>NC_138874.1:5098756-5466326 GCF_965194805.1 Balaenoptera borealis
AGAAGCGCGGGTGTTCCTTCCCATCCCTGTTCTACTAGATTTTGCGAAAGACAATCAAAATTGCATTGGTTCAAGCAAGAATGCTCTCTGGGAGGCACTCAAGCGGCTACAGTGTATGAAGAAATATTCCCATGAGAAAAAAAAGTCTCCTGTACTTGTCACCGTCCTGCCCCTGAAATGGAGGGAAAACTGGTCTCAAATTTTTTAAATGGAGATGCTCCTTGGTCAAGCAATCCCCATTGATCTGCTACTGTGTCCTTCCCTCTTCCAGGTGGAAATGATGGGAGAAGAGGACAGGTAAGTAAAAGAAACTTAAGAAGAATTGTTTAAAAATTATTTGAAGGACTTACAGTTAGGAAGAAAATCAACATCACTGCAGACTATTCTCTAAAGATAGTTGATACTGACCAGGGTTCTTGGTCTTCCCCAATCAACAGAAATTGCCTAGAGGCCAGACAAGAAATTCAGGCAAGGCTTTACTGGGGCTTTCCCTGTCTGCTCAACAGTTACGGATGCGCCCCCAAAGTTAACCTGGTTCCTTCCCTTTCTAGGCTCCCCCCTGCCTTTTTTTAGTATTTATTTATTTATTTATTTGGTTGCACCGGGTCTTAGTCGCGGTAGGCGGGCTCCTTAGTTGTGGCATGAGAACTCCTAGTTGCGGCATGCGTGTGGGATCTAGTTCCCTGGCCAGGGATCAAACCCGGGCCCCCTGCACTGGGAGCATGTAGTCTTAACTACTGCGCCACCAGGGAAGTTCCTGTAGGCCCTTTAATGGCTATTGTTGTTGTTCTCCTTTTTAGCCCTTGTTTATTTAACCTTTTGATTGAGTTTGTGTCTTCTAGGCTGCAACAGTTTGAAGGAAGGCTCATGATGGCTCAAGGAATTCAATCCATTCCAGCAGAGGGTGGCCCAGGTCCCTATAGGTCCTTGGAACAGTTAGCAAGGGACTTCTACACCTCTAGGGTAGGCTAGGGTCTGTGGCCCCTGTCCAGCAGAAAGAAGTTTCAGAAGAAGAGACCTTCAGTCCCTTACCCCTTAAGAATAAGGGTGTAGAGTCTCTCAGGGGAGAATGAGACAGGCTGGGACCTGGAACCCTTTGCTGCAGTGCTTGCACCTGGATGAACCTCTCCTTCAGCAACAAAATACAAAGAAACTATAAGCGACTAAAAATAACCACATGCATGCCGGCAAATTCTGGATGAAAGACACAAAAAGACCAAAAAAACCTCAACTGCCACTTCCGAAGAGCAGGGAGCAAAAGCAGGGGACTGTGCATGCCCCCTGCACACACCACCACGAGAGAGGTGGGCAAGCCACCTAAGCCCTACCCCTGGACACGCCCCTACCCCACCCCATACAAGGAACAAGCTGGTCCCCCCTCAGGTGGGGACATGCAAGGGAGACTCGCTCCCCACTGCTGCAGCAGGGGACCCAATAAAGCCTTGCCTGAATTTCCTGTCTGGCCTCTGGTCAATTTCTATTGCCTGGGGAAGGCCAAGAACCCTGGTCAGTATCAACTGAGTCAAAATCTAACTGCCCCCAACTTTCTCCACCATCTTCCCCCCAGCCCTCACCAAAGAAAAAAAATGAACAATGACAAAAGAGAGGGCAAAGAATATTATCCCAAACAAATAGCCATATGTGGAATACTGCATGTATTTCTCATCAGGACACCTGAAGAAAGGACTGTGTCCAGATAAGACCAATTAATATAATGAACAAGATATTTATTAGAGACTATTTTTCCTCTAACAAAGTTTTCCGTGGAAACTTTCATTCTAGGGAGGAGAAGTTGAGGACATCATAAAATTGCATCTATAAAATTATAAAAGGTATGCAGAAAATACGAAGGTTTGTCACATTCTGGGAAATATACTCTATGTATTCTAGAAATACATGCACCACCACCTCATCTTGAGAAACACTGCTAAGCACTACTTTATATGCGGTTAGCAAACCTACGAAACTTGGTGGCAGACCTGAGAAACAGAACTAGGTGCGAAAAGAATTCAGAGCAATTCATTCACTCCACAGTCCACAAGGAGGGAGGGTGTTTGGAGAAGCTGGGTGTCCACGGGGTCAAAGAGCACACAGCTCGACTCCTGAGGACACATCAGCCTTTCTGAGACAACTCTAGGTGCCTCATATTCAGAGAACTGGCATCTTCTTGCTGCATCTTACAACCTCTGCACCAGTTCAGCTCACCTTCCCATTCTCTTCACTCTGCAACAACAGGTGAAAGGAATCTGCTTTTCAGTCTCACCAAGGGAAGAGGCCCCCAAGTCACACTCACACTGGGTTTAATCCTTCCCAGCATTTCTTATCTTCTTACGACTCAACAGCACCTAAAGCAATGTGAACAAGCACGCGTGTGTGTGGCACCTTCAGGGGACAGGACGTGAAGCAGATGTGAAGCTGGGAAATGAGGAGCCAGATGTGATGAATGAATGAAAGCATATTTCCCCAAACCAGGGAGTGTCTGTTTAGATCTTTGAGGGAAGGCAGAAGTGCACTAGTAGAAAGGATTAGTAGACTGGAAAAGGCAAGCGAGCACTTATGGTCAAAGGTCAGTTTCTCAAAGGCAAAATTCTTCTACGTCTTTTTCCAAGTAAACTATTTCCCACTGATTCCTAAACATGGGCATTGGTTATACTCTACACTTCTGCATAATCTCATTTTATTTCTGGGGATCATCTGCCAGGCAGTTGCCTTTTTTTCAATGGGTAATCGAAAGAGCCTATAAAACTACAAGGGATTGAGAACAATGGGAAAGAAACTTAAATGCTCAGAGACGGGAGTCACTTTTATTAGAGAAACTTGGAGCGCTTTCAGTTAGGCTGTAGGTTTGCCGTGAAAGGAGTTGTAAGTCCGTTATGATTCCCAAGCCTCTCGCTTTCAAATAAGAGGGAAATACGCTCATTCCCCAAAGTGTCCATCTTCACAAGAAATTCAAGTACCATAAGTATCACAGCCATTCTCAATGCACACTACGTTTCTTGGCAGCAACTAGAAATGAAAGCAGCAAAATTCTTTAATTAAAGAGAAATTTTAAGAGATGCTCTAAAACAGGGAGGGATTTGTTTTTAACAGACTTCCTTATAATGAGTCATTTCATAGATAGAAGGCTCCAGGCTGAGAGCCAAGAAGCAGGAGACACAACTCCTCAGCACAAGCAGGCCGTTTACATCCAATCTGGTCGGAGACGTCAAAGTCCTGCTTCCAGCCAAGGCCAGGCTGAGCATCACTAGGGCAAGGGATAAGCACTGCGTCCTTAGTCAGCAACTCCCTGGTTTGGGAAACTGTGTATGAAAGATGGATTTCTCCTTAGTCAAAACAGCTCCAAACTCCTCTACAACGAGTTTTCTGCTCCACGCTCAATCCTCTGACATTAAGTGTAGCACAGATAAAATACCATACCATCCAGCAACCCACTGGGCTGATGGTTGCTTACTGTTAATTCCACAGGAATAAATAAAATTTTAGATTTTCTGGAAACAGTGGCCAGCGGGCAAGGATGGAAACAAAGCCGTACACGACGTGATAATGAAAAGTTCCTCGTTAGCTCGACGGTGCGCACACTGAACGATTCTGAGCAAGATGACTTACCCTCCCCCACGTGAAAAGGGGGCAAAAAGAGTACCCAGCCCTATGTTTTTAATTGGATTCTCCCAGAAGCAGACTCTGTGACAAGCAGCTGAGTGAAAGGCATGTATGCAGAAGCTGATCCCAGGGGTCACTGGAAGGGGGGAGGGAGAGACAGCAAAGGAGGAAGCTGGTCCAGGTGTGTGAGCGGGGCCCTCTGCCGGCCTCAGGGCCAGTTCCGCAGGGGACCTCTCAGGGCTGTCCCTCAAGGGGCTTGGAGGCGGACACTCACCGCGCCCAATTCTAGCCTGTCACTGGTGGAGGGCAGCTTCTGCTCTGAGCAAACTCCTCGGGCTGCAGGGCCCTCAGGCAGGAGTCACAGGCTGGAGGACCCACTCATCAACGGGTTTTTAGCGCTGGAAGTCCAGGCTCCCGGGAAAACCCTCAGGTGCAGGCAAACTAAGACAACTGGTCACCCTACCTGGTGCTCGAGTGGCGAGGGGTGGGGGCACAGCCCTGCCAGCGTCTGCTCAGCCGTCCAGCGTCACGAGGGTCAGATGTGCTCCGCCAGGCAGAGCACTCAGCCCGGGGTGTAGCACTCAGAGTGGGATGTTAGCTGCTTCTGCGTATTCAAAGCAGCGTCAGGAGTCACGGGATCCGCTCTTCCCACACAGGACACACGTGGGGCCCGTGCCCTCTGGAGCTGGGTCCGCTGGACACCACTGCTGAGGCTGCCAGGTCCTGCCTGCTTAGATGGCTCCAGGATAACACAAAGGGGAGCCTCCGACACAAGAAATGCCCTTCTTACCTGCTCTGTCTCTGACTTGAAGCAGAGAAGCTCAGCTTGAAATTCAAGTTAGACATAAAAGAGAACTGAAGGTGTCACACCAATAGGAGCAGCTCTCCTAATCAACCTCCACATGTCCATCGCTCTCGCCCCGCGAGACGAAGGGACCCACGCACTAGAGGACCCTGAACCCTCGAGGCTGATGAGATACACGCGTGCACCCTGGGCACCTCCGCTCCCATCAACTCTGTTGTCTGTTACCAAGACCCAGCTGTATTTGTTCCCAAATGTCTGTCAAATTAATAATCCTAAAAAATGTGACTGTTTCTAATCCCTCATATTCAGAAAAGGCCTTAGCCCTGTAACAAAAAAAAAAAAAATGTAAATGGATATTTATATTTTAAGGGTATAATAAAATATTTATAATATGCGTATAGTTTTTGATGATTTCCCCAATTTATTCAAGTTTATTTGGTTTCAATCACTTTGGAAAAGCACCTTTTCTTTAAAAAAGGCAAATTTCTTCTTTTTTTAAATTTTTTTAAAATTTATTTATTTTCTTTATTTTTTTGGCTACATCGGGTCTTAGTTGCAGCATGCGGGGTCTTCACTAAGGTGTGCAGGATCTTTCATTGCGGCGCGTTGGCTTCTCTCTAGTTGTGGCATGCGGGTTTTCTCTCTCTAGTTGTGGCGCTCGGGCTCCAGAGCACGTGGACTCTGTAGTTTGCAGCGCACAGGCTCCCTCATTGAGGCGCACGCGGGCTTAGTTGCCCCGAGGCATGTGGGATCTTAGTTCCCTGACCAGGGATCAAACTCACGTTCCCTGCCTTGGAAGGCGGATTCCTTACCACTGGACCACCAGAGAAGTCCCTGGAAAAGCCGTTCTACTGTATACAACCCCTTCTCTAGGTAGTATATGTGGGGTGGCTGGGGAGTTTGTTCAAAGATGGCTTCCCAAACAATTTAGAGGAGCTCCTCTCTGAAGGTGGCAGAGGAGACACCTGACCAGTTATTAATGAAAAGGAATGAACTACTTCCCACAATACACAGAAAATGCAAACAATCCTATCAATTACTGCTAACCTTAAACATGCTCCCAGGTTTACTCAAAAGCCAGGAGTTAGATCATGAATATCTAACTCTTGGCCAGAATGAAATGGAGCTTCTTAGCCACCCAAAACCTATTTACCTTAGTCTAACACTTTTTCTTACAAAATAACATTTCCATACACTATAGCTTTGGACCATACTATATTAAAAATGTTTACAACACAGAGGAATAAAACTGGCAAGTCCAAATTCAAAACCCTGAAGACAGAAAGGAGTTTCAAACAGCATTGCCGCCTCCGTCCACAAACTTCATGATACTGACCTGAAATTCTGATATGAAAAATATTTTTCCAAGGGGGTGGGGGGGTGGGAGAGGGTTGGATTGGGAGTTTGGGATTAGAAGATGCAAACTATGATATATAGGATGGATAAACAACAAGGCCCTACTGTATAGCACAGGGAACTATATTCAATATCCTGTGATAAACCATAATGGAGAAGAATATGAAAAAGAATATACATTTGTACAACTGAGTCTGTTGCTGTACAGCAGTAATTAACACAACACTGTAATTCAACTACACTTCAATAAAAAATAAATTAAAAAAAGAAAAAAAACAATAAAAAAATATTTTTCTTTTCTCTGAAGCTTCTGGTACAAGGCTCAGGGAACTTTACAACTGGACATCTATGATGTACACCTACTGTATTGTTTGAGAAAATTCAATGCTGCTCAACAGGGCTGGAAATTCTGCTCAATAACACAAGAAAATAGATGCATAGATAAAACTCCTCAGATGTGTTAAGCATAGATAAGTAATGAGACACGACAAAGTAAGTTGAACATTTGCATGTGAACACAGAAAGGGATGGAAGGACCAAAAGACACCTAAAATTCATGAAACACTAAATATGCAAAAGACAGCTAATATTCATAAGGCACTAAGGCACTAAATGTGCAGAAGGCACCTGAGGCACACTAAATATTCATGATACACAAATTATACATGAGCCATGTGGCACTCACGATTCATGAGGTCTTAATTAGGCCACCGGGGTAACATTCTTCTGCACAATACATACAAATAAAACCCATAGCTGTGAAGAGGCTGACTGGCAGATCCCTGTGTCTCTCCCACAGAGAAGCAGTGGGCAAACCCGACCAGAGAAGACCCTGGCTGCAAGTTAAAAATGTTCGGTTGATGCCTGTTTGCTGAAGTCAGCCTCAACTGAGTGAACACACACACACACACACACACACACACACACACACAATTTCCAAATGATATATACATGTTTGTATGCAACTGCATGCTTCTATACCTATACAAATATAGGTACTTGCATATATTGGGCTGGCCAAAAAGTTCGTTCGGGTTACGGAAAACCCCAAACCAACTTTTTGGCCAGCCCAATATATACACATATATAGTGTGTAGTGTGCGTATGTTTGTGTATAGTGTATGTGTGTGTCTACATCTACTATATGACGTGTGAGTGTAGGAAATCTGTGCAGATCTTTTTCACATTGTATTTCAGGCACCTAACAACAGGGTCTGACACTAAGTACTCAGCAAATATTTGTGAAGCTAACTGCTTGTCAGTAGGAGTTACCAAGAACATTCAACTATAGACCTTGAATTTCACCCAGACAGAAATTGGATTTTAATCACTTTATTTTTTTACCCATCAATCCCCCAATCTACATATCTGAAATACAGCAGACATATAAAACACATTAAATGGATGGATGGATGGATGAATGAATAAATGGGTTAAGAAACCAAAGAATAAAAGAAATAAGTAGCATTTTTTTAGTTACTCTACTTAAGAGTATTTAATCCTCATAGAGAAAATTGCATGTGACTACACTTTACTAGCATGTATAAACTCATTTTACATTTTCAGAAAAATTTAAATAATAAGGTGAGGATATCTCTTAAATGATAAAGCTTAACTGGAGTAAATGAATATCAACAATATTGTGTATTTTGTGTGTAGCATACCAACCCCTACCTTTCAGAACAAAAGTTGTATGTCTGTTAATATATAGTAACAATACGTCTTAACCACCTCTCTGAAATATATCATTATCTGTCACACTGGTGGAATGTTACCTACATTGTCTAGAGTTTTGATGATTAAATGAACTAATGAGTTAATAGTAATTATTGAGAAAACAGAATCATAGATGATTTTTTTAAAACTGGATTTCAAAATGACCACACAAAGAGTTATGGCATACGGTCCTGGATAGGAACAGACCACTCAGACTACCTGATCCTTATTTGCTAATGCAAAACACTCTTCAAAATCAAAAGGAAAAAATGCTATATAAACACATGACTCCAGTCTTATTTAATATCACAAATTACTGATCTGCTTCACAAAGCATTGAGTCAACTGAATTCCACTTTTCATACTCTACCTCTATAACTCATTAACACTTGCCAAGTACAACTGTAAGCTAGAGATCTAAGGTGAAGGAAATTAATAACTGTACAGGTGAGGTTGCACAATGACTAGCTGTATTTATTCTGAATATTTATTAACTGAGTGAAGCACAAACACTTGCAAACATCTTGCAATCACGTTAGCCTTTGTCGAACTCTTCTGTACTCATTTATTCAAAAACCGTTTTATACCCACTTTGTCAGTCGCTATGCTAAGAAAACACTGAAGTACACTAATTCACCCCAATTTGCCCAGGAGTTTTCCATTTTTAGCACTGAAAGTCCTATTTCCTCAGAAACTCTTCAGTCCTAAACTAATAGTTGGAATAGTTGGTCACCCACGCTGAGAAATAAACAAAGAGGAAAAACAGGTATGATTACTACCCATGAACCTTACTGCCCAATAAAGGAGAGAGAAATTAATTAACAATCACAAAGAGAAATTACGTAATAGCATCATGGCAATGATCCCTGAATCCTAAATTATGGCTAAGGCCCAGAGATAAGTACACCACAGTACATGTTCAGAGGGCAGCCTGCAGAGCACCAGATATTGGGGAAGCCCTCCTCCCAGATTTTACTAAGAGACACCAGGACCAGCCTTAACTCCACCCTGCATCATACCATCCACCCAACCCCAGGGAATACAAAAGGGGGACTGAGAACACAGCGATGGTCACATTTTAAGGAGACTAGAATTCATGGAAGAAGAAGTTATTTCTTCCCATTCCTGATTTGAAGACAAAAGATGTAAAAAGAACAAGATTGAGACTTAAACACAGAAATGAGAAGGGAAAGTTATAATATCTGATTGAAACATCATTCAGGAATATGTTATATTCTACCGTGCAGAAAAAAGAATTTCAACATAGCAGAGCTAAGAACAGGTACTGAAAAATTATGTGTGTACACATGTGTGGTGTGTATATGACAGTTTTGTGTTTACATTCAGAGTAGAAATACTTAACTACTCAGTAAAATAGTTCAAATTGCAAACTGTGACAACAATTATGAAGAAAAACTACAGGCAAGTCTGAGAACACTCAGCTGGAGTCCTTGACACAGAGCAAAGAGCACAAGGAAGGTTTTCTGTAAGGAAGGGTATTGATCAAAATATGAAGAATGAACGTGAGTTAACAAAGCAAAGATGATGTGCAGTCAGGGAGATGGGAGAGCTTCACAGCAGAGAGAAGAGTCCACATAAAAGCCCTGAGGCAGAGTGGGAACTGGAAAGAGGACCACAGAGAATGACGGGATCAATCTTGAGGCCACATCACAGACTTTTTTTTGTCTTGAAGCTTTTAAGAAGAGAAATGACACTAGCATATTTGCATTTTTAAGGACCACTCTAGCTAAAGTGTGGAAAATGTCTAGAGGTCAAAAGAATATACCCAAATGCTGTACACTTTAAAAAAATAATCATGTTGTACAACCTCAATATATACAGTCACCCCTCGGTATCAACAGGGAGATTGGTTCCAGAACCCCTGCCAATAACAAAATCCACAGATGCTCAAGCCCCTTATATAAAATGGCATAGTATTTGCATGTAACCTAATGCATCCTCCAATATATTTACGTCATCTCTAGACTACTTATAATACCTAATACAATGTAAATGCTATATAAATAGTTGCCTGCAAGCTGCAAATTCAAGTTTTGCTTTTTGGAACTTTCTGGAATTATTTTACAAATATTTTCAGTCTGCGTTTGGTTAAATCTGTGATGTGAACCTGTGGATACAGAGGACCAACTGCACAATTTTTATGCGACAATCATACCTCAATAAAGCAGAAAAGAAAAAAAAAAACATACTGGGAGAGTAGTTAGGAAGTTCCTACTATACTAGGGTACCTACTCCTAAAAGGTACCCTAGTATAGGTATGGCAGAGACAGTTGTCTTTCTTTGATCTGAAAGCTATCTTGGAAGCAAAATACACAAAGTTGATGACAGATTACATATTAAGAAAACAAAAGATGGAATCAAAGATAACTCTGAGGTATCTATTTGCTCAACTGATAGTGGAGTGATTTACTAAGACACAGAACAGAGGAAGACTAAGTTTAGGGTAGGAAAACTGAATTTTGTGTTGGCTATGTGCAGTTTAAGTGGTACGATAGGCAGGATAATGGCCCCCATATCCTGATCACTGAAACCTGTGAATAGGTCAGGTTACAGGGGGAAGGAGAATAAGGGCTGCAGATGGGATTAGGGTTGCTAACAGCTGAGTTAAAATAAGGAGATTATCCTTGATTCTCTGAGTGGGCCCAGTGTAATCACAAAGGTCCTTAAAAGATGGAAGAGTTAGTGTCAGAGATCTGACGAGGTTTCTCTGCTGGCTTTAAAGATGGAAGGCGTCGTGACCCAAGGAACAGAATGCAGGCAGCCTCTAGAAGCCGGGAGAGGCAAGGAAAGGGGTTCTCCCCTAGAGCCACTGGAAGTAACACAGACCTGCCGAAGCATTGATTTTTAGGCCAGAGAGGTCTATTTTGGACTTCTGACCTCCAGAACTGTAAGATAATAATTTAGTGTTGTTTTAAACCACCAAGTTTGTGGCAGTTTATTACAGAAGCAATCGGAAGCAAATACAAGTGGCCTTTGAGACATCTAAATAGACGGTAATTGAATAGGAATATATAACATCATCACACCACACCACGAAACAGAGGCACATGAAAAGTTGAAATATCCTCGTTAAAAAACTTGGAGTATTTTTCATATATGCTCCCAAGAACCATATCAATCAATATCTGTGGATTAAGAAAAACAAGGTATTTTAAAACAGTATTAAACGTGTATACCTATGATGATAAAGAAGTTGATCATGAATAACAATATTATAATAAACTGATAAATATTCTAAATACAAATATTACCACTACCACTTAGGTTTTTTTGTGGCTCTGTGAAGTACTCGAATTTAGGAAAGCACCATTATTAAAAATAGTTCAATTAACACTTCAAAAGATGCCTCAACATATGAAACCTTCAATATTTATTTTTTTATTTTTTTGACCATGCCATGTGGCATGCGGGATCTTAGTTCCCAGAGCAGGGATCGAACCCATGCCCCTGCGGTGGAAGCGTGGAGTCCTAACCACTGCACTGCCAAGGAATTTCCAAACCTTCAATATTATTAAGCACAATTATCCGAGATTTTGCATTATCCTTATAAAAACAAGACTATAAAGAGATTCTTATTCCTCCTGTAATTAATAAGTATGAACAGTAGAAAGATTTCACTGATTTTTAGGACAAGAAATAAAGTTACCATTTATTTTCTAAAAGGAAAATAATACAGCATAGTGACTACAGTTAATAATACTGTATTGCGTATTTGAAAGTTTCTAAGAGAATAGATCTTAAAAGTCCTTCTCACAAGAAAAAAAAAATCTGGGACTTCCCTGGTGGTGCAATGGTTAAGAATCCTGCTGCCAATGCAGGAGACACAGGTTCGAGCCCTGGGCCAGGAAGATCCCACATGCCGCAGAGCAACTAAGCCCGTGCGCCACAGCTACTGAGCCTGCGCTCTAGAGCCCGCGAGCCAGAACTACTGAGCCCATGTGCCACAACTACTGAAGCCCACACGCTCTAAGGCCCGCACACCGCAATGATGAGTAGCCCCCACTCACCACAACTAGAGAAAAGCCCGCGCACAGCAACGAAGACCCAACGCAGCCATAAATAAATAAATAAATAAATTTTATTTTAAAAAAATGTTTTGTAGCTATGTACAGTGACAGATGTTAACTAGACGTATTGTGGTGATCATTTCACAATATATACAAATATCACATCATTATGTTGTACACCTGAAACTAATACAATGTTACACGTAAACTATACCTCAATTTTAAAAAAAGAAACAAACCAAACAAATTAAAACTCTAGGACACTTGTAGGAACTTTCTGTGCACAACTTCAAACTCTGAATACCACATCTCTCTCCCTGATTAAAACCTTTCCTAGAATCAAATACAATAGCTGTCACATAAATTCTTCTGTTCTTACTCCCATCCTAAGCAGACACAAAATTCCTCTCACACTGTTTGAACTTGAAAAACCACCACCTCTGTTATACACTGAGGTTCATTTCTCTTGTATGTACTCCATTCGGAAGAGGTTTTCAAATTTAATGGAAATGTTGCTTGACGCTGGGAAGGAGAGGCTGGTGGCAGGGAGTGCCAAAAAATCCAGAGCATAAAACTCAGAGAAAAATATAATAGAATCAGCTCTCACATAGCCGTGGAACTCAACTGGAGTGATTAAGAGTGAGCGAGAGTGACTTCCCTGGTGGCGCAGCGGTTAAGAATCCACCTGCCACATGGAATCTAAAATTAAAAAAAAAAAAAAAATGGTTCTGAAGAACCTAGGGTCAGGACAGGAATAAAGATGCAGACGTAGAGAATGGACTTGAGGACACGGGGAGGGGGAAGGGTAAGCTGGGACGAAGTGAGAGAGTGGCATGGACATATATACACTACCAAATGTAAAACAGATAGCTAGTGGGAAGCAGCCACATAGCACAGGGAGATCAGCTCAGTGCTTTGTGACCACCTAGAGGGGTGGGCTAGGGAGGGTGGGAGGGAGACGCAAGAGGGAGGGGATATGGGGATATATGTATATGTATAGCTGATTGACTTTGTTATAAAGCAGAAACTAACACACCATTGTAAAGCAATTATACTCCAATAAAGATCTTAAAAAAAAAAAAAAAGAATCTGCCTGCCAATGCAAGGGACATGGGTTCGAGCCCTGGTCCGGGAAGACCCCATATGCCACGGAGCAACTAAGCCCATGCACCACAACTACTGAGCCTGCACTCTAGAGCCCACGAGTCACAACTACTGAGCCCGCACTCCTAGAGCCCGTGCTCCGCAACAAGAGAAGCCACTGCAATGACAAGCCCGCGCACCACAACGAAGAGTAGCCCCCGCTCACCGCAACTAGAGAAAGCCCACGCACAGCAGTGAAGACCCAACGCAGCCAAAAAAAATTAATTAATTTAAAGAAAAAAAAAAAGAGTGAGCGACAGTGTAAACGGCCTATTATCCAAAATAATGGATAATCCAAAAGGCTGTTCTTTTATACTTTGGAAAACATCCAGGGCTTCCTTTGCTCTGTAGACTTACCTTTCTAATCATACTCCCTTTAAGCTAAGTTAGCCTGCATTCCCTCTGAGAACACACCGACTCAACCGACGGGGCAGAGGCATCCAGAAGCAGATTAGGTGGCAATGGGGAGGTGCCCGCGCTTCACAACCGGCTCAGGGGTGGGGAATTTAAAAACTCCCATCACTTCAAACATCAGGAAGGCTTAGGAATGAGCACTTCCCACCCAACCTCCCTCCTGAGAGAAGGAAATAATCACCTGGCAATGAGAGGATGACATTCAGTGACAGCCCTGAATTTCTCTGCCTGGGATGGACTGTAAAACAAGAGCAGTGCAGCCAGGGAAACGCTCTCCCCCGCCAGGCCAGGCTCTGGGGTGTGACCACTGCTACACGCATCACCCCTGTTACGGCGCTGGCCACCAATGAGCGCCCACACACAGACAACTACTCCTTAGGGAGGAAAGGTCTCCTTTTAACCACGGGTGTGAGACCACCCCAGCAAAACCTGAGAGTCGGGTCAAAGTGTCTTCTTCTCTCCAGCACGGAGCAGCTCATTCCCACCATGGAAGCTTACCCACTAAGCTTCACTTTCAAACCTGCTGTAAGGAGAGTTCCAGTGAAGCCAGAGGCATGACCGAGTCAGGGCAGCAGTTAAGGCCTCGGGTCCGAGGGGAGCACGGCGGGGCTCGGAGGGATCGACCATCAGTGGGACGGTGTGAGGGGAGCTCTGGGTGCCGCAGCAGGTCCTCATCAGCCAGAACTTCCATGAGGAATCGACTCAAGAAATGTAGGTACCATGAGGATTTACTGCAAAACAGCCACTTCCTGGCCGTTCAGGGTCTTAAGAGGCACTGCCGAGGTAGGCCCCCCCTGCTCCACGTGCACAAGAGCAGAGTGGACGCTGGCGCTCGGTGAGGAGCAGAACGGGGGCGCGGAGAGAATCCTGCACACTTGTCACTCCCCCACGCATGGGGGAGGGCAGCCCGGCTCCCACAGGATCCTGAGCTCCTCTCGAGGGAGGGGACGGGGACACAGCAACCGGACCCCTGGCCTCTGGCAACTATGCCAGAAGCTGTTTACCTCCACTCCTTTCAAATCTCCATTTCCCACACATTTAAGGAGAAGTGGTATCAGGAAAAGCCGCTCTCAAACACTACAAAGTTTTCAGCCATCGGGAGGCAATCATTTCCACTGTGCTCACAGAGGCAAGAATGTGGGCTATTATTTTAGGAACATTTTCAACAGCCTGAGTCAAAAAGAAAAGATTCTGCATCCCTCCTTATTAAGAAGAGAAAGAGATTAAGCGGAATAATCCATTCCAAGTTTTCTATCAATTAGGGAAGTGTATTGGAATACAATGTGGGCGCTAAACCACGGGCTGTTGGATTGTATTGGGGAATAGAGAGGCAGGCTGCAGAATGTTCTGGTAGAAAAAACAAAGCAAACAATTCGAAGAGATTCTCTGACTCAAGTCTCAGGAACAAAAAATAGTAACTTGAAAACACTCTCTAAATGAAAAGAAAAAAATGATCAAAAGTAAAGATATTAAAGTTGGAATGTTACTGAAAATGTCATACAGGGAAAAAAGCATAATTAGGGAACTGAGGTCACAAATCAATAGCCCTTTTTATAAGAGAACATTTTAGTTGTCCTTAGCCTTCCACATCCACCTCTCCATACCCATTACAGGGGACTAGGTCGTTATTTGTTGCCTTATGACTGAATATAAAAGCTTTTGTTATCACTTAGGTAGAAAAGTCAAAGACAGCTACAGTGAAACCTCCTTTGGGCCTTCCATTAAGGAACAATAATTAAACATTTAAGTAGAAAACATTCCATGTGTATGTAGTAAGGGAGCGCTAAATGTAATCTTTCTTTAAAGCAAAAACACAGCTTACTCTAGCTGAAACAGTTGCCAGTTCAGAAATATTTTTTCCACTTGGAATAAAATACTACTTCAAATAATCATTTGGAGTGATTCCTTCTGTGCTTCCACCATTGTTATTACAAAGAATTTAGGGTTTTAAGAGCATATTTTGGATTAAAGAACCACGGTTTCAAATTCAGGTACGTATATTTTTCAAACTCAAAGCAGCTTCAGAAAGATTGCAGAGAACTAGCAGAGATCCAGAAAGTATTGCAACGTAGCCAAAAACCTTTGGATAAATAACATCTGGCATTAGTGGTTTGCTATCCTTGAGTTTCTCAACTTCCTCTCTGGAGAAACTTAAGTCCCTTTTGGCTTCTCTCTGATTTCCTTCAAAATGTTTCTGGAAACAGATACTTCATTATCCAGCTTCTTTATCTGGAGAAGTACTGGAGGAATTGGTAGGAAACTATACTGGAGCGAGTAAGCACCCACATGCTCCAGCTCTCGGGTGGGCCCACGTCAGTCTCACCTCCTGATCTTTTCAATTTGCAGCTGATCTGGGAAGAGCAAGAGGCTGTGGCATCACACTGACGTGGGTTCCAATCCCAGCCTCACTGCTCCCTAGCTGTGTGTCCCTGAACAAATACTTTACCTCCATGGGCTTCACGGTCCTCTTATCCGCCTTCTTGGATCTGTCATGAGGATGAATTGAGGTTCCATGAAAAGAAACCAGCCCCTGCCTGGCACATGGTTGGCACCCAGTAAATGGTAAGTGCCCAGAGAAATCCCAGCCCTGACCGTGACAATCACAGCTCCAGCTGAGAGCTGGGAAACCAATCTCATCTCTCTCTGCTAGATCCTCCTCTAGCCCTGGCCGACCTGCTGGATTCTGTTTGCCCTCTTTTTCTCAGCTGCGGCCCCTTCTGACCGACTGTACCTGTGCTGCTCCCCTCACCCACAAGTCTTCAGTAAAATGACTCTAAGAACCCCGTAAAGAAAAAATAAGCAACCACTCATTCCTTCCCTTAACTCAAGCCATCTGGGATAACCTCTTTCTCTCGCTAACTTGTTATTTTGTCCCCCCTCAAACTAGTAAGCCAGTGCTGGTATCTTGTTCAGTGAGAAAATAAGGTCCAGAACAATGTTATTTGAACGTAAGTTTGAGTATATTTTGGGAACAGTAGTGATCCTTTTTAATAATATACTTTGAATATACATACCTTACTTTTGCAACATCATTTCCAAGGTACAACACTATTTAAATATTATTTGAGAAGGCAGAGAAGAATATATAAGAATTCTCTAGTTTAAACTGAGGTTAAGGATGGAAGGCAGGATGTAAAATGACTAAAATCCAGGTTTGAACTACGTGAGAAGGCACAGCGGTTATAACGGACATGGGTGCTACTTGAAGTGTGGTCTGCTCCCAGACAGCAAGGCAATGACACTGAATAATACAGAATTGAGGGTAAGCACTTAGAAACTCTTACAGAAACTTGGAAGGGTAGTCATATGTACATGGAATAAAATAGTAAAAATTGGGACCCGTCTTTGCTGCTTTTCTAGCAATTTTCACTTTCCTCACAATTCATTTTCACTGACTATTAAAAGAATAGTACATGGAACAAAAAGTCTACTGCGAGTTTAAAATTTCAAAACACAGATCCTATACAATAGATTTGTTCCTGAAAGGCTTGGGACCTCCATAGACGGCACAAGTTTGTGGAGAGTATAAATATAGTTAATTAGGGCTAGGTGACACTCGGCCAAGTCCACTCTCCTTTCTAAGGTGTGAAATATAATCCACATAAGGTGAGAAAGTAAAATGACTGCCCTGAAATAACCTATTTAAAGCACACACTCAAAAAACCATAGTAAATAGTACCCTGTTTTCTTATCATAAATGGTCATCAAGCATTAAAATATTACAGTGAAAACTTCATATACGAATGTTTGGAAAATCACCCAAAGCAGTAACTCTCTGCAAACAACTCATCTCTTATCATGAAGTTGCCTCAATAATGGTGAATGCTTCCCTCTCTCTGAAATCTAAGTTTGATTAGAAGGTAGACACAAGTTATGGTAAACAAGGACATACACTGAAAAAGAACAAATCACACAAGCAGGACCATCAGAAAACCCTCATTTAAAAATTGGCTGCACCGCTATAGAAAACAGTATGAAGGTTCCTCAAAAAACTAAAAATAGAGTTGCCATATGATTCAGCAATCCCACCCCTGGGCATAGATCTGGACAAAACTACAATTCAAAAAGGTACATGCACCCCAATGTTCACAGCAGCACTATTTACAATAGCCAAGACATGGAAACAACCTAAATGTCCATCAACAGATGAATGGATAAAGAAGATCTGGTATATATATACAATGGAATATTACTCAGCCATTAAAAAGAACGTAATAATGCCATTTGCAGCAACATGGCTGCAACTAGAGATTATCATACTAAGTGAAGTAAGTCAGAAAGAGAAAGACAAATACCATATGGTATCACTTATATGTGGAATCTAAAATATGACACAAATGAACACATCCACGAAACAGAAACAGACTCACAGACACAGAGATCAGACTTGTGGCTGTCAAGGGGGAGGGAGGCTGGGGGAGGAATGGGTTGGGAGTTTGGGGTTAGCAGATGCAAACTATTATATATAGAAAGGATAAACAACAAGGTCTCAGTGTATAGCACAGGGAACTATATTCAATATCCTGCAATAAACCCATAATGGAAAAGAATATGAAAAAGAATGTATATATATATTACTGGGTCACTTTGCTGTACAACAGAAATTAACACAACATTGTAAATCAACTATATATCAATAAAACAATAAAAGTAAAAATTGGCCACACTAGCAGCGGAGGAACTTTCACAATGCTGCGCACTCAAGGGTAGGCCTGTAGGAACCTCAGTTTTCCTCCACTATAAAATGGAGCTATAACTGACGCCTCAGGGAGAGCATAAGGACCAAATCAAGTCATGGATGGGAGCGCACTTGTTGAAACTTTGGAGCAGAAGTTCTCAAACTGTTGTCAGGACCCTTGGGGATCCTTGATATCCTTTCTAGGGGCAGTGGGGGTGGGAGGTCTGAGAGATCAAAACTATTTTCATAATACTACTAACTATTTTCCAGTACAGCAGGCATTAGAATCCAGCTGTTTCCCAGTACGTGAGATACTACAGAGATCTGCAAAAATATAAAACAGGGCTTCCCTGGTGGCGCAGTGGTTAAGAATCTGCCTGCCAATGCAGGGGACACGGGTTCGAGCCCTGGTCCCGGAAGATCCCCCATGCTGCGGAGCAACTAAGCCCGTGTGCCACAACTACTGAGCCTGCACTCTAGAGCCCGGGAGCCACAACTACTGAGCCAACGTGCTGCAAATGCTGAGGCCCACGTGCCTAGAGCCCGTGCGCCGCAACAAGAGAAGCCACCGCAATGAGAGGTCGCCGCAACACAACGAAGAGTAGCCCCCGCTCGCCGCAACTAGAGGAAGCCCGCGTGCAGCAACGAACACCCAACGCAGCCAAAAATAAATAAAATAAAATAAATTAATTAAAAAATATATATATATAAAACAATGTCGCTCACTTTCTCACTGCAAGTCTTGTTTTGGAAAAGACAGAATTTCTCATGAAAAAAAATTTTTTTATTAACATGCAATGGGTTTGGAGTTATGTTTAAACTCTGATAAACTGTTAAACTCTGTTAAACATAGAATTTACATTTAAACTCTATGTACTGATAAATACATTAAAATTTCTCAGTGTTAACTTCTTTCTTTTTCTTAAAGATTTATTTATTTTTTATTTATTTTTGGCTGCATTGGGTCTTAGTTGTGGGATCTTCATTGAGACACGCAGGATCTTTCGTTGTGGCGCACAGGCTTCTCTCTAGTTGTAGCACACAGGCTCTGGGGTGCGTGGGCTCTATAGTTGTGGCGCACGGGTTCCAGGGCACGTGGGCTCTGCAGTTTGCGGCACACGGGCTCTCTCGTTGAGGCACGTGAGCTCAGTAGCTGTGGCACGCGGGCTCAGTTGCCCCGCGGCATGTAGGATCTCAGTTCCCTGACGTGGGATCGAACCCACGTCTCCTGCATTTTAAGGCGGATGCTTTACCACTGGACCACCAGGGAAGTCCCTCAATGTTAATTTCTAATACAGTCAGTATCAACAGCTATAACCCACACAAATGACATCTCTTTTGGGGTCCTCAAATAATTTTTTAAATGTAAAAGGGTCATGAGACCAAATGTTTAAAAACTGTTGCTGAAGGTGAAAGGGTTGTGTACACTTTAATATGTGATCCATACATAAAATCAACTTTGTATTTATAAGTATACCTTGCTTCAGTATGCATTTCTATTTTATGCAAAGATGAAGTTTATTAGACTGCATTCTGTGTTTGTATCTCACTTCCAAGTTGCCTCTGCCCAGGAAAAAGCATTGAAAGGGCCTGTTCTCTGGCAACCACGTGTCCAGGTTTTCCCAGCCCATCTTAACGTCAAATGTGTTTCCAATTTTTCCCATCAACCACAAAAATGTTCCTTATATTTCAGTTTTTTTGTGTCCAAATGCATCTCCCAACCTGGTTCTCACATAAAAGAATAATCACAAAACATCCTCCTATTGTGTTGTCTGTAATTGTATGTTAAATACTTCAGCACAGCTCGTGTGACAAATGCATATCGGCTGTTTCTGACCCACACCCCAGGAATGGTTGATTACTCCAGCTGAGAACACTCAGGCGTGTTTCCTTAGCATCTGAAAGCCTCCACTCAGAAGGACACACTCTAGGGTCAGCCAGTAGGTGTCTGAATCTTTCTTTCTCTTTCATAAATACCAAAGGCTTTGTTAGTTAGCAAAATGAACGTTAAAAAATATTTTCATGGGTGAAATAGTGATGTTTTTAACATGCGGACTGACTACAAAGACTGTAGGGTATTCCAACCCTTGACCAAACAGGGCACGTGAACTGAGAAAGTCCAGTGGCCCAGGCCCTCTGGGTCAGGACCCTCGGCTCAGGGTTTCCAGTGGAAGGGTTGACCAGAAGTCAGTCACGCTGCTTGCACAACTGCCTTTCTGGCTCAAGGAACGTCTCATACAAGGACTGTAGGAGTGCCAGAAGGACAGAGAGCTAGGACTTCACTGAGCTTATTAAACAGCATTACTGGGCCCTGCTCATGAATAAGGACTTGCATGTGAGGCAGAATTCCTTGTAAAATTTTTTTAGTGGTTACACATTATCTGGCAGTAAGGCTGTTGAAGAGGAAACCTACAGCCCTCACCTACGCTATCTGTTAGGTTATGAATACCTTCAAAAAAGAACCGAAAAATTACAAACCATCCAATTAGTTTAGAAGTGTTAGCAAAACCTCTTTCAGACCACTGGGGCCTCAGAAATGCCTAGGCCTTCTCATCCAGCTCTATCATCTAACTGCTAAGAACTGCCTAGACAGGCTCAAAAGCTGCAAGGAGATTCCGCCTTACAAAGCCAGTCTCCTCAGTAATGACAAAGGCTAGATATGATT
Organism: Balaenoptera borealis; assembly: GCF_965194805.1. NCBI lineage: Eukaryota > Metazoa > Chordata > Mammalia > Artiodactyla > Balaenopteridae > Balaenoptera > Balaenoptera borealis. The sequence goes on from NC_138874.1 coordinate 5,119,162, forward strand.
TTTCAATGACTGAAATGCAGAGTCTAGTTACCTTTTGATGAGCAATCTAGCTACATCTTCTTGCAAGAAAAGTAGTTAATGGAACAAACATCCATTGACTACTTTCACATGCCAACACTGAGCTACACCTTATAAAAATGCTATAAACTGGACCCAATGCCAGAGAAGATGGGAAGGCAATCAGCTCAGGGCATCACTACATGATCACTAAGACAGCCCTACCTACAACTGGAGGAAGCAGGGAAGGGAGACGAGAAAGTATCATAAGAGCGGGAGGGAGCTGAGAAGGGAAAACACGCAGTTTCCAAAATTCAAGCCACACCCAGGTGTTGTGTTGTCTTTTTGCTTGAGGTAAAACTTCAGATAATACAGAATCCAAAGTCAGATGTGAATTATCTGCTTGGGCTTCCTTCCATTAATCCTGATGAAGAATTATTAAGAGTAAGCACCAAATCTTCTCTCTCACTCCCCAAATAACCAAAACAAACCAAACATCCATAGGATGGAATACCACAAAATAACAGAAAAACCCACTATCAAAACATTCACCACATTTTATCTTCCTCTCCTCCCAAAACGGGGGCGGAGGGGCAGGCAGCTATGTACAGCATGGTGTTTTCTCCCTCTGGCAGTTTATTCTTATACTTCCCAACACCAGAGATAATCTTTTTTGACATACTGTCCCTCTAGTTTTCTCTACATCTTTAAATATAAATATATATGCTAAATATCTATCTACAGATACAGATATGAGATATAAATGTTTAAGGGTGACTTTTTGTGCTTTTCAGTTTTATGCATATATTAAGAATTATAACATTATTTTTAATGAAATTTGTTCAAATTGACAAATAATGTTTTCATATTAGATTAATAATAAAATCCCATAGCAGTTATATATTCTTGCCTCTAGGTAATCTCCATAAATCTGGTCTCCATCAAGACCATCTATAAAAATAATGGACTGCTTGGCTGTATCAGTTCTATTCAACAAGTTTTTAATTAAGCATTTCCACTAGCTAGGTCCTTTGATAGGCCCAGTGGAAAGACAAAGGTTCCTTCCAATAAAATTATGCAAGTCTCTGAATTCTCATTACTCCACTCAGAGCTAACCAGAATGCCTTCTTAAAAACTTTCAGTCTATGAAGAAGAAATTTTTAAAAAAGAAAACCTGGGAAGTCAGATTCACAATTCAAATTGTTTAATGTACTGCTTACAAACAAATCTAGAATGTCCTGGATACAAAGATATGACAGATGAAGGTAAAAGAAGTGAGAAATTGGTGAAGTGGATACCTTTGCTGGGTACTGAAAATGGCCAGAGTCAAGAAAATCTTTCTATGCAAGAAGAACAAAAAAAAATCGGCAGCAGTATTTTTACAAACCCAAAACGGAAATAGTGTCATGAAACATTTCACAAACAAAGGTGATTCAGATCCTTCTTTATGATTCACATAAAGCAAGAGCATCTGGAAGAGTCTGACCAAAACTACAGTTGCTACCCGTTTGTTTCTGTTTAGGCTGGGTCCATGCTCAATTACTAGTTGGCTTAGTGATTCCAGGTTAAATGGGTTCAGGTTTGGGAAATACACACACAGTTATGGTTTAAGTTAAATTTTCTATTGACACATAACTTTCCTAACCTTAAGTTTCCAAACTGTATTTGCACAAATGAAGCAAGAATTCTAAGTTCTGCTGGCTCAAATCTAGTATGGCTAGAAAGTTAAAGGAAAGATAAACACACAAAGCCAAAGTAAGAAGCAGTTCAAAAGTTTGAAAAGAAGCCTACAAAGATGGGATCAATTGCAGTAAGTCACTCCGCATCTGTTCGGAATAGCTCCACTTCATCCTCTTTCAACACCAGAATCCTAGCTCCAATTATCTTGGCTGCTCCTGCCATCGCCCCCAGCCTATCACGTTCAAAGAGTTCATCACGAGGGCTGGCCAACTTGGAGAACCTTTAAGTCTACCAGGGCCAAACTTACGAGAGCAGCAAGCCAGGAAAAGCACATGCGGGGCATCACGCTGGATCCAGCATGCATTTCAATGTTACAAGGCAAGATAGAAGATAACCTTAGCCAAAGATAATTTCTCTACTCTGCCATCAGAACTAGACGCTGCGACTATTGTTTTTAACTAAATTTTCCTACGAAGGCGCTTTGAGCTTCCCAGAACCAACAAACACATAAACATTCATCTTATCATTGCTCTCGAGCTAAGCAGTCATGTGCTTCTTTACTCATTACTGCAATGGATCGAGAAATCATCTACAGTTATAATTCCCAAGGCTACAGGTTTGAAGGATACTCATAAAAAATAAATAATCCCCCAAGAAGGATTCCTGACATTCCATTTCAATCGCAGTATAGAGCCCTCAAGACGTTTAAATGTTATGACATGGACACTTGTTCCCGGTGCTGAGGGGAACAGCAACGAGTAGGAGAATGCAATATTGTGTAATTAAAGAGGTTGAGACTGGAGAACCTCCAGGAAACTGTGTAGACAAACGCTCAGCTACAACATCTCCAAAAGAATGCCACTGGCTATATAAACTCTATCAACTGTATTCTACACTTAACTCACTTGAGGTGCTCTTTTCCTCTTTCAGTGTAACTTGAAAAACACTTGTTTTCAAGTTAAAAGAGCACTTGTACTGCTCTTTTACCAAGCCCATCCAGGTTTATTATCCTACCTGTGCTTTGTTGGAGAAGGAAAAAAAAAAATGTTAAAGCCCAAACTGAGAATTCTTAAGCATAACCCAAGAAGTGCAATGTCTTGACTCATCTTTTTGCAAAAATCCTTCCGTAGGAACACAAAAAAACGGGCAACCTGAGCAGTCTCTGCCTCTCACTGCTTGGTGAGCCCACAGCCCAGCAGCTCTGGGGTGAAATTCCCCTTCTTTAGGAAGGTCCCGGTATTGTCATGTAGTTCTGACAAAAGGTAGTCAGATGTGATTCCTACCTCTCTCTTTTATGATAATCCACTGAGCTGAGAGAGGGCAGGGGAGACAGGGAGAAGGGGATGGAGCACCAGGAGTAGGAAAGAATATAAAGAAGTCCAAGCCCAACCCTTAGGACTTCCCTTGTGGCGCAGTGGTTAAGAATCCACCTGCCAATGCAGGGGACATGGGTTCAAGCCCTGGTCCGGGAAGATCCCACATGCCGCGGAGCAACGAAGCCCGTGCACCGCAACTACTGAGCCTGCGCGCCGTAACAACTGAGCCCACGCACCGCATCTACCAAAGCCCGTGCTCTGCAACAAGAGAAGCCACTGCAATGAGAAGCCCACGCGCCGCAACAAAGAGTAGCCCCCGCTCGCCGCAACTAAAAAGCCTGCGTACAGCAACGAAGACCCAACGCAGCCAAAAATAAATAAATAAATCATAACAAACAAACAAACAAACAAAAAAGACCAACCCTTACCTAAAAAAATCCCTGGCTGGATTTTGGGGATTGAGAAACCTCCTGCCTCCTTGGAGTGGATGTGGGGTGCTGATGTGGGCGATCTCTGCACAAGTTTCTTTTCTATTCTGTTTTTGCTGGCCAGCAACCCTTCTTCCTTTCCTTTCATCCTTGCCAGAAGGATTTCTCAGTTTAAACTTTGGGGTTAAGAGATAACCCGCTGGAACATTTAAATAAGTGCTGTGTGATACAGAATGAGATTTAGAAGGCCTTGGAACAAATTTGACCCAGGTTTACGGTGTGATGCTCTCAAGGGGAACTCTTTGAAGGGAACAAACCAAATGTTGCTTATGCAAGGGCATTCCCAAGCCAGATTTTTCCCATAGAAGTCTGGGGCTCTGTTTGGCACCTGCCAGTCTGGTCTGGCCTGCTGAAAGTACCAGGGATGGTTGCCTGGGGTCCTGAGGAGATTGAAGAAAAAGAGGGATATCCCATGTAGAGGACTTAATTCCAGGAAGTGTCCTAGAGGCTTCTATATCTTCTCTGCTAGTCCTTATGAAAGCTCTCCTAGAGAGTGACACTATTAGCACCATTAATTGTGCAGATGAGGAAACCAAGGTAGAGAATGGGGTACGTTACCGAAACGCACATGGCCAGAAAGTTGTTGGGATTAGAATCTCATTGGCTGCAAAATTCCCACTCCAGGAAAGAAGACTAACCTTTTCTTTCTTTTTTTGCCCCAGGTTTCCTCCCTGCAGTATTTTGATCACATAACACCTCTCAGTATTCTCTGAGGAGACCATACCCTTTCTAACATCCAAGCCTTTACGCTAAAAGGTGCCTCTGCCTGAATGTTCTAAAGAAGCTCACTTCAGAATCAGATGATGTTAACTCCTCCCCTGGGCAGCCTTCAGCACCTCTCCAGGCACAGGTGGTCAGGGGATCCTTGGACACTAAGAACTTGAAAAATGCTACTATAAACTATCCATTCGTTTATCTGTCTATCTCCCACTGCCAGCGGCTGTCTTAGGTCCTAGTTGGCTATACAACTCTGGTTATAGCACTGAGCAAGAGTTTAAAAAAATAAATTAAAAAAAAAAACAGTCAAATACTGAAGCATCAAAGTCAAATAAGCCAATTACGGGGGGAGGAAAAGGAAATACATATATTATATATTTTTATATATTATTATATATAATTTATAGAGATTATGTATATTCTCTTTTAAGAAATGACAAATCACTTTTCTTTCTCTTCACAGCTCTCCTAAAGGGAGAAAAGAGTTCAGTTTTGTTTTTTTTTCCTGGCCGTGCCACTCAGCATGCGGGATCTTAGTTCCCCAACCAGGGATCGAACCCGTGCCCCGAGTGGAAGGGGGGAGTCTTAACAACTGGACCGCCAGGGAATTCCCAAGTTCAAATTATTTTTGAGGGCTTATGGTAAAGGCCGACTCATGAGAGCTGTACTAAAACTTCAGCTTTATGGCACTTCTAGGGAATGAGTCACCATAGAACACTAAAGTTTATGCTCTTGAGCAAAACAACTACAACAAAATTTAAGTTAACCACTGAGTATAGAACGTGTTCTATGAACATGTTAAACACTTTTTCCACATCTTTCAAGGCACAAGAGACATGGTCTAACCCAGGTCATCACCATGAACGTGAATGACAATGCTACACGGCCTCCGGAGATGTGAGTGGCAGCAGCCCCAGACAACTATCAGTTTTTACACCTTTTTATAATTCTCCCATCAGGTTTTCAACTGTGTTTCATGCTGATGATGTCAGAGCAGCTGGCCTAAGTATCCCTTCTCCAAGCTTCTAACGTGCCACTTCTAGTTGGCCATAGACTTAAGTGCCAGGTAAGCAAACTTCTAAAGCTGAGCAACAGAAGAAAACACACAGGTTCCAAGGAAGTGCCTTGCTCATAAATACATGGACTGGAAAGGGTTATCTTCCAACAAAGCAAGCAGAGGCAGCGCAGTGTGTGACTGCCAGGAAGAATGGCCATGTCAAGATGGCACTGTCGCCTGTTCATTACTTCTCTAGGCAGCCAGAATCTCACGGGCATGGATGGTAACTACAGACATAGAACTTTTTGCTTAGCTAATTCAAATGACCTATGAAATAGGAGAATGTCTTGAGCGTCTTTTTCCGGCTAAAGCTATTGATAGTGATTCTGCACCAGCTGGCAATGAGAAGGTAAGCTCCGTTCTCGATGTCCCTGGCCACTTCCTAGTAAGACTTGAGAAGATTCATTATTAAGATGACTTTCTCCCCTGAAAAAAGTGTTTCATGGACCTCCCTGGTGGCGCAGTGGTTAAGAATCCGCCTGCCAATGCAGGGGACACAGGTTCGAGCCCTGGGCCGGGAAGATCCCACATGCCGCGGAGCAACTAAGCCCGTGCACCACAACTACTGAGCCTGCACTCTAGAGCCCATGAGCCACAACTACTGAGTCCGTGTGCCACAACTACTAAAGCCCGCATGCCTAGAGCCCGTGCTCCGCAACAAGAGAAGCCACCGCAATGAGAAGCCCACACACCGCAACGAAGAGTAGCCCCCGCTCACCGCAACTAGAGAAAGCCCGCGTGCAGCAACGAGGACCCAACACAGCCATAAATAAATAAATAAATAAATAAATTTTTTTTTAAAAAAACTGTTTCACTTGTTGTGCTGCAAGGGCTTTGTAAAACTCATAAGCACTGTTTAATTAAGTAGGGAATTTATCCCTGAGCACAACTGAGTTGTAATGAATTAACAGATACCCATGAGTAATTCCTCAAAATTTAGGGAAGGCTATTTTTTTAAACCTACTACCTCAAGATTTCATTCCAGTCAATTTTGACAACCCCTAGACTATAAGTTTAAAAATTCAAGTGTTGAAGTCAGTATTCATTTACTTATTCGTTCATTCTTTCCTTCGTTTGTACCTTTAGTTAGCACGCGCTGTATTCTGTACTGGATTTTAAAATGTAAGAGATACAGTTCTGCCCTCCGAAAACCTCACCGTTTGGGGGATATATTATCAATAGTTTCCTATGGCTGCTGTAACAAATTACCACAAACTCAGTGGCTTAAAACGACACAGATGTATCATCTAGATGTTCCAGAGGTCAGAAATCCTAAATGGGTCTTACAGGCTAAAACCACAGCGTTGGCCAGGCTACGTTCCTTCCGGAGGCTCTAGGGAGAATCATTCCCTTGTCTTTTCCAGTTACTAGAGGCCATCCACCACATTCCTTGGCTCACAGCCTCTTCCTTCATCTTCAAAGCGTATCATTTCAACCTCTGCTTCTATCCTCCCATCTCCTTCTCTGTTACTATGACCTTTCTTCTTATAAGGACCCTGATGACTACACAGGGCCCACTGGATAATCCAGGACAATCTCCCCAGCTCAAGGTCCTTAATTTAATCACATCTGCACAGTCCCTTTGCCATATATGGTAATATATTCACACGTTTGGGGATTAGGACATGGATGTCTTCGGGGGAGCCATTAATCCGCCTCCCATAAGGAGACTGATGGAAATAAAACCATGAATCTCAGCAAGAGATTCTACTCTTTATTCTTTAAGTCCTCTCTCTGAATCTTACTGACTCTTAACAAAATTCCTAAAAAGCTTAGTTACCTGCTAAACGATGTCACAGCATGGTGCACCACAATGTAGAAGAATGGAGGACATATTAGGGTCCTAACTTCAGGATCTATACTAACACTGGAACAGGAAACATACAAATAAAATGCAGACTTGCTACAGTACAAAACCGTAATCTTAAAAAAAAACAAGAAAGTGTATTCAAGAAGGCAGAAAAGTGTATGAAGAATTTTAGAAGCACTTCAACTTTTAAATGTTTTACAATATGCTCAATCTGATACTGATTTTTAAAGTGCATAAGCCTATGTATATTGTCACAGAAAAAAATGTAAAGATATAAACCAAGGATTAACAGTGATTATCACTAAAAAGTATTGCTGAAGAGTTAAAAATAGAGGTACTTATTTTTCTTACCCTTCCTTTTTAACTTTTTCTATAATGAATACATATTATCATTTCGACCAGAAAAATATATGCTGAAATATAATTTTTAATGATTTGGTAGTTAAAAGTATAGGCTTCAGTTCCCTGGAAATATTCAATTAAATTAGAATACACCTTTCGGCTATAAGGCCACTTTTTTTTTTTTTAAGTCTTCATTGAATTTGTTGTAATACTGCTTCTGTTTTATGTTTTATTTTTTGGCCACAAGGCATGTAGGATCTTAGCTCCCTGACCAGGGATGGAACCCGCACCCCCCGCATTGGAAGGCGAAGTCTTAACCACTGGACCACCAGGGAAGTCCCCACATTTGTGTGTTAACTATTTTATTTATTAATTAAAGATCTGTTCTATAATGCTACAAAGTAACATTCTGATTATTAATTGACCCTCTCAGCTGCAGGGAAATGGATATCCTGCGATTAGTACTTTAATCACTGACCATTTACAGATTTTTAATGCATTTTAATATGGTTAAAATCAGACTTATGTATACATATACACACAATAGTTAACAGTTTTATGTGTGTAAATCACAAAATCAATCGATAGTTAAGATCCAAAGAAGGGCAACACAGGTAAGCTTAGCATTAGTATGTTCACACCCCCAAAAGATAATAAAAGCAATACTCTACATTTTTACTCATTGAAATTTCATTCATATATGCACACTTCTCCATTCAGAGATGGGAAATTTAAACAGCACATTTTTCATGCATTTCTCATTCCTCCTGCTTTATGGGGGAAGAAAGAGAGAGGAGGAGAGAGGAAAAGGAAGAAAAACAGGAAAAGGAGAAAAATTTAAAAGGCAGGCAAGAGAAAAATCAAGCTTTGCCCTGGATACTTACCTGGACCAGCATTACACAGCAACACTTCGTTTTAAAAACACCATCTCCCCCCTCCTTTGATAGATTAGTCAAAGAAGCTACCACAGATTTCGCAAGGACTTTCAGAATATTAATCAACTTTACAACCAAACCAAAGAGAGATCTACATAATATTGATATGACAAAGGGCTCCCTGCTAAAGTATTTTGTCTTTCCATTAGAATTTAGTACTATCCTCCCAAGGCAGGTAATTTGGAGTGGGCGATAGTATTTTCCAGCTACGGTGAGGATGGGGGATAGTCTGCTTTCTCACTCAGAGGCTTGTTCTCTTTCTTAAACCCCCAACGGACATGGTGTACAGAGGCAGGGCTTTTCAGACCACGTAACTGACCAGCTCCCCTGAGGGCAGGAGGAAAAGAGGCTTTGCTCAGCAGCTGTTCAAGGTTCCCAGACTCCTGCAATCCTTGACAGCAAGCCCTTGGAGATGAGAGCCCAGGTCTGTCCTGTTTACACTGTGTCCCTAGAATCGGGGACATAATAGACATAACAGAGGTCCTTCACATGCACCTCTCTGCTGAAATGCCACCTATTAATAAGCATAAGGGCCAATAAAATCCTAAATTTAAAGTGCATATTTCTATCGATTTGCAAGTTATGTCACCTTCTAACTCAAGAACATAAACGGAATATTCATATTATACTGAAGAGATGAATCAGTAACTCTGAAAAGTGTTGGAAAGATTTGGCTTTTATAATAAAATGAGGCGAAAACTGTACATAGGTAAATCAGATAAGAATCATAAAGAAGAGGGTGTCAGAAGTGGCCGGCACCCAGATTCTTAAATAGTTCCTTCCTTCCTAGTCCCCTTTTCTGCTGATACTACTGATATTTAAAATGGAAAGGACAAAATTACACAAGAAATTTGTCATTTCATAGATACTTTTCAATTATTCCTAAAAGTACTTCAACAGCCAGAGCCATGCACAGCCACGTTTTCTAAAGTCATATAAAATTGTTATCATAGCCCATTTTTTATAAAGCGGTAGAAATTCCCTACAGACAGTTCAAGACTGTAAGTGACAGACTGCAATTGACTGTACCCTGGATGAGGGTACAATGACCTCTGTGACAATGGACAAGGGCACTAGAACAGCCAATAGTTGCCTCTAGCAGTCCAAGGGGTTGGGTTGGAAGACAGCATAATGTCGTGGGTGTTATGGAGTCCAAAGAGTCAGCCCTTTGTTAGCGGGGTGACTTGAGGGACAGCTTCCTGTGACCTCACTGAGGATCAGGTCCCTCATCCGTAACACTGCTGCATGTGCTCCCAATGCTTTTGAGATGATCAATATAAAGTGCCTGCCGCCTGCAAACCCCAGGAGAGCCCCAGGAGTTCAAATGCAGCAATCGGCACTTCTGGCCTCACTCAGGGAGCCAAAACCATTTTCTCATTTATGGACTTGATTTAGAGCCATGGCAAATAAACAATAACTGAGAGCAAAGCACTTTGCGAAAGACTTTGCTTCAAAACCATTCTGTTTTTTTTAACAGCCCACAAAGAGAAAGGGAAAAAGATTGAAAATGACCCAAAATTATTAGATATACAACAAAAGTATAAAGCTAAAACAAAGAGATTTTCACATGAAATCAGCTTAAAATAAGTCAGCTTTCACTCACCTCAAACTTTGATCACATTGCTATCACAAAATAGCACAGAGCTTTTATTTTATTTTTTCTATTTGAAAGCCAAAAGCAAAAGTTGTATGTAATAAAATGTGGAATAGGACTCTATTAGTAATTAAATAAATGCATTTGGGTGTTCAAATACGCAACCTGTTTCTTATAGCAAACATTAGGAAAAATTGTGGCAACTGTTTTCCAAGAAATTTTAATAACTTCATCACATCACTAAAAATTTTATCACACATAAAAATGCAATCCAAAGAAAATTATTTGTTTGCTGTCACTAAGAGACACCAAAGGAAACACTCCATTGTTTCTGAATTTAAATTTTCATGTATTCCAAAACAGTTACATACCACCCATGTAATGGCTGCACTTCAATATTAAAGTTTTTAAAGAAAAACACAAAAAGTGAATAAGTGTGCTACCATTTTTCAGTTTTGTAAGCTGTTTAGAACTCGAAGTTTAATGTATTCCAGGATTATGACTGAACTCTGAAGATTTCTACTGTATTTTATACATCTCCTGATTAGTCATCATCAATCATCCAAAATAGATAAAGACATAATATTTTTCAAGCCCTAAGTAAAACAATAAAAGTCTGGGTGTTTTTATTAAACAAGATGCATTGTGACGTTAACAAGAACAATGAGGCAATCCTATGAATGTTGCTTGGAGATGATTAAGATCTCACAGGCAAGAGAAAGAGGGACCGGATTTATCCACACAATTTTAACAACACAAAAGTGGACAAAATATTTTAAACAATGGTTTTAAAACACTGGACATTGAGCAACAAAGGACAGTGATTCCTGAATGACAGGAAACAAGCAAGGTAACCATACGAAGCTTACTGCCTGGATAGAATTTTCAGACTGGGGCCCAAAGAATGGGAAGCCAGGCAGAGGCTGGTGCTCTCGCTGAGTGGAGAAGACGGAGCCAGGACTTCAAGGAGGCCAAGATGCCTGAAGTTTGCAGGGCAGAGTACCAGAGAGGAGAAGGCTGCAAAGACAGAGAACTCTGGAGATGTGCTGGGCCCCCCCCCCCTTGAGTCGTCAGCTGACCAACCCACGTGTGTGAGGAAACCACTCAAGAACTACCTGAAAGGATGAGAGGGAATAATCCCCAAAGCTCACACAGGCTGGAAAGGCCTCCTTATGCTCCCACTAATCAGAGTGGGAAAACCTCGTAACTAACAGGACATTAGGTAGAGTATTTAGAAGGGTTTTACCCCAGTAGGCAGTAAAATTAGAGTAAATGCTGCTCTGGTTCTACCTAAGAAAGCTTAAAAGCAAGACATGAAAAGGTCAGACCCTTTCCAAGTGACTTAATTACATCCCATAACAAAGCTCAAGAATACAAAAATATTCAGCACCCAACAAGATAAAATTCACTATGTCTGGCATCTAATCAGAAATTACCAGGCATGTAAAGAAGCAAGAAAATACAATCCACAACAAGGAGATAAATCAATTAGTAAAACTGACCCAGAACTAGCACTAACATGTTAGAATTAACACAAAAGGACATAAAAAATGGTTACTATGTGTTCAAAAAGCTCAAGGAAAATTTGAAAATTTTAAGATATTCAAATATCTTAGATATTTGATTAGATCAGATATCAAAGATACCCTAACTGAACTTCTAGAGATGAAAACTACAATGTCTGGGGTGAAACACACATTGCATGGGATAAACAGTACATCAGACAGTCACAGACTGCCAACTCTATGTCAGCATTCTATAAGTAATATTTCTTGATAACTTTCTTTTCCCCTTCATACTCTTAACCAATTTGCAGGAAAAAAAAAAAAAATTAGTGTATTTAAAGTGATAGAGACTAAAAGGAATCACAGTGGGAAAAAATACTGGAAAAGGGGCTTCCCTGGTGGCGCAGTGGTTGAGAGTCCGCCTGCCAATGCAGGGGACACGGGTTCGAGCCCTGGTCCAGGAAGATCCCACATGCCGCGGAGAAACTGGGCCCATGAGCCACAGCTGCTGAGCCTGCGCATCTGGAGCCTGTGCCCCGCAACAAGAGAGACCGCGATAGTGAGAGGCCCGCACACCGCGATGAAGAGTGCCCCCGCTTGCCGCAACTAGAGAAACCCCTCTCACAGAAACGAAGACCCAATACAGCCAAAAATAAATAAATAAATAAATAAATTTTAAAAAACAAAGCAGGACAAAATTAAAAAAAAAAAATACTGGAAAAAAATGAACAGAGCATCAGCGGAACAACTTCAAACTGTCTAATGTGCATGTAAAAGGAGTCTCCAAAGGAGGAGGAACAGAAAAAATATTTGAAGAAATAATGGTTGAAAATTTTCTAAATCAAATGAAAACTATACATGCATAAATTTAAGAAGCTCAATGAACTCCAAGCATAAGACACATGGATAAAACAACACAGACATACACATCAAATTGCTTAAGACCAGCGTTCAAGAGAAAATCTTTAAAATAACTAAAGAAAAAAAATACACATTATTTACAGAGCAACAAAGATAATGATGATGACCAATTTCTCACCAGACACAAAGTAAGCCAGAAGACAGTGGAATATCTTAAAAGTAATGAAAGAAAAAAAAAAATGGCCAACCTATAATTATTTATCCAATGACACTATCTTTAAAAATGAAGGCAAAATAAGAATATTCAAGGGTAAGAAATGTTAAAAGAAATTTTTCAAACAGGAGAAAAGTAATTACCCAGGATGATCTCACCATCTCAAGATCCTTAACTTAATCACATTTGTGAAGAACCTTCTGTCATGTAAGGTAACACTCACAGGGTCCAGGAATAAGGACATGGACACTTTTGGAGGCTATTATTCTGCCTACTATACACCCCATATGAAGAAATTACTAAAAATGTTACATTAAAAAATAATGCAAGATAATACATAATATTTTTTTTAAAAAACCAATGGAAACTGAGTATGACTGAGAAGAAACAAACATAAAAAAATTGAGACTCCTTTGGACTTTGATTCCTGGAACATTCTCCTTTAACCTGCAGATTTAGTAATTTAAGATTTTTTTTTTCTTAGAATACTGCTCAATTATTATGTAATAATGGTACTTTAAATGTGTAGATAGTACCAAATTTATTAAATTTTTTAGTTAGTTCATTATTTTATCTATATCCCCAAATATTCATATGTTCAAGATAGAGGAGAAAAATTCAAGAACCCTCTCACTAACAATGCTTTCTATTCAAGGGCAACTAATATTTGGGCATCTGCACTAAATCTCCAAATCTCTGCCATATACCAAGTTATGGAGTTCAGCCCAGCAAAACGAGCGATCATGCCATCTGCCCCAGAAGCAGCAGTAACTCTGAAAGATCATGAAGGAAGTGCAAACACAACCAGGTGTAGGACATTTCTGCAGGTTTCAAGTACAATCTTTTGTTTGATTCACTTTCCTGAACAAATATATTTGTGATATTAATAATGGAGCTATAAATAAAAATTACTGAGTTGAATTTAAATAAATTAAAGGAGACTAAACATTCAAGCAATGACCATCCAAAAAAAAAAAAAAATTGTCTTTTTCTTAACCACTCCAAGCATACTACTTGATTCTGCAGCAAACAATATTTACATATTTATAATGCAAATGCTCTTTTTTAAAAAAGAACTCAAAAGCAATCAAAAAAAGTGATCTGAAAAAAGCCCAAGGCTCCTGCCTTCTTACATCAAGTGCTCTATCAATCAAATTAATTTTAAGGACAAATTGAAATTAAGCTAATTTAACTCTATGACAATATTCTGTATGTAGTATTTCTTGATAAATTTCTTTTCCCTTTCATACTCTTAACCAATTTGCAGACTTTTATGCTAAGTGGATTTATGGCCCATCAAGAATTTCAGTAACTCTAATACACATTTTTTTCCTTACATGAAATGCTTCAATGCATGACCAAATTGACCTATTATAACATTTTAGAATTAGTAATGCAATTTCAGAATTTGAGAAGCTGCAAATGAGTAAAATTAATCTTCTACTTGCATGCATATACCCATGCCAGTAAAAATTAGAATCAAGTCTTCCCATTCAACAGTAAAGTCACATTTTTAACACAACCTTGGAGGTATAACTTTCATCCCAAGTTAATAATTTGTCACGGTATTAACCATCCCCCAACACATCTAAATAGAAGTTCCACAGTCTTACAAATAGGCTTTCTCATCCTATAATTTATAAATTATCTAAATAACCATAATTAAGCAAATAAATGGAAGACATTTTTAAAAACATACAATTTAATATTACTTCTCCATCCAAATACTACCTAACTGGGAATAACAGTTCTCATCCTTAGTGTAGAACACCACATTTAGAGAAACAAGGACCATCTACAGAACTAATTCTCTTTAGTGATAACACCAGGTTCACCAGTGGTGAAATATTTCACTTGACTCTCCTCCAAGCAAAGTTAGGGGCTATTTAAAAACCAAAATCAGGGCTTTGAAGCCACTGTATTTGTTCACCGACTTCATCTATTTCCATTTAATGATTAAAACTCTGTTTAACAGAGGCCAAACCCATTTGGCCATCGTTTGAGTTCCAGAGATGCCAGGCCAACATTTAGTTTCACATGAGAGACCCCACTGACAAGCACACACTGAAACTTCCCTTACCAGGGGCTGCTAATCATTATCATGAGAAGAGATGAGAATGCTGATGGGCTCGCTGAAAATTAACTGACTCCACATACAGAGAACCTCATTACCTCGACCTCAGCTTCCCTTTTTCGAGCTTGATGATCACAAGAGAAAGTGTGCCCGTTTACACTGATGTCTCTAGGACTCCTGCCAGGACTACTGATTACTACACAATTTTTTTTTAAGTTTTTATTGGAGTATAATTGATTTACAATGTTGTGTTAGTTTCTGCTGTACAGCAAAGTGAATCAGTTATACGTATACATATATCCACTCTTTTTTTTTTTTCTTTTTTGGCCGCGCCGCACGGCATATGGGATCCTAGTCCCCGACCAGGGATCGAACCCGCGCCCCCTGCATTTGAAGCACGGAGTCTTAACCACTGGACTGCCAGGGAAGTCCCTAGCCACTCGTTTTTAGATTCTTTTCCCATACAGGCCATTACAGAGGATTGAGAAGAGTTCCCTGTGCTTATAAGTTATCTATTTTATATATAGTAGTGTGTATATGCCAATCCCAATCTCCCAATTTATCCCTCCCCCAACCCTTTCCCCCTGGTAGCCATAAGTTTGTTTTCTACATCTGTGACTCTATTTCTGTTTTGTAAATAAGTTCATATGTACCATTTTTTTAGATTCCACATATAAGCGATATCATATGATATTTGTCTTTCTCTGACTTACTTCACTCAGTATGACAATCTCTAGGTCCTACTTTCTAACCAACTCTCTCCCAGAGACGACACAAAAGTAATGCTGCAAAGGAGTAATTAATCCAATAGGTGAACTATCTAGGGCCACAAGTTGCAGTATTCAGTATGCTGCTCATGTCCTAGGGCCAACCACCTCAAAGAGTCCAACAGCCTCCACTGCATTCAACTATAAAATAGAAATCTGATATCCATGAAGTTGTCACAACAACGGAAATCAAGAAAGTGCATTATACCAAGTTTCAGAAGTTTGTACCATCTAAAGATAATTCAAACAAAAATATGCTTTTAAAAATCTCAAAAATGCACTTTTCCCCAAGTAATTATTCGAGATCTAAACAATTTTAACTAAAATAACGATTTTTACTTTCCCCACTTTGTGTGAGTTAGTTATTATTTGTTCCTTTACCTTTGAAAGGACTCTGAAGTATCTATCACAAAATCTGGTCAAACATGCCAGCTGAAAATAATGAATTCAGAGTTTACACATTTAGTCATGTTCTTGATCAGACACAAAGCCAAAAAAGAAACAAACATAATGGAATTAAGCTTATAAGGAAATAAAAGAGTATATTAATATACATTATAGAAAAAGAGGTAAGTATATGTAGCAGAATTTATACCAAAATTAAACATAATTCTAACAAAGTCGGAGAAGCAAAAAATCCACATGTAATTCATGTAGGAACTTTAAAAATCACATAGTTAAGCTAACATTAATATTAAATTTTAAAAATTAGGTCCTTCGTTTTTGGCATATCAAATATTCATATTTCATGGGTCCAAATCACAAGTAATTCTTATCTTGTATATGCTGTCCTGGCAAACAAATAAGCATTTAGTTGATTCTTGGCCCTTCCTTTATACTTCCTTCCTTTCAAAACTACTGCTATTTAGGGTTGCATCAAAAGAAAAAACAAACAAAAGGAGAAAATTCAGAAACTGAACGATAAGAATATGCCTGAAAAATAAGAATGCCTGTTTGTCTGACATGTTTATAATGGCTGCTGCATTTTAAAAGAGAATACTGCAGTCTCTTTATAAAAAGTATGTAACTTCAGAATTGACTGAAACAATTAAGTTCAACTTTAAGAGCTTAAAATTTTCTCATTTTCACCTTACCTCTGTGTGTAGCAAGACGGAAGAAGAAGAGTGGATTTAGAGCCCAGAGATTTAAGTTCTGCTCAGGGTTCTAAAATAAACCAGGTGAGCTAACTTGAGCTAATCCCTTAAACTACCCTCTCTGAACCTCCGCTTTCCTTAACTGTGGAATTATTATGACCTCAACAAATCTTCATAGCTCCTTCTGCTTCTTATAAGGGATTAACAACTCTGAATTCAATCAATCCTGCCTCCCATTTGCCACCCGATAAGAAATCTGTCCATTCAAATGTCGAGAAAATGGAATTCATTTTAAAACTAGCTATTTTTAAATACACATAACGTAATATAAATTTTAGTTATTTTTTAAAATAAAACCCTTATTCTAAACCATCCAACGTAGTCCAAATTCAAATACAAATTATTCAATGTTTTTAATTCTATAGGTCAGGGACTTCCCTGGTGCTCCAGTGGCTAAAACTCTGCATTTCCAATGCAGGGGGCCTGGGTTCAATCCATGGTCAGGGAACTAGATCTCACATGCCGCAACTAAGACCCGGTGCAGCCAAATAAATACATAAATAAAAATATTTTTTAAAAAAATTCTATAGGTCAGCATTCCTCTCAAATATTGTAGGTAACCAAGAAGCTAAAACCCTTATCTCATGAGGAGTGAACCCCCTCTCATCCAGACCCAGTAGACTGACACCTTCAAATTTCTTACAATTTTTGTACTTTACTGCCAAAACTTCTAGAAAGCTAACCTTGAAAATTACATGAGAAGTTTTAGCATTAAAAATGAGTATTATAATTCATGATGTTCATTAAAGAAACCTAAAAATAGGGGCCCCACTCCCAAAATTATTTGTCTTGATACATTTTATGAACGTTTTCAGAATGATAATTTCTAAAATTGATTTACACAGTGCTCTCTGCACTAGACATCTGTATTTGCATTAGTTTCCTATTGCTGCTATAACAAATTACCACAAACTTAATGGCTTAAAACAACACAAATTCATAATCTTACAGTTTTCAAGGCCAGAAGTCCAAAATGAGTTTTACTGGGCTAAAATCAAGGTGTTGGCAGGGCTGCATTCTTTCTGGAAGCTCCAGCACAAAATCTGTTTCTTTGCGTCTTCCAGCTTCTAGAGGCTACACACATTCCTTGCCTCTCAGTCCCCTCCATCTTTAAAGCCAATCAGGGTCAACTGTGTTTTTCTCACAGGTGTCCCTCTAACTCTCCTGCCTCCCTGTTTCACTCATCACCTTTGTGATTACAATGGGCTCACCTGGATAATCCAGAGTAAGCCCCCGACTTCAAAGTCAGCTGTTTAACAAACTGAATTCCACCTGTAACCCTAATTTTCCCTTGTCATGGTAACAGAGTCACAGGTTCTGGGGATTAGGATGTGGACAACTTTAGGAGACTTCCACCTAGCACAACATCTATTATCTAGTGCTGAGAGAGCCTACCGACAGACTGCAAGACGGACAAGCCCTGTGGGAATCAATTTAACGGGGATGCCAAAGAAGATAAAACTATAATTCAGTGGGAAAAAATATAAACACAAGAACACTTAGCAACAAAAGGCAGATGTATAGGGAATATTTTTTAATAATAATTCAAAATATGGTCGACTGAAGCCACATGCTGTTAGAGATAAGAGTCCTACATACTTGAACATTATTTTGAGGAAAGACCTAGTATAATATGCCACAAGAAATGAGGTCATTATCAGTTACAACTTTAGGAACTGATGGGATCTTAAGAGATCATATAGTCACTGAAACTAGTGGTCCACTGAGATGCAGGGAGATTATAACTTTTATAAGATCACTTGGTTAGGTCATTTCACAAAAAGGCCTTTAGCCCAATTTCTTGATTTCTGGTCAAAATATTATATGAGACAGCACAAAGAATAAATTAAGTTCAGTATAGTGTATTTAAGAAATCAAAGTAACATTTGAAAATACTGACTGCAGACTTTTCCAATTATAAGTTCTGCTTAATGCTTAAATGGTTAGAATGTTTAGCCATTTAGCAAATTCACCTTTGTACAATAACCTGTTGCTCAAAGATGTTATACATTTGAGACCCCGTATTTCATTCATCTAGTTTACACTACGTCACTGAGATCTTACCACGTGCCAAGCAAGTCCTAGGCGCGAAAGACATACAGCAGCGAACAGCAACAACAACAAAGTCCTGCTCTCATGGATCTTCAATTCTTGTGAAGAATCAGGAAACAGATGCAAAACAGCTAAATAAGTGTATCATATGTCAGGGAGAGGCTCTATTTACTATTACAGGGATAGGAAGGAAGCCTACAGACATGCATGCTCAACATCACTTGAAAACAAACACGATGTGCAATGTTAAGAGTTCATGACAAGATGGAGATAAAAGATCTAATGTTTTAAGAAAACTCAAACACACAAGCATTGTTATAAAACTGACTCCTTTCTCAACTCCTAACTAAAACTTAATACCAATTAAAATCAAAATCAAGACAGAGTGGAATGGGCAAAAGAACAGACATATAGATCAATGGAACAGAATAAAAAGCCCAGAAACAAGACCCACACAAATATAAACAACTGACTTTTGGAAAAGGCACAAAGGCAATTCAATGGAAAAAGAACAGTCTTTTCGACAAATGGTGCTAGTACAACTGGATATCCAATTAGATATCCAATATCTATCTAACCTAAACTTAGATCTTACAACTTAACAAAAAAATTAACACAAAATGAGTCATAGACCTAAATATAAAATGCAAAACTATAAAGTTTCCAGAAGAAAAGATAGGAGAAAATCTACATGACCTTGGGTTTAGCGGTGAGGTTTTTACATGCCAAAAACACAATCTAAGAAAGAAAACATAGGGAAGTTGGACTTAATAAAATTTAAAACTTCTCTGTGAAGGATACAATTAAGAAAACAAAGAAACAAGCCAAAGATTGGGAGAAAATATTTGCAGAACACATATCTGATAAAGGAGTTGTATACAAAGTATGCCAAGATTTTTTTTTTAATTTATTTATTTATTTTTGGCTGCTTTGGTTCTTCGTTGCTGTGCGTGGCTTTCTCTAGTTGCGGTGAGAGGGGCTACTCTTTGTTGCAGTGCACAGGTTTCTCACTGCGGTGGCTTCTCTTGTTGTGGAGCACGGGCTCTAGGCACGTGGGCTTCAGTAGTTGCGGCACGTAGGCTCAGTAGTTGTGGCTCGCGGGCTCTAGAGCGCAGGATCAGTAGTGGTGGCACACGGGCTTAGTTGTTCCACGGCATGTGGGATCTTCCCAGACCAGGGCTCGAACCTGTGTCCCCTGCATTGGCAGGCGGATTCTTAACCACTGTGCCACCAGGGAAGCCCTCGCAAAGAATTTTTAAAACTCAACAATAAGAAAACAACCCAATTTAAAAATGGGCGAAAGATTTGAACAAACACCTCACCAAAGAAGATATATAGATGGCAAATAAACAAAAGAAAAGTTGGTCAACATCATACATCAGTAGGAAAACACAAACTAAAACAATAATGAGGTACCATTACACATCTACTAGAATGGCTAAAATCCAAAACACTTCCAATGTGAAGTTCTGATGAAAATGTAGAACAACAGGAACTCTCAGTCACTGCTGGTAGGAAGGCAAAATGGCACACAGCCACTTTGGAATATGGTTTGGCGTGTCATAAAGCTGAAGGTGGTCTTACCATACAACCCAGAAATCTTGCTCCTAGGAATTTATCCAATTCATTTGAAAATATATGTCCATACAAACACCTGCATGAGAATGTTTATACAAGTTTTATTCATAATGGTCAAAAAATATAAACAATCTCAACACGTAAATGTATAAAAAAAATTGTCTTCCATATAATGGAATACTACTAAGAAAAACAAAGAGTGAACTATGTAAAGCCATGCAAAAACATGGATGAATCAAATGCACACAGCTAAGTAAAAGAAGCCAGTCAGAAAAGGCCACGTGCTATGTGATTACATTCATGTGACCTTCTGAAAAAGGTAATATTATAAAGATAGTAAACACACCAGTCACTGCCAGGAGGTTGGGAAGAGGTGAGGGTTGAATAGGTAAAGTACATGGGATTTTTAGGATGGTGAAACTATTCTGTATATTATCATGGTGGACACATGACATTGTGCATTTGTCAAAACCCATAAAACTCTACAGCATACACAGAAAACCTAATGTATGCAAATTTTAAATTATTTATGAGGATGGAGAATCCCAGGATGGAATGCAGACTGTGACAAAGGGATCTAACAAATGTGTGAAATAAACTCACTTAAGGGGGAAGAGGGAAGTGCTGACCTTAGAAATAAGTGCAGTGTGTAAGGGTAAAGGCAAAAGGAACTGCACATAAGCTCTGTTGATAAAATTATTTCTCACGGGGGGGCAGTATTAGTAAACAATTCTAAAACCACTATATACTGCATACTAGAGTTGAACAATTACATAAATGAATGGTGGATCCTGAGAGCCAGGTTTCTCATTGTTGGAGCAGGTGTTTACCAACAAGGGAAAAAAGTTCCAGTGACCCATATGGTAACAGATGAGAGTTGGAGCTATCAGTTCTGAGCTCATGTTTAGCTTAAACAGAAACACATAAATACGAGTGTATACGGGTTACTATACACAATATAGCTCCTTGCTTGCTCTGTCAGCTGAGAGAGCCTAGAAGCAACACAGATCACAGATTTAGTGGCAATGAGCACACCAGATCTTGGTTTCCAATACCATTCTCCAATAAAAGAAACCAGGGCTCCTCAGAGAAATGGCTGGTTCTAGGGCTGACCAAGGAATATAAAAGATGAGCATAGCCATCTTGCAGTGCTAGAAAGTAAGAAAGTGCTCAAAAAAAAAAAAAAAAAAAGGCACAACAATGGGGGTATGTGAAAGGGACATAGGAGCCAAGTCAAAAAACTCCCAATGGCCAAAGCTAAAACAATCTGAGCACCAAAATAAAGAAGTATTGCCTTCTACCCCAAAGTATAAAATAAATATCCATGGTCTACACTGATATAAATAAATGATTGAATAAAGAAATAAAAGGAGGAGAAGAGACCAATCACCCACGCGAAAGAATTCCAAAATATTACATGGGCTCTCCCCTCTCAGGGAGGTGCAGCAGAAGTCCCTACTGAAGTGTGGACTGCACATTGGGACTTCCTTCCAGTATCCAGTATGGAAAGGGGAAATGTTTAAAAGAATAATATTACAGTGGAGAAACCTGACAAATACTACGTCAGCCAGGTGATCAAGATTAGCATCAACAGTGA
Organism: Balaenoptera borealis; assembly: GCF_965194805.1. Lineage (NCBI taxonomy): Eukaryota > Metazoa > Chordata > Mammalia > Artiodactyla > Balaenopteridae > Balaenoptera > Balaenoptera borealis. Next base: position 5,140,900 of record NC_138874.1, read on the forward strand.
CAGGTCATACTGATGGTATGTGATGAGAACGGTACTTCACCTCTCTGGTCTTCCTCCCCAAAACTCATCACCCCAGCCGAACCATGAGAAAAAACTCAGACAAACCCCAGCTGAGGGACATTCTACAAAATACCTAACCAGTACTCCTCAAAACTGTCAAAATCATCAACAACGAGGAAAGTCTGATAAACTGTCAGCCGAAAGAAGCCTAAGGAGATGTGACAATTAACGTAACGTGGTATTGTGGATGGGATCCTGGAACAGAAAAAGTACATTAGGTAAAAAAGAAGGAAATCTTAATAAAATTAAGGACTCTGGGTCAAAATAATACATCATTATTGGTTCACTAACTATGAAAATATACCACACTGATGTAAGATGTTAATAATAAGGGGAAACTGGGTGTGGGATATACAGGAACTCTGTACTATATTCACAACTATGCTATAAATCTAAAATTGCTCTAAAATAAAAAGTTTACTTTAAAAAATTCGACTAAAATGAATTAAAAATTCTCACCAGTGGGGAAAATAAGAATCCTCCATTATTTCCCTAGGTATCAATTGAAACACATCTAAAAGTCTGACACATTCCTTACATATTAAAAATAAAATAAAAGCTGATACATTTACAAGGCAGGAGGCCAATACATTATCATTTTTTAAAGCCTATCATTTTCTAAAAAGTACAAACATCCTCTGGATTGCAAAACTGATACTTCAATACTGATTTTTTTCTTAAGTATTTGAAACCACTGATAACAGGACAACAAATTAAATTACAATAATAAGAGGACCATTCATTTTAGGTAAAACTGTGGTCAACTGTGGGTGTCATTTGGAGCTAGGTTTTTTCTGCAGCTACAAGAGCCATTGAATACTGAGTCCCAGAGGTGACTCCTCCAGGACTGGTCAACAGGGTGGTGATGTTCTACAAGCATCACCCACTACCTGGAGGAGCAACAGGCCAGCTTCCTACACTCTACACTGAAGGCTGAGAACAGGTACTGTATTATTTGGCCCATAAATATTTCTTTTTAATCTGGACTTGGTACCCATAATAAAAATCGGGAGACTGTTCAACTAGATATACTTCGATAAAATTTTTTAAAAATTGAGAGACTGCATGTAAAACAAATCAAATTTCTACCTTTCTGTTTGAACATTAGGAAGATCTGGCCACACCTGGCTGCACTTCCCCAGGGCAGTGACCTGACGCAGCAGAGCAGAGCTGTCCGCTGTAGGCCAGGCACCGCCTCTATAGTTTGCCTGGACCCCCCGCACTCCCTATTTTTAATATCCCAACACACTTCACTTATTACTCACAGCTCTACAACCGGCCACCCCATTACCCCCGAAATTTGAAAAACAATAACCTCGGAGACACAGCAACGATATCCATAAGCTAATACAAATATTATTATTTTGGGGGTTTCATGACCCAGAAGTATCCTGAATTATACTGGTAATAATGGGCAACCCTACTAAAAATGCCAAAACAGCATTAATTGTTTAATTCTGGTTCAAGAAAGAAATCATGGATTAGGAAGGATATGTAATAGATAAGACAAGATACAAATACACACACTCTGCTAATTTCCATTTACCTTTAGGAATCTAGAATAAATAATGGGACGGTCATGGGCTCATTAAGTGAGACAAAGAGGAACAAGGCTCTGGGCACTGTGTGGGCTTCCCGTCTTGGAGCTGAAATAAGGGACAAACCAACTGGGCTGCTCGCTAGAGCGCTAACCCTCCAGAGGCTCTAAAACCTCTAGGGCGGGCTTCCCTGGTGGCGCAGTGGTTGAGAGTCTGCCTGCCAATGCAGGGGACACGGGTTCGAGCCCTGGTCTGGGAAGATCCCACATGCCGCGGAGTGGCTGGGCCCGTGAGCCATAATTACTGAGCCTGCGCGTCTGGAGCCTGTGCTCCGCAACAAGAGAGGCCGCGATAGTGAGAGGCCCGCGCACCGCGATGAAGAGTGGCCCCCACTTGCCACAACTAGAGAAAGCCCTCGCACAGAGACGAAGACCCAACACAGCCATAAATAAAAATAAATAAATAAATAAATAAATAAAAATAAAAATAAATAAAATAAAACCTCTAGGGCACTAAAACATCACCCGATGTAATAAGATGGAGAAAACAGTATTGACCAGAACCCGGCTCAGAGAGGATGCTGCACGTTCCAGAGAAAATAACTTGATAACCTTCTTTGCATAAAGAGTGAACTCCACAAAGGACAGGTAAAGAGTCTTCTAGAGAGAGCAGGACTAACGAGTGGGTGGGTTTGCTTCACTAAGGTGGAAGATGCAAGTTTGGGCAGCAGCAAAATTTCCTGAAACAAGAAAAAAGAGGCCTGGAGCTGCCACCAGAGGGCTGACTTCACCCTTCCCCCATGCACTGCCCTGCCTCTCCAGGCACTAGCCATACAGCAAATATCTAAAGAATCTGGGCCAAACCGTGAGCCTGGAGCACTCACTTTTCTTGACATTTTCTATTTCCATTACATATATCCAGTAAATTTAAAGACAAACTTTGAAATCAAGCTAGTTCAAGTTAGTCACAACCATTCAAATCCAAGAGACAAGATCATGAGCAAACCTCAGATACAGAAGAACACTACAAGTTATTATCAAACTTTATACTCGTATCTAATAAAGGAGTCACAAAACAGCCAAACATGTCACGGCCATAGTGATATATACTCTAAGGATAAATCAAAGTTGAAAGTTTCCATTTTAAACTTTAAGAATGAAATTATTCTTCAAAATATATCCAAAGGATAACTTTTGAATCAACCTGCAAGAGATCTATGAAAGTGTAAGTATAAGCACTGAACTAAAAACCAATACTACAACAGCACACCTATACATTTGAAACTAAAAGATGACTAAAATAATCTAAAAGGCAAAGATAAAGTAAGCAGCATAATTGCCATATATTACCGTTACAGTAAAACAAGTGTCATTTATAAAAAGCCTGCAGTACCTAAGAACGCTCTGAATAATTCAGCTATATTTTCAAATTGTTTCCAAGCCTTTAATTTGGTGCTGAATAATCTGGATCAACGAACTTTGTTTTCCAATTATTTATTCACTTGCTTAGTCTTTATAAAGCTTCTCCTGAAAAGTACTGTGGTTAGGAAAACTACGACTGCACATCCTACACCATCCTTTCTACAGCCATATCATGTTTAAGAATGCACATTTACAATACTCACTGGATAATTTACAATCTAGAATAAAATGAGCTTTCTGTAATAATTTACAAGTAGTCAAGGACTTACTGTATTAGATGGAGAAGGCTCCATCACCTAAAAAAGCTGAATGTCATATCAAGACAATGGGTCCCACTAACAGAAACTAAATACATAAGACTCTAAATCTACAGAAACAAAAATCAGGCATGAGCTTCCATTCCAAAAGTAGGCTTCACTTTAGGAAAATAGTTCACTATATGATTTCTTTGAATAGCTACATCATCTAATGCATTCAAATTGTGGCTTAATTTTGATATCTGAGAAGCGAGAGTTAATGCTTTCCAGTGCTGTGTATCACTACATTATTTATTTTTAATTGTGGTAAAATACGCATAACATAAAATTTACCATTTTAACCATTTTTAAGTGTGCAGTTCACTGTCATTGAGTACATTCACACTGTTGGGCAACCATCACCACCATCCACCAGGTGGTTTTCACCTAGGACTGTTTCATCTTTCCCGTCTGAAGCTACTCATTAAAAAGTAACGCTCAACTTCCCTTCCCCCACCCCCATACCCTGTCAACCACCATTCTACTTTCTGTCTCCTTTAATCTGACTACTCTGGGTGCCTCACGTAAGAGGAGTCATACAATATTTGTCCTTTTGTGACTGGCTTATTTCACTTAGCATAATATCATCAAGGGTTCATCCATGTTGTAGCATGTGTCAGACACCAGAGTTCCAAAATAGTTACATCAGATTCTGCCAGTGCAACAGCTGTCTAGGTGGGAAGACAGATCCCTGGAGCTTTCTACTCTGCCATCTTCTCTCTAGCTCCCCCAGTCCATTGCATTCCATTTCGTAAATTCTATGAGAACACAATCCACGTTGACCCAAAGAACCACTCTATTTATTGCAAATCAACTGAAAGGGCAGATATTTTGATATTTAAGAAGTTACTGTGAGAGAATATGCTTTTTTACTTGTTGCCATAATTATATATCTAGACTATTTTAAAGTTCAATCCTAGCCAAAATATTTTTCTCTTAAAACATCAAGGAGTAATATTGCAAAATGAAAACCAAAAATGTAAGTACAGCTCTTGTATGAAAAATTCATTGAAAGCCAAGGAATAATTTGCAACAAAACCACAAATGAAGTTCCATATAAATTACCTTAAAAGTTATTCCCTCTAAAACTTAACGTCTCATGGCATGTTTTCCTCCATATCCTTAAAATTAAAATTAGAAAAATAGGGATCATTTGATGAAAAAAAAAAAAAACAAGAACTCTGAGAAATTCCACTTCCAGTAGTGGCAGACCAGGTATAGAGACCCTCCCATTGTGGTTAACTAAAAAAGATGGACATATTTTTTTTTAATCTGCTTGGAGGCACTAGAGTATTAACAAGAGATGGAAGAATTGCCAAGCCAGGATACAGTGGGGAACAGGAGGGCAGCACGTGAGGCCTTCTCCATGGGAACTTGTGCTGATTTCAAGAGGAGCATCTGAGAACCCACATCATGGGCTGGACAACCTCTCAACTAGAAGCTAGAGAGTCAGGCACTGGAGTTACACAAGATGGCATACTGAAGAGATGTGTCACAAAAGTGACCAGCCAAATAGCCAGGAAACGTGAAAAGATGCTCAACCTCATTAGTAATCAAGGATATGCAAATTTAAACCACAATGAAATACTACACACTCACCAGAATGACTACAACATAAAAGATTGACAACTATTATTGGAAAAGTTCCAGAACAACTGGGAAACTCTTAGATTGCAAATAGAGTGCAAGGTGGTATGACCACTTTGGAAAACTAATTGGCAATATCTTCTAAAACTAAACGTTTTCTTACCATATATCATTTTCATCCCGAGGCACACATCCAAGAGAAATTAGTCCATCAAACGACATGCACAACAACATTCACAGCAGGTTTATTCATAATAGCCAAGAGATAAAAATAACATAAATGACTGTCAGTACAGTAAATTGTGGTATGTGCATACAATGGAATACTCCAGGGTAAAAAAAAAGAACAAATATGCAGCAATTAACATGTTCAAATAAAACTAAGAAAACTGGTCTCCAGCAAAACTGTACTACAAGTAATCTTAAAGCGATTTTTTTTCAGGATGAAGGTAAACATTACATAGAAACTTGGGTGTTAAGGAAGAAATGAAGAGCTCAAAAAAGGCAAATATGTAAATAGATTCACAAATAAATTTATCTTCTTGATTTCTTTAAAATACACATGGCTGTTTAAAACAAAAACTTGTAACATTGTACTGTGGGGTTTATAATTTAAGTAGCCATAACACATAGAGGAACTATATAATAAAGGATGGAGGATGGTGGTAAATGCATGTATACGGTTGCAAGGCCTTTCCTTTTATATGAAGTGGTCAAAAATTACTCTAAATAGATTGTGACAACCTGAGGATGCACAGTGTAATACTACAGTCACCATTAAAAAAATAAGGAAAAGACCTATTGCTAAAAAGCTATTAGATAACTTAAACGGAAATTTTATAAGTAATCAATTAAGCCAAAAGAGGGCTGGACAGGAAAAATCAAAGAACTTGCCATTATATTTTTGTTCAAACCCATATAATGTACAACATCAAAAGTGAGCCCTAATGTAAACTACAGACTTTGGGTGATTATGATGTGCCAATGTAGGTTCAGCAACTGGAACCACTGTACTACTCTGGTGGGAGATGTTGTTAATGACTCTGCATGTGTGGGTTCAGGGAATGGATGGGAAAGCTCTGTACCGTCTGCTCAATTTTCCTGTGAACCTAAAACTGCTCTAAAAAATAAAGTATACTGAAAATAAAATAAAAAACAGATGAAACAAACAAAAAAATAGTAAAATTATAGATCTAAATCCAACTATATCAATAATCACATTGAATATCTGTGGAACTAAGCAGTCCAATTAAAAGGCAAGGATTGTCAGAGTGGAAAGAATAAACTATGATATGTTCACACCACAGAAAATATTCAGCAGTGAAAATCAATAAACTTTAGTATATACAATAACATGGATGAATTTCAAATTTTGACAGAGAAAGCCAGACGCAACAGATTATATATTGTATAACTGTATTTCCATGAAGTTTAAAAGAAGGCAAAACCCAACAAAGTATACAAGGATCCCTCTGTGTGTGTGTGTATGTATATATATACACACATACACACATACATACATGTGGTAAAATTATATGGCAAGCTAAGACAGATACTACCATCCAAATGAGGAGAGTTGTGACTTCAAAGGAGTGGGCATGAAGGGAGTGCTTCTGAGATGCTGATAATGTTTTCTTTCTTGACCTGAGTGGTGTAAATAATTTATAATTCATTTTTGGTACATTTCTTGTATCTCTATTACACTTCACAATTTAAAAGCTTAAAAACAAAAACAAAAATTACTCTTAACTGACTAGATTATTTTATAACTAAAAACTGTGGGTTTGAAGTGTTAGGATGGAAACAGACATAATAAAAGCACCCAAAAAAAGTGTATTTTGAAAAGACACTCATGGTGATAACACACAGGAAAATTTTATCCCAAAAATTCAGTGTCACAAAATTCTCAAATTCATAAAGATCATAGAATGTCCCTTGATTAGTTATTTTCTAAACATGAAATTCATTTTTGGAATAGATAATAAAAGTTTACCAATGACTAGGTCAATTTTTGCAAAAGGTCTGAGTTCTTCATTACTCCAAAAACTGTATAGTCTTATCTTCAACACTAAGTGTAAAACCTTTTCGGTGACATACCTTCATATATTTTGAGCTACTAGATAACTGGACAACATAGTCAATAACAGGACTGAAAGAATGCTAGCTTCATAGAACATAGTTTCTTTTGTATTCTTAATTAAAAATTACTGTGAAGATATAGAGAACAGACTTGTGGTTGCCAAGGGGGAGAAGGGGAGGGGAGGAATGGATTGGGAGTTTGGGATTAGCAAAGGCAAACTATTATATATAGAATGGATAAACAACAAGGTCCTACTGTATAGCACACGGAACTATATTCAATACCGTGTGATAAACCATAATGGAAAAGAATATATATACACATAACTGAATCACCTTGCTGTACAGCAGAAATTAACACAACATTGTCAATCAACTTCAATACAATTTTTTTAAAAAGTTACTGTGGGGCTTCCCTGGTGGTGCAGTGATTAAGAATCCACCTGCCAATGAAGGGGACATGAGTTCGAGCCCTGGTCCGTGAAGATCCCACATGCCGAGGAGCAACTAAACCCGTGCGCCACAACTACTGAGCCTGTGCTCTAGAGCCGGCGAGCCACAACTACTGAGCCCACGTGCCTAGAGCCCGTGCTCCGCAACAAGAGAAGCCACCGCAGTGAGAAGCCCGCGCACCGCAACGAAGAGTAGCCCCCGCTCGCCGCCCCGTGCACAGCAACAAAGACCCAACGCACCCAAAAATAAAATAAATAAATTTATTTTTTAAAAAAAAGTTACTGTGAAAATCATTGATCAGGCCAGTTTAACAGCTTTTTTTAAACACTATCTTAATCTATAAAATTCAAGTAGGTATAAAACTTTTTCACCCAAAGATTAACCTCTCTCAACCTCCATAGCAACAATAAAAGTATCAATACCTAACATTTTAAAATAGCTTTCTTCTTCTCTATCACTAACTCCAATTCTCCCCAGTCAGAGATCTGGGTAAGCCAGGTAGTGAACTCAGATATGGGTTCACTTGGATTTGGGATATGGGAAACCTGGGTATGCCATGGATTGCAGAGGGAAAAAGCTGAAGGAACGTTTCCTCTGCCACTTTTCCTAGCGCTGAACTCGTGTCCCTTCTACTGATGACAAAATGAGCACAAGAAAAAGGGATGTACACCTTGGGGCAGTGGAAAAAAATGGTCATTTGAAGACAGCTGTTGCTAATCTCCAGAAAATTTAATTCCAGTATGTGTAATTTTGAGGGTTTTTTGTTTGGTCGGTTGGTTTTTTGGTGCTGAATAACAATAGATTTGTTTAGGTCTCTAGTGGACTCTGGCACTGCTACAAACTGCACAAATTCATAAACTCCTGAATAAGGTCTGATTGGTATTTATACAGTACAGGGTCAGAGATTCTAGATCCACTTTCCAAATCTAACTGCTTCATCATCATGGCCAACCTTAATTTCTCTACCTGCCTGGGAGACTAATTTCTTAAGAGTGTTTCAGATACACTAAGAAATGTTAAAATGTTCAAAGACTAATCATGTATTACAGCTAAATAAGTATACCCTGATGTGTTGCATAATAGGGAAACATATTATATTAGCTTTTTACTGCTGCCATAAGTACCGCAAACTGGGTGGCTTAAACAACAGAAATTTACTGTCTCACAGTTCTGCAGGCTAGAATTCCAAAATGAAGGTGCTGCAGGGGTGGATTCTTCTGAGGGCTGTGAAGGATGGCCAGGTTCTCCCTATGTGCCATCACACTGTCTACCCTCTATGTGTCTCTGTGTCCAAATTTCCCCAATTTTTATAAATACCTCAGTTATACTGGATTAGGGTCCACCCTAATGACTTCACTTTAATTTGATTACCTACGTAAAGACCCTGTCTCCAAACAAGGTCACATTCTGAGATTCTAGGGGTTAGAACATCAACATACGGATTTTGGGTGTACACAATTCATTCTACAACATATACATAGATATGTATGTATGTGTACATTATATATATATGCATGTATATATGCTACATGTATGTATATAACTAGAACCATTCTAATCAATTATCAAGACAATTTAATTGTACTGAATATTTTTCATTCCACTTCTGAAGTCTCATATCCCTAGTAATGTGTATTTGTAACACAGTGTATGACATTTTTAATTCTTTCCTTTCTAGATTCATAATGCAGATCACACATATATATCCATGCTTCACGGCTAACCAGAGGTGTTTCAAGCCAAGCAGCCTGAAACAAACATTCAAAATAGGGCATATTTTCCAATGGAGGTAAAGATTATAGTGTAACCAACAGGAATGTGCAAGCAGGCAATAATTTAATTTAGTAGCTGAGCCAAACCATGATAGTCCACTTGAAAAATAAGGAAATTTGAGAAAGTGATACTGCTACAATTGTTAACTATGGAATGCAAGCACATTTAAACTTCAAGTCATACAAATCCATTTCGTACATTTATTTTTTTAAAGAAATGTTTATTCAGCACATTTGGGACTTGAGAGCTTGAAAATAACTGAATCCTTTTTCCTGTTATGTGCATGTTAACACCAAATGTAAATGCTATGACAAGGTTCCAGTTACCGCAGGACTCTGCCTTCGTGCTGACTTATTTTTATGCATTTCTCAGAAGGAAATACTCATGGTTCAGGTTTCAATGGATGAATGCTTTCACCCTTATGAAATACACAAAGTGCTCCCCTCTTGAAACTTTTAACAAAAGATAAAGAACTAGTTAGGATTCTTCAAGTGCCTTTGCTCTTTCATTTTGAAAACTTTTAAAGAGTTTTTAAAAGATCACGACTGTTCATAAAGGTTTACCTAAGGCGAATCTGTCATATTAGGTTAAAAATCAGATGACAGCACACAGGATTTTGTTCTTTTTTGGTTTTTTTATTGTGGTCAATAAAACATAAAATTTACCATCTTAACCTTTTTTAAGTGTACACTACAGCAGTGTTAACTATATGCACATTGTTGTGCATCAGATCTCTAGAAGTTTCTCATCTTGCAAAATGGACACAATAACCACTGAACAACGACTCTCCATTTCCCTCCCCACAGCCTCTGGTCCCACCATTCTACTTTCTGTTTCTAAGACTTTGACTATTTTAGATACCTCATATAAGTGGAATCATGCAGTATATATTTGTCTTTTCGTGACTGGCTTACTTCACTTTTTCACTTAGTATAATGTCCTCAAGCTTCATCCATGTTGTAGCATGTGACAAGATTTCCCTCCTTTTAAGCCTGAATAACATTCTGTTATAATGTACATACCGTATTTTGTCCATTCATCTACTGATGAACATTTAGGCTGCTTCCAACTCTTGGCTATTGCAAATAATGCTGCAATGAACATGGGTGTGAAGCTATCTCTTGGAGATACTGTTTTCAATTCTTTTGTATATATACCCAGAAGTAGGACTGCTGGATCATATGACAATTCCATTTATAATTTTTCAAGGAACCTTCATACTGTTTTCCATACCAGCTGCTCCATTTTACATTCCCACTGAGAGTGTACAAGCGTTCTAATTTCTCCACATCCTCAGCAATACTTGTTATTTCCCAGTTTTTTGATAACGGCCAACCTAATGGATGAGAGGTGATATCTCACTGCGGTTTTAAATTGCATTTCCCTAATGATTATTTGAGGTTGAACATATTTTCATTATTTTTGGCCACTTGAAAATCTTCTTTGGAAAAGGGGTTATTAAAGTCCTTTATCCACTTTTTAATTATATTGGTTTTTGTTCTTTATTATGGATATTAGTCCCTCAATCAGATCTATGGTTTGCAACTACTTTCTCCCATCCCATAGGTTACCTTTTCACTCAGTTGATTGCTTCCTTTGCTGCACAGAAGACTTAAAGTTTGATCTATTTGATCTAGATCAAATAGATCAAACATTTGTCTATTATTGCTTTTGGTGTTTGTGCTTTTCATTTTATATCCAATAAATAATTGCCAAATCCAGGGTCATAAAGCTTTTCCCCTGTTTTCTTCCAGGATATTCAGGTCTTACGTTTAGGTGTTTAATCCATTTTTTACTGAAGTATAGTTGATTTACAATATTGTGTTAGTTTCAGGTGTACAGCAAAGTGGTTCAGACGTACAGAATGGACTTGTGGACACAGGGAGGGGGAAGGGTAAGCTGGGACGAAGTGAGAGAGTAGCACTGACATATATACACTACCAAATGTAAAATAGATAGCTAGTGGGAAGCAGCTGCATGGCACAGGGAGATCAGCTCGGTGCTTTGTGACCACCTAGAAGAGTGGGATAGGGAGGGTAGGAGGGAGACGCAAGAGTGAGGAGATATGGGGATATATGTATATGTATAGCTGATTCACTTTGTTATACAGCAGAAACTAACACAACACTATAAAGCAATTATACTCCAATAAAGATGTTAAAAAAAAAAGTGGTTCAGTTATATATTTTTTTCAGATTATTTTCCATTACAGGTTATTACAAAATATTGAATATAATTCCCTATGTTATACATATGTTGTTTATCTATTTCATATGCAGTAGTTTGTATCTGTTAATCCCATGCTCCTAATTTATCCCTCTCCCCTCCCTTTCTGCTTTGGTAACCAGAAGTTTGTTTTCTATGTCTGTGAGTCTATTTCTATTTTGTAAATAGGTTCATTTGTATTGTTTTTTAGAATCCACACATAAGGGATATATTTGTCTTTGTCTGCCTTACTTCACTAAGTATAATATTCTCTAGGTTCATCCATGTTGCTGCAAATGGTAGTATTTCATCCTTTTTTATGGCTAAGATTCCACTGTGTGAGATATAGATAGATAGATAGATAGATAGATAGATAGATAGATAGATAGATAGATAGATAGATAGGTAGGTAGACAGATAGATAGGTGTCACATCTTCTTAAGCCAAACTTCTATTAATGGGCACTTGGGTTGTTTCCATGTCTTGGCTATTGTAAATAGTGCTATGAACATTAGGGTGCACATTTCTTTTCAAATTAGAGTTTTTGCCTTTCCCAGACAAACACCTAAGAGTAGGATTTCTGGATCATATAATAGCTCTATTTTTAGTTTTTTAAGTAACCTACATACCATTTTCCATAGTGGCTGCACCAATATACACTCCCACCACCAATGTAGGAAGGTTCCCTTTTCTCCACAACTTCTCCAGTACTTATTATTTCTAGACTTTCTGATAATAACCATTCTGACCAGTGTGAGGTGATACCTCGCTGCGGTTTTGATTCGCATTTCTCTAATGATTAGTGACGTTGAACATCTTGTCACATGCCTGTTGGACATCCGTATGTCTTCCTCAAAGAAACATCTATTTAAGTCTTCTGCCCATTTTTCAGTTGGGTTGTATTTTTGCTCTTGAGTTGTATGAGCTGTATGTATATTTTGGAAATTATGCCCTTGTCAGTCGCATTGTTGGCAAACATTTTCTCCCAGTCTGTAGGCTGTCTTTTCATTTTGTTTATGGTTTCCTTTGCTGTGCAAAAGCTTTTAAGTTTGATTAGGTCCAATTTGTTTATTTTTACTTTTATTTCTTTTGCCTTGGGAGACTGATAGAAGAAAATATTGCTACAATTTATGTCAGAGAATGTGTTGCCTGCCTATGTTCTTTTCTAGGAGTTTTACACTGTCATGTCTAATATTTAGGTCTTTAAACCATTTTCAGTTTGTTTTTGTATATGGCGTAAGGGAGTGTTCTAATTTCACTGATTTACATGTAGCTGTCTGGCTTTCCCAGCACCACTTGTTGAAGAGACTGTCTTTTTTCTATTGTATATTTATGCCTCCTTTGTTGTACATTAATTGACCATAGGTGTGTGGGTTTATTTTTGGGCTCTCTATTCTGTTCCATTGATCTATATGTCTGTTTTTGTGCCAATACCATGGTGGGTTTTTTTAAATTAATTTTTATTGGCGTATAGTTGCTTCACAATGTTGTGTTAGTTTCTACTGCACAGCAAAATGAATCAGCTTTACATATACATATATTCTCTCTTTTTTGGATTTCCTTCCCATTTCGGTCACCACAGTGCATTAAGTAGAGTTCCCTCTGCTATAAAGTATGTTCTCATTAGTTGCTATAAAGTATGTTCTCATTAGTTATCTATTTTATGCATAGTAACAATAGTGTATATGTGTAAATCCCAATCTCCCAATTCCTCCCACCTCCCCCCCATGCTGTTTTGATTACTGTAGCTTTGTAGTATAATCTAAAGTCTAGAAGGGTTATGCCTCCAGTTTTGTTCTTTTTCCTCAGGATTGCTTTAGCAATTCTGAGTCTTTTGTGGTTCCATATAAATTTTCGGATTATTTGTTCTAGCTCTGTGGAAACTGTCATGGGTATGTTAACAGGGATTGCATTAAATCTCTGGATTGCTTCAGGCAGCATAGCCATTTCAAAAATATTAATTCTTCCAATCCAAGAGCATGGGGATATCTTTCCATTTCTTTGAATCATCTTCAATTTCCTTTATTAAAGTCTTGTAATTTTCAGCATATAGGTCCTTCACCTCCTTGGTTAAGTTTATTCCTAGGTATTTTATTACTTTTGATGCAACTTTAAATAGGATTTTTTTTTACTTTCTCTTTCTGATATTTCATTGTTAGACTAAACAAATGCAACAGATTTCTGTATGCTAATTTTGTATCCTGCTACCTTGCTGAATTCATTTATTAGTTCTAATTAGGGCTCTCTACATAGAGTATCATGTCAACTGCAAATAATGACAGTTTTACTTCTTCCCTTCCAATTTGGATAATTTTATTTCTTTTTCTTGTCTGACTACTGTGGCTAGGACTTCCAATACTATGTTAAATAGAAGTGGTGAGAGTGGGCATCCTTTTCTTGTTCCTGAATTTAGCAAGAAAGATTTCAGCTTTTCACCATTGGGTATTATACTGGCTGTGGGTTTATCATAAATGGCTTTTATTATATTGAGACATGTTCCCTCTACACCCACTTTGGGGAGAGTTTTTATCATGAATGTAGGTTGAATTTTGTCAAATCCTTTTTCTGCATCTATTAAGATGATCGTGTGGTTTTTGTCTTTCCTTTCGTTAATGTGGTGTATCACATTGATTGATTTGCATATGTTGAACCATCCTTGAGACTCTGGAATGAATCCAACCTGATCATGGTGTATGATCTTTTTTTATGTAATTTTGGATTCAGTTTGCTAATATTTTGTTGAGGATTTTTGCATCCATATTCCTCAAAGATATCGGCCTGTAATTTTCTTTTTTGTACTGTCTTTGTCTGGTTTTGGTATCAGGGTAATGGTGGCTTCACAGAATGAATTTGGGAGTATTTCCTCCTCTGCAATTTTTTGGAAGAATTTGAGAAAGATAGTTTTAACTTCTTCTTTGTATGTTTCATAGAATTCCCCAGTGAAGCCATCCAGTCTTGGACTTTTGTTTACAGGGAGTTTTTAATTACGACTTCTATTTCACTTCTAGTGATCAGTCTGTTCAAATTATCTCTTTTTTCTTGACTCAGTTTTGGCAGGCTCTGTGTTTCTAGAGACTTGTCCATTTCTTCTAGGTTGTCCAATTTGTTGGCAAATAACTGTTCATAGTATCCTCTTATGATTTTTTTGTATTTCTGTGGTATTGGTTATTACTTCTCCTCTTTCATTTCTTATTTTGTTTATTTGGGTCCTCTCTCTTCCCTTCTTGGTGAGCCTGGCTTGAGGTTTGTCAATTTTGTTTATTTTCTCAAAAAACTAGCTCTTGGTTTTATTGATCTTTCCTATTGTTTTTTTCCTCTATTTTATTTACTTCCTCTCTGATCTTTAGCATTTCCTTCCTTCTCCTACTTTGAGTTTTCTTTGTTCTTCTTTTTCTAATTATTTTAGACAGTAGGTTAGGTTGCTTATTCGAGATTTTTCTTGTTTCTTGAGGAAGTCTAGTATTGCTATGAACTTCCCTCTTAGAACTACTTTTGCTGCATCCCATAGACTTTGTGAGGTTGTGTTTTCATTTTCATTTGTCTCAAGGTATTTTCTGCTGTCTTCACTGATTTCATTGTTGACCCATTGGTTTTTTAGCAGCATGTTGTTTAGTCTCCATGTGTTTGTGCTTTTCCCATTTTTCTTTCTGTGTTTGATTTCTAGTTTCATACCACTGTGGTCAGAAAAGATGCTTGAAATAATTTCTATCTTCCTAAGTCTTTAATCCATTTTGAGTTAATTTTTATATATGGTGAAAGGTAAGGGTCCAAGTTAATTCTTTTCAACGTGGATATCCAGTTTTCCTATCATCACTTGCTGAAGAGACTATCCTTTTCCTATTGTATAGCCTTGTCACCTTTGCCAATGAGACGGTTTATTTCTGGGTTCTCTATTGTCTATATGTCTGTCTTTATGTTAGTACCATTGTGGTTTGATTACTGTAGCTTTGTAATATGTTTTGAAGTCAGGAAGTGTGAGGCCTCCAACTTTGTTCTTCTTTCTCAAGACTGGTTTCACTACTTGGGGTCCTTTGAGGTTCCGTATGAATTTTTATTTTTTATTCTATTTCTTCAAACATGACATTGAGATTTTGATAGAGTTTGCAATGAATCTGTAGATCACTTTGGGTAATATAAACATTTTAACAATATTAAGTCTTCCAATCTATGAAAACAATATGTCTTTCCATTCATTTGTCTTTTTGCCAACAATTTTTGTAGTTCTCAATGTTCAAGTCTTTTTCACCTCCTAATTAAATTGATTCCTGTTTTATTCTTTTTGATGCTATTGTAAATGGTACTGTTTTCTTAATTTCCTTTGTGGATTGGTCATTATTAATGTATAGAAACACAACTGACTTTTGTGTGTTCATTTTGTATCCTGCAACTTTGCTGAATTCATTTATTAGCTCTAACATGGTTTCATGGAATCTTTAGGGTTTACACAATATCAAGTATATATAAGATCATGTCATCTGCAAACATAGATAATTTTACTTCTTCCTTATCTATTTGGATGTCTTTTCTTTTTCTTGTTTGATTGTTCTGGCTAGGATTTCCAGTACTATTTTGAATAGAAGTAGTGAGAGTGGGCACCCTTGCCTATTTCCTGATCTCAGAGGAAAAGCTTTCAGTTTTTCACCATTGAGTGATATTAATTGTGGGCTTTTCATATATGTCCTTTATTATTACATTGAGGTAATTTCATTCTATTGTGTTTGTTGTACATTTTTATCATGAAAGGATGTTAAATATTGTCAAATGTTCTTACTGCATCAATTGAGGTGCTCATGTGGGTTTTGTCCTTCATTCTGTTAATGTGGTATACTACACTGACTAATTTTCATATGCTGAACCATATTTGCATTCCAGGAATAAATCCCACTTGGTCATAATGTATAGTCTTTTTAACTTGCTAGAATTTAGTCTCCTAATATTTTGTTGAGGAGTTTTGCATGAATATTCATCAGGGATATTAGTATGTAGCTTCCTTTTCTTGTAAAAATAAAATCTTTTCTTGTAAAAATCAAAATCTTTGATTTTGTCATCAGGATAATGGGGACCTCATAGAATGAGTTTGGAAGTGTTTCCTCCTCCTCAATTTTTAGGAAGAGTTTGAGAAGAACTGATGTCAATTCTTCTTTAAATATTTGGTATCATTCTCCAATGAAGCCATCTGGTTCTGGGCTTTTCTTTGTTGCAAGGTTCTTGATTACTGATCCTATTATTGTAGGAATTTACCCATTTCTTCTAGACTATCCAATTTGTTGGCATATAATTGTTCACAGAAGTGTTTTATGACCCTTTTTATTTATGTGGCATCACTTGTAATGCTTCCTCTTTCATTTCTGATTTTTGTTACATGAGACTTCATCTATTCTTAGTCTAGTTAAGAACTTTTCAGTTGTATTGATCTTTTCAAAGAACCAATTCCTAATTCATTGATTTTTTTCTATTGTTTTTCTATCCTCTATCTCTTTGATTTCTGCTCTAGTCTTTATTATTTCCTTCCTTCTGCTAACTTTGGGTTTAATTTATTCTTCTTTTTCTAGTTCCTTGAGTTGTAAAGTTAAGATGTTGACTTGAATATTTCTTCTTTTTTAATGAGGCATTTACCACTATAAACTTTCCTCTTACTACTGCTTTTGCTGCATCCCATAGTTTTGGTACATAATTATTTTCATTTTAATTTGTCTCAAGATATTTTCTGATTTCCCCTGTGTTTTCTTCTTTGATCCACTGATTATTCAGAAGTGTGTTGTTTAATTTCCACATATTTGTGAGTTTTTCAATTTTGTTTTTTGGGGGGGGGGGTTTTGGCTATTGATTCACTGTTTCATCCATTACGATCAGAAAAGATACCTGCTATGATTTCGATTTTCTTAAAGTTGTTAATACCAGTTTTGCAGCATAACATGTGATCTATCCCAGAAAATGGTCAATGCATACTTAAGAAGAATGTGTATTCTGTTGTTGTTGGGTAGAGTGTTCTATATTTGTTTGTTAGGTCTAACTGGTGTATCATATTGTTCAAGTCCTCTGTTTCCTTGTTAACCTCTGCATGACTGATCTCTTATTAAAAGTGGGGTGTTGAAATCTCCTCCTATTATTGTGTTACTGCCTATTTCTCCTTTCAATTCTGTCAGTGTTGGCTTCATATAATTGGATGCTTTGATGTTAGGTGCATATATTTTAATTGTTATAACTTCTTAGGGAATCAAGCCTTTCATATTATATAATGACCTTCTTTGTCTCGTGTCAGTTTTTGACTCAAAGTCTATTTTGTCTGATATAAGTATGACAACCACTACTCTCTTTTGGTTACCATTTGCATGGAATACCTTTTTCCATCCTTTCACTTTCAGCTTGTGCATGTCCTTATACCTAAAGTGAGACTCTGGTAGACAGCATATAATTGACCTTTTTTTTCTTTTTTATCCATTCAGCCACTCTACGTCTTCTGATTGGGGAGTTTAATCTGTTTACTTTTAAAGTAATTACCAATAGGGAAGGCTTAGTATTACCATTTTGTTAACTGTTTTCTGTAAGTCTTGTCAGTATTTTGTCCCTCTTTTCCTCTTTTGCTGCCTTTCCTTGTGTTTTCTTGATTTTTTACAGTGATAAGCTTTGATTCCTTTCTCATTTTCTTTTGCGCATCTTCTATAGGGATTTTCTTCACCAGAGAGCTTTATATTTTCATATGCTTTAGTGATTACGAACTCCCTCAGTTTTTATTTATCCAGGAAGGTCTTTATTTCTCCTTAACTTCTGAAGGACAGTTTTGCTGAATATAGTATTTTTGGTTGACAAGTTTTTTTCTTTCAGCACGTTGAATAGATCATCCCACTCCCTTCTGACCCATAATGTTTCTGCTGAGAAATCCGCTCGTTATCTTATAGGAGCTCCCTTGTAACATAACAAGTTATTTTTCTCTTGCTTCTCTCAAGATCCTCTGTCTCTGACTTTTGATTGATCAATTTGTATGGACTTTCTTGGGTTCTTCCTAGTTGGACTCTTTCAAGCTTCTTGAATTTGGATGTTCATTTCCTTCCTTAGATTTGGGGCGCTTCCTGCCATTATTTCTTCAAAGAAGCTCTCTGCTTATCCCTCTCTTCTCTTCAGGGACACCCATATAGTATATATAGTCCTTCTGATAGTGTCCCATAACTCCCTTAGGCTTTTTTCACTTTTCTTCATTTTTTTTCCTTTCATTCCTCTGATTCAATAATTTCAAATGAACTGTCTTCAAATTCACTGATTCTTTCTTCTGCTTGACCGAGTCTGATATTGATCCCCTCTGGTGAATTTTTCAATTCAGTATTGTATTCTTCAGCTCCAGAATTTGTTTGGTTCTTTTTTATAGTTTCTCTTTTTTGATATTCTCATTTTGTTCATATATTGCTTTCCTTATTTAATTTACTGTGTTCTCTTACAGTACACTGAGTTTCTTTAAAATGATTATTTTCAATTCTTTGTCAGGTAATTCATAGATCTTTATTTCTTTAGGGTCAGCTTCTTGAGATTTATTTTGCTCCTTTGATTGAGCCATGTTTTCTTGCTTTTTTGTGTGCCTTGTTATCTCTGTTATGATTTTTGCACTTAAAAAACAGCCACCTCTCCCAACCTTTATAGATTGGCTTCGTACAGAGGAAGACTTCCATATCAATCAGCCCAGCTAGAGATTCTGGGGGCCTTTCAAACCTTTTACAAGCATGCCTCTTCTCCAGGCATGCTGGGTGAAGGGAGGTCTGCTGGTTTCTTTTTCATGAGTCTCTCACTCCCTCTGATGTCTGTCTGCAGTACTGCAGGTTCTCTGGCACTGCTATAGGCTGCTAAGCTCTCTTTAGTTCTCAACAACCTCCAGGCATCAAAACTATGCCAGTTCCCCCAACAGTACTCCAAGTCAGGCAAAATAGAAACCAATCCCTCGGGTAGTCCCCAAAAAAGCTGGAAGGTTGAATGTATGTTCCACTATTCTCTTTGCCTTCCAAGGGAGAAGCAGCATATTGGGCTTTTTCTCTCAATTGCTAGCTCTGCCGGCTTGGGAAAGGGGCTGGTGTAGGTGAAATGAAACCACTTTTCTAACCCATTTCACTGCAGCTATTCTTGCCTTTGAGCTTGCCTGGGCATTCTCATAATGGCTTTCTGAACTGTATATTGTTGATAAGTCAGTGTTCTTGTCAGGCAGTGAGTTCTGGAGCTCCTTCCTCCACCATCTTTCTGGCCACAGTAAGGTTTATTTCTGTAATCTCACATTACAGCAAACTCAACAGAAACATACACAATAGAAGTCATCAAAAATTTACAGTAAAGATTTTTCTTTGATTTAAAACAAAGAGTATGTCACATTTTAAACATCCACTTCTCTGTCTCCCTTTTTTTTTTTTTTTGCATTCAAAGTATATAAAGATATTGCACTGTAGGGACTTCTCTGGTGGCGCAGTGGTTAAGAATCTGTCTGCCAATGCAGGGGACATGGGTTCGAGCCCTGGTCCAGGAAGATCCCACATGCCGCGGAGCAACTAAGCCCGGGCACCACAACTACTGAGCCTGTGCTCTAGAGCCTGCGAGCCACAGCTGCTGAGCCCACATGCCACAACTACTGAAGCCTGTGCCTAGAGCCTGTGCTCCACGACAAGAGAAGCCACTGCAATGAAAAGCCCGTGCACCACAACAAAGAGTAGCCCCCGCTCGCCGCAACTAGAGAAAACCCACGCACAGCAATGAAGACCTAATGCAGCCAAAAATAAAAAATAAATTTAAATAAATAAATAAATAAAATAAAGATATTGTACTGTATACACCATCTCACCCCCACTACACTTCATCTCTGATTCCAGTCAGGCTACAGTAAATGGCTCTGATCACACGTAAACCCACTTTGTACTGACAGTGCCTCACCTCAAGCTTACAGCAGACAGACTTCTCATGTCCTGCTCTGGGAGTTTGCTGGATGTATGCAGGGGCTGGTAGGTGTCACATGTATGTAACCCAGAAGTACAGAAGGGGCAAACCTCATGGGGCAACCCTCAATCCTCTTCAAAGAGGGACAGAAGCTGATAGACAAATGATTCTTTGAGTCCCTTATATGGATGATTTACAGATACAGACTCTGCGACTCACCAGAAATAGCAATCACCCTCAGAGGTAACCAACTCAATTATACATCATTGTAGTGGCTTTGCCTTCTTCCCCATGTGACTCTCCTTATTCCCTCACTTCCTCTCCTTGAGAGTACTTCCCAAATAAACTAGTTATCGCAAGCCCTCATCTTGTGGGAGAGAGGTAGGCAACCCCAGACTATGATGCACATTAAGTAAGCACAGCCTTATTCTATGGGATCTCCTTTTCTTTTCTATTAACAAATTCAGGTAGGTTTCCTCTCTTCCACTAGATTGTATTCCTCTTAAAGGTAAAGGGCCTCATTCACTTATGCAGTCCCATTACATGACTTCATGATTTTAACACATACAGTAATTTCCCACTGGGTTTTTCAAATGGCTTCACTATTCCTGAATAATTTATAATGAGAGACAAATTTCACAAGGTTGAAAGCTAATGATTCATACAGAACTTCAAAATCAAATCCATTTTAATAATATTTTTTGCTCAAGCCTACTTGTTTCGACTTAGTCAAATAAACTTTCATAGATAATGCATCCCAGATACTCAATCACTGGTAGTAAAATTTTTTTTTTTTTTGGCCACGCCATGTGGCTTGCAAGATCTTAGTTCCCCGACCAAGGATTGAACCCAACCCCAGCAGTGAAAGCGCGGAGTCCTAACCACTGGACCACCAGAGAATTCCCAGTAAATATATTTTTGAAGCTATCTTTCTGTTTAGGTGACAGTATGACTGCCAGCAATGTTTTACTAAATTACAGATCCCTGTAAAATAAAATTAAAACTCTATAGATCTATGCTATCTTGGGTTTCTATTTCCCATATAAAAATTTTTTTAATTTAAGAAAAACAGTCTCCCGGACTAAAATACACATTTCTTTATAGGATTGCTCCTGCAATACTAAAGCTAAACATATATTTTCCTGACTTTTTAAAATTAAATCATTATAATCAAGCAATTTAAAAGATTATAAAAGCTTCTCAGAATATTGACTTTGGGACTTCCCTGACAGTCCAGTGGTAAAAACTCTGTGCTTCCAATGCAAGGGGCATGGGTTCAATCCTTGGTCGGGGAACTAAGACCCCGCATGCCACGCGGCCAAAAAAAAAAAAGACAAATATGCAAAATATTGACTTTGTTTGAATGGCACTTCAAAAGCTCAGCATATGATAAAGGAATCAACTCAAAACATAGATAATACAAGCTTTAGTGGTATTCTGTACAACACAAGAGAAATATTTTGCTAGTTCTCAATAATCGATAAGCAATTAAAGCGATTCTGAAAATACTTAAAATCTGGACATAAAGATGTCTTTTCAATTGAGATTTTACTCTAATGAACACTATTATGTTTCCCTGCTACATTTCTCTAGTGGTTTACATGACAGATATAAACCCTGGCACGTGGAACTTGATAACTGGACACACTGGCAAAGGAGGAAGGAAAATGTGACAAAAAAGATGCTACTTGGGGAAGCATACGATCTCCTTTGTTCATCTAACACAGTGTGTCAACACCAGCAAGTCTCAACTATGGTTTACACTGTCATTCCTGCTCAGTTACTGCAGAAAACCTTAAATTAGCTCACATCTAGCCCACAGAATACAGGGCACTGTAAACCTGACTGCCAAGATGTCAGAAAGCAGAGCTTGTGGTCAGCTGCCTTGGGAATACTTGCTCCTACAAAGATACTCCAACTGTCTTCATTCCAGCATCTTCCCCGTTTGCTGTGAATGCTCACGTGCGTGGTTCAGATCAAGGCAAATTTGTACCAAAACTACTCATGGATGTAGAGCTGAGTCAGATCCTAACACCATATGCCAAGTACTATTGGGCTTGTACTGTACACTGCGCAAAAGACTCAGAATACTGGAGTTGGAAAGGATTTTAGGGGACATCTAATCCAAACCCTAAAAAGTTAAATAACTTATACAAGATGACAGTGTCAGTGGAAAGACCAGGTCATGAACTCAAGTTGCCTTGAGTTCCCAGTCACCCGCTCTGCTGCGAGGAGTGGTTTATTTCCCTTAACCCAAAATACCTCAGTGAGTATCCTAGTGCAATGAACAAACTAACATAAAAAAAATCTCTTATCTGAGATCCTTTAAAAGCATATTTAAACAAGTATCTGGAGATGTATTATTCTAAGAATAAGATAATCTGTAACCGAATAAATTGAAAAATTATATTCACCGTGACAAATTTCAATTTATAAAACTAATCAGACACAGCCACAAATTATCCCACATTAACCTCACTTGAATTAAGTTTTGCATATCCTCATTCAAAACACCATGCTAATGCACTATCACTAATAACACAACATTCTACACAAGCCCTAGACTGAGGGTGAAGAAAGACTACCTTGCATGTAGGGAATTACTCTGCCTTACTTACTTATGTAAGGCAGAATTATTTGGTGCTTCTTAAGGCCAAGCACATGCCCTAGCTTTAAAGTTCCGTTCTATGAGGTCAATGCCAGGTCCACCAGCCCAAAATGGTACAGTCTTTAATCCAGATCCATCATGAGCCATTTACTCTGTAAACACACACAGGTATTTTCACAGCACTGGGCTGGAGGCTGCACAGGAACAAGAGATGAATTTGAAACATGTAGATCATGTACAGGGCACCAACTGCAAGCCAACTTTACATACATTCTCATATGATCTTCACAAAAACCCTAGGAGAGAGGTATTATTATCCCAGTTCCACAAAGGAAGAAACAGAGAAAACTTAACCAAAGCTAGCAGAAGGCAGCCCTCTGGGACGTCTGCATTCGCACCAAGAATTCTAACCACCTCTGTGCCTACCACCACAGCCCTCTGCATTTCGGCAGGGAACTGAGGAAGCAACAAAACCTTTTCTGGAGTACAGTTTATCATCCTAGACTCAGATTTGATATGTCTCCACACTACATAACAGCTATGACTCTGTAACAACCCCAAGAGGAAAACCAGTGTCTAGGTCCACTCAGAATTCCAAAAAGAAACCCAGGCCCCAGATTTAAAGGACTTACAGACACAAACTAGAGGACAAACATATGGACACCAAATGGGGGGGGAGGGAAGGGTTGAACTGGGAGATTGGGATTGACATATATACACTATTGATACTATGTATAAAATAGATAAGTAATGAGAACCTACTGTAGAGCACAGGGAACTCTACTCAGTGCTCTGTGGTGACCTAAATGGGAAGGAAATCCAAAAAAGAGGGGATATATGTATACATCTAGCTGATTCACTTTGCTGTACAGTATAAACTAACACAATATTGTAAAGCAACTATACTCCAATAAAAAGTAATTAATTAAAAAATAAAATAAAATAAAGGAGTTACAGCTTTTGTGTCTGTAAAACAAAGACCCAAACAGCATCTGTATCTATTGGGTTGTTGCATGAGAGGCTGAGATGACTGAACAGGCATAAAGCATCAGAACAGTGTCTCACACATAGTAACTGCTCAATTAAAGTTGGCCGCTGCTTTCAAAATCGCCGCTATTCTTCAGTAACCATATTCCTCAAAATTTTTTCCTCGGAATATAGTTTCAAAGGAGAAAAAAGCTATGTAATTCGCATTCACCATAAGGTGGTCTATAACTGCAAAAAAAATTTTTTTTGATCAAAGGTACCATTATCCAACCGTAAAATTTTAATTCTGAAAACTTGCTTAGAAACACAAAAACATTTAACGTATTAGATTAATGCTGAATACAAAACGGTAGTCAATGCTACAACAACAGCTACATAACCCCTATGCCAATAGTCAAGGACTGTATTTCAAGGACTACATTTCAAGGTAGAAAAATGAAAATAGCTGTTAGTAAGGTGAGATTACCAATGATTATTTTTCTTTTAAAAGTTTCCCCTCATACTGCTTTTTAAATTTCTGCAATAAAAAATGTGTGCTCTTAAGTTATTTGATAATATATTAAACAGATGTCTGTTACACCTGACTTTATAGGAGTCTGTAGGACAACTAAATGCATTCTGAGCCTGCTGTGCCATAATAAAGACAGTATATCCCCTCCACAGAAATATATAGGGTTGTGCTCTTCCCCCAAGTTCCTTACAATAAGCCACTCTCTAAACAACGCTGTGCCAGTTATAAATTATGCTCCTAGACTAAAATGCTTCAAGGTGGTTTAATAACATGGAGAAAGTACTAGGTTCAAGGGTAAAGGGAATCAGGGCTTCCCTGGTGGCGCAGTGGTTAAGAATCTGCCTGCCAATGCAGGGGACATGCGTTCAAGCCCTGGTCCAGGAAGATCCCACATGCCGCGGAGCAACTAAGCCCCTGCGCCACAACTACTGAGCCTGCGTGCCACAACTACTGAAGCCCACGTGCCTAGAACCCGTGCTCCGCAACAAGAGAAGCTGCTGCAATGAGAAGCCTGTGCACTGCAACGAAGAGTAGCCCCCGCTCACCACAACTAGAGAAAGCCCACGCGCAGCAACGAAGACCCAACACAGCCAAAAATAAATAAGTTTTTTTAAAAAAAGGGGTAAAGGGAATCAAAGAAAGAAAAGGGCCTGAACATTCTTAATTTTGATCACTGTCATCTAACTATCTAGCAATATTTCTCAAAGTGTATTCCTGGGAACACCTACATTAGACTCACCTGAGATTCTTTTCAAAATACAGATTCCTACCACAAAATACAGATTCAAACCTACAGAGTTGGAATCTCTTGAGAGGCCC
Source organism: Balaenoptera borealis (assembly GCF_965194805.1). NCBI lineage: Eukaryota > Metazoa > Chordata > Mammalia > Artiodactyla > Balaenopteridae > Balaenoptera > Balaenoptera borealis. Next base: position 5,166,141 of record NC_138874.1, read on the forward strand.
AGAGTTTGCCATTTTGTACAATCTCCCCAGGTGATTTTTATGCACACAGATTTTAAGAACTAGTGACTCCCAGACATGCTACTCAGGTATGATAAACATAATTCAAAGTTTGCTATGAAAGAAACAAACAGAACTCTAACTCTAGATTGGTGATTCAATTATTTCCTAATTTCTCACAACCACCAGCTCAAATAAGCCAGGATGTGGGATCACAGGTACAAGGAGAAGAGAGCCTACAAATTTGTTGTCTCTTCTGCCTAGGCTATGAATCTTTCCAGAAATTTTTTTTGCGAACTTTATCAAAAGCCTTAAAAATATCTATTCCCTTTGAGCTAAAATTTTCACTAGTAAGAATTTTTCCTCTGAGAATAATTAAGGATGGAAAGGAAAAAAAAAAGGTTTTTAGGCAAAAGTATTTGGGGCAGCAGTGTTAACATTCATCACCTGACAATTCTTGAGTAATATGCACTACATCTGGCACTGGTGCATGCTTGACATACAGTATTTTCAACCCTCACAACCTAGAAATGATATTCATTCCATTTTAGAGATAAGAAGACTGAGGTTCGGAGAAATTATTAACTTGCCCCAGGCCACACAATCAATAAATGATAGAGCCAGGACCTGAATCTGGGACATTCTGAGTAGAAACATTAGGTTCTTTCCACCGCCTGGCCACCTAAAAACATTATAAAATATCATAATGTTTAAGCAAATCATGACATGTCAAGGTAATATTATATAGCTATTTAAAACCATGTTCTTCCTTATCTACAAAACAGAAATAGAGTTAAAGACGTAGAAAACAAACTCATGGTTACCAATGAGTAAGGGGCGGGGGAGGAATAAATTGGAAAATTGGGATTGACATTACACGCTACTACATATAAAATAGATAACTAATACGACCCTACTGTATAGCACAGGGAACTCTACTCAGTACTCTGTAATGACCTATATGGGAAAAGAATATAAAAAAGAGTGGATATATGTATATGTATAACTGATTCACTTTGCTGTACACCTAAAACTAACACAACATTGTAAGTCAACTCTACTCCAATAAAAATTTTTAAAATAATAATAAAACCATGTTCTTCAAGAATCTTTAATGAAATGGAAAATATCCGTGATACAATGTAAAGTGAAAAAGAAGGGAAGTATGATCCCAGTTTAGAATTTAAGGGGCACAAGTCACACAAGGGTAGGAACCATATCTATCTTGGTTTTGTCTGCACCCCCAAAGCCCAACACTGTACCTGACATATAGTAGGAACTCAATATCTGTTGCAAAAATAAATTATGTGTGAGCGTACTTTTTAAAGACCAGGAAAAAATTCCCAAAATATTATCAGTGGTTATTGCTGGATTCTGGACTTAGGGGTGACTTTTGGTTTTTCTTTTTTACATCTGTTTGTATTTTCAAGTATTCTATAATAAGTTTGATTACTTTCATAATCTGAAAAAAAAATACAATGGCTAATTTTCAAATCTTATGTTTAAGCATCTTCCTATACAAGAGAGTTAAGCTCCAGATCAACTCAGTATGCAGACTAATATGCAGTTTATCTTATTCACTGTAACAGAGAAACTACTTTATAGCTAGAAAGCGAGCATTATCTTTTTATATGCTAGCATCATAAATGGGAACAGGATTTAATATGTGTTACAAATATAAATGTTTTCATCAACCACAGTTATTAGTAGCTTATTAGGTAGTAAATGGATTTATAAGTGTATAACATCTACAAAATGTTTCTATTAATGGTTTGTGCATTTTGGATACCTCCCTAAATACTAATACCATAAGGATTAAAAATCAAATGTGGTGGCTTTTGCAGCATAACAACAAGGGTTTCTTGTCAAGATCATCCCCACACTGCAAAAGACATTATAGGTTAGCATTAAAATTGTGCCTTAGGACTTCCCTGGTGGTTCAGTAGTTAAGAATCCGCCTGCCAATGCAGGGGACACGAGTTCGAGCCCTGGGCCAGAAAGATCCCACATGCCGCGGAGCAACTAAGCCCGTGTGCCACAACTACTGAGCCTGCGCTCTAGAGCTCGCGAACCACAACTACTGAGCCTACACGCCTAGGGCCTGTGCTCCACCACAAGAGAAGCCACCGCAATGAGAAGCCCGCGCACCACAACAAAGAGTAGCCCCCACTCGCCCCAACTAGAGAAAGCCCGCATGCGGCAACAAAGACCCAACACAGCCAAAAAACTAAAATATAAATTAAAAGAAAAATTGTGCCTCATCCCAGGTAGTTTATTAAGCATTTTACATAAAGGAATAGTCATGGTCACTATTATCCCATGCATTTTTAAAGAACTAGATTTTTAAATAAAGAGAATGAACCAAGGATGAGCCAACTGGTATTTTTATTAGCTCATCATTCTGGACAATTTCAAACAGCAAAACATGGCACAAATCTGATGATAATTCTATTATCAAGCTGCCTCCAAAATGACTTCATCTTCTGAACAAATTCTGGCTTCGTTGGCCAGATGCTATTGCAGTGGCCACTCCAAGAAAACCCTAAAGGGCAGAAGCATGAGCTACATTGACCCGGTCTATTCTAAAAGCGACCTGAGATGGGTGGTGGGAGGGGAGGAAGTAGGAGGGGAGAAAGTATATCTTAGAGTAAGAAAAGGTAAAATGTCGGGGAGGGAAGGACTGGGAGTCTGGGGTTAGTAGATGCAAACTATTTACATATAGGATGTATAAACAACGAGGTCCTACTATATAGCACTGGGAACTATATTCAGTATCCTGGGATAAACCATAATGGAAAAGAATATAAAAAAGAATGAATATATGTGTATAACTGAGTCACTTTGCTGTACAGCAGAAATTAACACAACACTGTAAATCAACTATACTTCAATAAAAAAATAAAATAAATTAAAATAATAAAATTTTTTAAAAAGGTAAAATGGGGCTTCCCTGGTGGCGCAGTGGTTGAGAGTCTGCCTGCCAATGCAGGGGACACGGGTTCGAGCCCTGGTCTGGGAGGATCCCACATGCCACGGAGCAACTAGGCCCGTGAGCCACGACTACTGAGCCTGCGCGTCTGGAGCCTGTGCTCCGCAACAAGAGAGGCCGCGATGGTGAGAGGCCCGCGCACCGCGATGAAGAGTGGCCCCTGCTTTCCGCAACTAGAGAAAGCCCTTGCACAGAAACGAAGACCCAACACAGCCATAAATAAAATAAATAAATAAGTGAAATTCTTTTAAACAAAAAAAAAAAAGGGTAAAATGGACGTTTGTATTGTGTTGTATGATTTTCAATGAAAAAAACACCTGACAGAAAACAGTGGAGGAGAAAAAGACAGTTACAGTACTTGGGGGTCCTAGGTCTTGTTTGTAAAAGGAGTAACAACATGAGAACTGCTTTCCATGATCAAAGCTGTTTTCTCTTTGGGAATTAGGTTTATTCCCGGACTATGCCAAGAAGAAATTCCACCCACATAAGCATTACCAAATCATCTAGATTTCTAGGGGTTATCAATGCAGGCCAAAGTCTCTGACACAGGGAAGCTTTTGCATCAGGCACAACTTGGAACTTCTGTCACAGTGCCCTCTGCTTTGCCCTTTGTGGGGAAACTACAGGTTGGATCACTCGGCATCCATTCTGACTCCCTTCTTCCTTGCCTACTTCTACGAGAGAAGCTAGAAAAGAAGTCGCTTTCCCAGAATCTCTTGTAGCAAAGAGTGGCCAAAGAAATACAGATGGAAGTTCCAGGAGAGAGAATTCTTTGTCACACAAAAAGGCAAAATCTTGAATAAAAAATTGTTTAAAAAAACATTTTTGTTTCCCTCCCTTTTCCCTGCAGAGACCACAGGCGCATCTCAAGGCATAGCCTTGGCCAGACTGCACCAATGAGGCCAAAGCCATCAGCTGGGATGGCCGAGGTCAGGGGGTAGGTTGCTGGGCTCCCTGAAGCCCCTGAGCAGCTCTTGGGGCCTGGCCCTCTTAGTCCCAGATTTTTTTGCTTCAACAGGAAAGTAAACCCCTGGCTTGTTTAAGTCACTCTGTGTTGGGTTTTCTGTTAGTCACAGCCAAATAAATACATTCCTGCCTGTTAAAATCATCGATATAACAAGCCCTTTCTATGTTTTAACTTATCAATGATCAACTTAAGCAAAACCCCAGAACTCTTCACAGAGATAAGACTGACGGAGAACGCTGACCCCCTGCCCACGAGTGCAGGGCTGTAACAGCCTCTCACAGCATCCTCGCGGGGCTCTGCAAGAGGTGAAGTGAGGACCCCAACCCAGGCCAGCCTGATAGCACTTCCTGAACTCTTCACCGCCAGGCTACACAACCTCTGATGGATTTTATTCATTTAGTTTCTAAAACAATCTGAACCTTCAGTTCTGCTCTCTGAGTCTACTACACTTGTCCTAATAAACTTTTCTGATTGGAAGAAGACTTTCACTGAAGAAAAAAAGAAAAGATTCATATGCAGTTGTTTTAAAAAAAAAAAAAACAACCTGGCAAGCATTTGCTTTCCAGTGTTTTGAAATCCTTATGCATCACATGGCACGGGGCTGCTGGGGCTGCTGCAGTACCGTCTACCAAACACCACGTGCCCGGCACTGAGCTCCACTTTTCACACACATCATCTCGTTCTGCGCTCACAACACCCCTAGAAGATAGGACCATCATGGTCCCCATCTTACAGGTGAGCAAACAGAACACATTAGCCCAGGCGCAACATTTTCTTTGAAAAACTCTCTTTCGAGACACCAATGAATGACAAGTTCGGAGCAACATCAAACTACAATGGAGATTAATGGATTTTTGCGGCTAGTCTCTAGTAAAAATATTAAAGTGACGGGCTCTGGACCGTTCAAAGAATGAAAAATACTCAAAGCAAGAACAATGACAGCTAAAGAGAGTGCAAAGCCCTCTCCTCCTGCACAAAATTGAAAACTCCACACTCGTGTCCAGTACAGCTTTACTCATACCTGCTCCTCCACCTTTACAAGGGGCTAATACACTGGGCGTACGGTGAGCTACCAGGAAGGCCAATAAAAATATTTAGATAGCTGTGAATGTTCATTTATTATAAACCATTTAATTCATTTTCAAGTATACCTGATTTTCATTTTCAATATGAGAATGTGCATTTTATGAACTATGGTTTATAATAAATATGGTTATTAGTGATTTATTCAGCACTTACTCCGTGGCCAGCGCTGTGATGTTTTGCATCCATCTTTTTTTCTCTTAATGGTCACAACCACCTTAGATGTAGGCACGATGATTAACACCCCCTTTCATAAATGGGGCTGCAGGTAATGAATTTTCCCAAGCTCCCTATTTAAAGGTAGGACCAAGACTCAAATCCAGATCTGGCCAAGAACACTTTGCTTTCAACCATTAAGCTTCATAAAGTTATTGGATTTGTTCTTATTGTTTATTAGCCTTAATCAAGCCTTAGCTAGAAAACTACATTCAGCTTAGCTCTTGTTTGTTTTCTTTTTCAGCACTCCCCCATTCTCATATATTTTTACTTCATCTCTCTCCCTGATCCCACAGAAGCATCTAAAAGATTATTATCTATTTACCAAATTATAAGACAATCTTCACTAAAGTTTGCCAAATTAAAAAGATATGTAGGGACTTCCCTGGTGGCGCAGTGGTTAAGAATCCGCCTGCCAATGCAGGGGACATGGGTTCGAGCCCTGGTCCAGGAAGATCCCACATGCTGCGGAGCAACTAAGCTCCACAACTACCGAGCCTGCGCTCTAGAGCCTGCGAGCCACAACTACTGAGCCCGCGTGCCACAACTACTGAAGCCCGCGCGCCTAGAGCCTGTGCTCCGCAACAAGAGAAGCCACCGCAATGAGAAGCCTGCGCACCGTAACGGAGAGTAGCCTCCGCTCGCCGCAACTAGAGAAAAGCCCGCGTGCAGCAACGAAGACCTAACACCACCAAAAAAATAAGTTAATTAATTAAAAAAAGAAAAAAGATATGTAATTACATAACTGCTGCTCTTACTTTTAATCAATGTGTGATCAGCTGTTTTAGTGGCTAGTTCTACTCCTCAAGCAAGCAGTGGTCAATGATTCCTGTTCTGCCCATCACTGTGAACATGTAAAAACATGTTTGTTTTTTTTTTAATTTTTTAGCCACGCCGCATGGCACATGGGATCTTAGTTCCCCAACCAGGGATCCAATCTGTGCCCCCTGCATTGGAAGCACAGAGTCTTAACCACTGGGCCAACAGGGAAGTCCCCAAACCATGGTTCTTAATGTCTTTAACAGCAATATCCTAAAAGCCTACCAGACATCAACCTCAATTCATAAAAACAGGCCACTGCCCCCAGACCACAATTCTTTCTATGATGAAATACAAGGGATTCCGAACCTTGAAAATGCCTATGAGTCTAAATTTTATGTAGGGATTTTTAACTGTGCAGCACGCGTATATGTTTTTCAGTGTAAAAATAAAAGTATAATCATAAGATGTAAAACAACCCCAAAAGAAGAAAAAGGAAAAAAAAAAGGAAAAGTATAAATGTACAAATTCCATGTTTGTCTCTCAGGACACTGGCCAACACCAAGGCTGTATTTCTGACTCTTCTGACCCATTTATTTGCTACTTTCTCCCAGACTTTCCTCTAGACCACTCTCCTCCCTCTTTACATACCATAAATCACATTTAATTGACTGAAATGAATCAATACTACTATCCCACATGAAATATGAAGTCTAAATTCTGAAGATCCGTATTAAGTAAATCAAGAACAATTTTTCTTCATTATTATAATGTTGTCCGTCGTGTCTATTCCAAGGCCTACCATCCCCATCAAAAACCTAAACTAAACTTGAAAATCAATTCCCATTTACAAAACTGTTGACTAATATAATCAATAATCTTCATTTAGATTCAAACAGAAGTGTCAGATACTCTGCACGGCTGTTCCAAAGTAGTTATTAGATAAAAAACAAAAGCAAAAAATAAAAAACTAGTGATCTTTTTTCCTACATTTTTGGCCTGGTGGATTTTATGTGTATCAATTCTTTGGGGATTCATCCAAGAATGGTATTTCATTTCTTTGACCACTACCCTACTGCCCATATTTTAACCTCACTGAATTTTTGGTCCATTGCGTAGAAGAATTTCTCTACTAATAAAAATACAACCCATTAAAGATTAACTTACCCCCAGGACAGTCTCTCTGGAAACAAATTCCAAGCATTATAATCACCAATTTGCACTATGTAGACTTAAAGGCAGAGAATCTTATTTATCCTGATTTAAATTGGAAACCTGCACATATTTTAAGGCGATTGTGTGAGGAAAAATGGCAAATCCAAATTCACAATAATCAGAAACCCAACCAGGCAAATACAGACTTTTCTTAATTGGCACTTTTCAAATGAAAAGCTTTCCGCCCAAGGATATCTAACAATACTGGAATATTTGTTGACTTTCCAAACTTCCTACCTTGTTCTCTATTTTACTTCTTCAATTATGAAACTGCAAAATTCTTTTGTTCTCTAGATATTTAGATATAGACTACTGTCAGAAATTGTGATAGGCATTGGAAGTTATTTGAATCCGTGCTATAATATTTATTATTAGTAATAATAAAATCAACTGATATATATTAAGCTGTTAGCATTTATAAAACAGTGTGGCAAGTTTTAGCTTATTAAGCTTTATCTCTGTTAATTCTCACAAAACTCTAAAAGAAAGGTACTAATATCAGTCCCATTTTACAGACGGACAAACTGAGACAGGGAGGTGCCCAGGAACTGTCCCAAGGTTCCACAGGGATTTGAACCTAGGTCTGAGTGATTCCAGTTGCCCACGCTTGCTTTAACCACCTAGTATCGAGCAATGAGACACATGATTATGTTTGGTTCAGAAACTAGTCTTATTCCTTCAAACATGGTGGTTCTAACAAAATTTGACACTAGGAAGCATGCATGACAAAATGCGTTGGTACACAGTGCACTGGGTTCTATTGTCAAATGTGTTCAAACTTACTTTCTTAGAAAGCACAACTCACTTATTAGTGATTTTGGAAAGTTAATCAAAGCACTATGTTCAATTATTCAAGAAATCTTTGGAGTCGAAGTGTGAATATTTCATTAATACATACATTGTTGAAGAAATACTAACTCAAGAGTTTCTGTAAAAGCAACTTCATCACAGCAAAGCAATTTTAAACTATCTCATGTCAGAATATCATATCTACAAAGGGAATGGCCTTCAAATTTTAAAAAATGCCTTACCCATATTTCGTTTCATTCTAAATGGAAATTAACTAATTCAAAAAAGAAATCCACTTCTAAAGCTCAGGTTATGCAAGAGGGCTTCCTAGGAGCTAACATCACTGTCGTTACTTGAATGTGCGTAGGCAAGACAGGTAAGGAAGACGTAGAAGATCCATCTTTCACAACCCTCCAAATGTACCAAATAAACTAGAAACTTGCTGAAAGGATAGGTATGTGTGTTATCAGTTCAACCCAAACAATCTCACAGCAATATTTTTCTGGATAAATTTAATATTTTGTTTTATAATAGGAACTAGGCAAAAAAGAACCACGGAACAAATGGAATAACTAAAATAGGTTACTGAAAGGCAACTGGGGCTTTAATTTCCAAATCCACTTTGCAATATTCCTATTTGAACAGTTTATCACAGAAGTAACTCTCCTAGAAAGTTACATAATTTAAGGAGGAAAAAAAGAGGGAGTAAGACAGAGACATGATAAGCACTGGGGATGTTTATCAATAAAAATAAGCAACAAGGGAGATGAGTTTGTAACTCATCCAAAAACGCCTACCGAACACTCTTGCTATTTGTTTCCACCAAGTTATTGTTTTGGAAAACATCTTGTTCTGTCTTAAAATAACCTGCTTAATTGTTCTAAAAAACCACTGCATTTCCATGGAGGGCTAAACAGCTCCCACACTGCGATGCACTGACTGATAAAGTCAAAGTAAATTAGGCACCAAGCCACAAAAGAAAGTTGGAAAGCTCCAATCCTCCCTTCATATAAGGATACAAGCTACTGAATGAATCCACCACTGCACCCTTAGTGAAAGTAATGCCTGGTCCCTCTACAGTATTTTAAGAATAACAGTCATTCAAATTACCTTATTTCTCTGGATGATGGAAATGAACCACACTGGGGACTACAGGTAAGCTAGTAATTAACATTTTTAGGGACGATCAAAATGACGTTGGACATTTTAGCATGCACTCTGAGAACTCCAATCCTCCCATTAAAAGTCAAAATTTGTTCCCAGTCCTGTATGGTTAAAGCTGTTACGCCTGGGAAAGTCCCAGAGAAACGAGGGCGTTTAAAAAAAAAAACAAACAAACCCAAATTGTGAAAGACAAAGTAAGACACCCATAATACGGGAAGACTTTTATGAACCGAGTGTAACTCAAGATGTGTTTTATAAGCCTGTCAGGCGATGAACACGCACTGTCCCCCAACCCAGCAGCACTGCCCTGACACAATCCCCACGCTTTGGCCGCTCACCCCCATGCTGGCCCCTCTTACTCCGGGTGCCGGGCGGGAACTCCTGTCTTAAGCTTTGACATCTGCAGAGCGTTTCCCAATAGCGAGACAAGGCCCCTCAGCTGGAGGAAGTGAATACTGACAAGAGGAGGGAGAGAAACAGAGACGGAGCTAGAATTCCAGAGTGCCAGAGAGTAGGGAGGGAGTCACGCATACTCTGCGCGGTCCGACTGGATCCGGATGGCATAGGCCAGGTGTCCGGACTAAAGCTGGCATCTCCAAAGTCCAAAAACGCCACTTGGGCGCGCGGGTACAAACACGGCCTTCGGCTTTTCTGAAGCCGGTCAAGTTAGCACAGGGTTCTCGGTGCCCGGAGACCTGGGAGGCGTGGAAGGGTGGAGACTCCCGCGAGGTCTGCACTCCCTGTGGGTGTCCTCCGGCTCCGCGGGGGAAGGGACGGGGGAACTAAGTCGGCTTTGGGCCGCAGCGGCGGGCGCCGGGACGCGGGGCGGGGATGTCCGGGAAGGAGTCGCGGGCGCAGCCCGGGAGTCCGAGAACGTGGGGTGGATGCCTACCTTGTAACATGGCCTCAAGTTTCTTCCTGTCCACGCGGAAGCGCTCCTCGCTCCACTCGGGGCTGTGCAGGGGCGCTCCGGCGACCAGGTCGTCCTCCGAGCCGGGCATGGGCGAGTCGGTGCTGCGCTCGCTGTTGGAGCCCGGGTCCGACTGCGCCGCCAGGTAGCCGGGCTCGCCTTGAGCGGCCATGGTGGGCGCGCGGCGCTCGGGCTCCGGCTGCGGCCGCCGCTCTGCCTGCGCCGCCGCCTCCGCTCGCCCGCCGGGCTCGACTGGCTCCCCGCGCCGCGACGCTAGCTCGTGGCCCCGCGGCCGCCGACGCCGCCGCCAACGCCGCCGCCACGGAGCCCCCTGCGCATCCCAGCCCCGGGCGCCGCCTACGCCGCCCGCCGCCCCTGGTCCGGGCCCCGGTCCCCGGCCAGTGGCTGCGCCGCCCCCCGCCAGCAACGCCCGCGCGGAATGAGCGCGCCGCGCCGCCCGCGCCTCCATCCGCAGGGCCCCTGCGCCCCCTCCCCGCCCGCCGCCCCTGCAGCCGCGCGCTCATTGGCCGGGCCGGCCCACGGGGAGCCGCGGCGGGCGGGCGGCCGGCCCCTGGCTCGCGCACTCACTCGCGCGCACACACTCACCACGTACACGCTACCACTTTCCTGCGCTTACACGTTTAAATCTTGTCCCACACACATGCTTTCACAGTTCTTCCGTCACAGACACTCGCAAGTTCAAGCACAGCACCCTCCTGAACGCGCTCGAAGTACACACACAATGCCCCTTCTATTGACGTACGCACACTACACCCTGAAAGTCACAGCCCCGGTCGGTCCCACAAGTTTGAAACAGGAGGAAGGAGAAAAAGAGGATTGCGGAAGAAACAACGTCCATCTCTCTCAGACATCACTGTGGTCCTTGCTTCCAGGCAGCTCACTCCTCCACCAAATGTTAAAACCAGATTTCTCCTCTCATCCCAGCAAAGTGGCCAGCTGCACAAGAGGCGGGCAAGAGGCTTACTCTTTTTATTGTGAGGAATGGGATTTTTTTTTTCTTCTTGAATGAGGTGAGGAGGGAGTCATTTTCTATGTGATTCTCAAGGAATGGATTCAGCTGATTTAAAAAAAAAAAAAGGAGGGCTCAGGAGAAAAGAGGCTCTGAGATTGCAGTGGCGGTTAGCTGGATCCCGCTGGCATCTGGGCAGGGCTGTCTTGTCAGGGACTGAGGGCTTTTCTCTGTTCCCAAGGTCAGTCCCTCACAGGTGATGGCCAGCAAACGAACCTCTGATCCTACCTGAGCACACCAGCTCACCCACTGCCACTCTCAAACTTGCACTTGAAGCACCGGGAAATCCTGTTGGAACTCTGTTTTTCCAGTTCACATTGATTCTTACTCTCTCTTGTGACCAAAAGCACAAATTTTTTTTGACATTTTTAGGGGCTGGGGATGGGATAGCTGTTTGTCACCGACCACAGAAGGAGACTTACTGGCCTACATAAGGGGCAAGCCTGTGGATAATCATGTACTGTGCTTAATTAAGTGAAATTCTTATCAGTTCCGTTGCCTAGTTACCAAGAATTGACTCTGCGCTGAGTACTGTGATGTGATTTGACAGATGAGGACACTTGGACTGTAAGAAGTCAAGTGACATGATTAAGGTCACACAGCAGCAGATAACGGAGCCAAGAATTGAACCCAGGTCTGGGTATCCGGCACATAATCTCCACAAAACCCTGCCTTGTTGAATAGGGAACCCCCCTGCTCAGAGTCACCTCCTGAAGAACCAGGAGCAGATGTACAGCTTAACTGGTCTTTGATTCACCCTCCGTGTTCCTTCTCAGAACTTATTACTTACTGTGCAGAACACTAATTTAAGCAGCAAAAGAGGTTATCAAAGAGCCTTCCATCAGGGATGTTTACCGTTTTTTGTGTCAACAAACATTTTGGGGGGAAACCTACTAAGTAATGAACACTGTGTTAGGCATGAAGAATAGTGACAAAAAAACAAACACTATCCTAGTTTCCTGGAGCTGACATTTCAGTGAGAAAGACAGAATGTTAACCAAAAATAAATACATAAATCACTCAGAAAAATATAAAATTGCACCTATATTAAGCATTACAAATAAGAGACTCAACATACGAGAAAAGCTGTAAAGAAGTAATTGGATTCAGTCAGAAAGGTCAGTGGAGGCTTCTCTGAGAAAGTGACTCTGGAGCTGAGAACAGAAGTTTGAGAAGAAATTAACTGGGCAAGAAAGGGGAGGAAAGAGCCTTCCCTGAAAATGATCATTTGATCATAATAACACGATTATGATCAAATCTATTACAATTATCCTTATTTTCCAGTTGAGGAAACTGAGGTACAGGAGATAAAGTAACTTGCCCAAGTTTGCACAAATAAGTAAGTTGTAGAATCGGGATTTGAACCCAGGCAATCTCCCTTGAAAATTAGGTGTGAAGTGTGCTATGCTTAGCCGCCAAGCTGTACTGGCTCTCAATTGGATCACAGTGTAAGCAAAGCTCATGTAGTTAGAGGTGGCGGCATGGGGAGCTAAAAGAAAACCAGCATAGCTGGTACAAGAGAATGAGAAATTAGATGGTGTTTGCCAAGACAGGAGAGGTATGTGAGGAGTACAGCTTGTAAGCCCTGCAGGCCAAGTGAAGGAGTTTTTGCTTTTATCCCTAGAGCAGAAGGAAGCCATGTAGAGGCTTTAAGCAAAGGATGATGTACTTAGATTTACATTTTGAAAAGATGACAGTGGCTATAATATGGAAAACAGATTGAGAGACCTGATAGAAGTACTTAGGTCAAGTAAGAGACTACCCAGGAAGTTTAGATAAGAAATGCTGGTAGCTTACCTAGAGTGGTGAAGATGGAGAAACGTGAGAGGATTTGAGAAACACTTTGATTATAAATATCATCAGCTAGATGGGTGATGGATTGGATATGGAGTAGTAGGAAGGGAAATGCCAAGAATGACTCTAGGGTTCTGGCTAACATAATTGGAGAGAGAGAGGTACCATTAACTGAAATAGGAAACACCAGAAGAGGACTGACTACCTTGGAGGAAAGATGACCTTGAATTGGATATATTGAGATTACAGTGCCATTGAAACCTCCAAGAAGATATGTCAAGTAAGCAATTGGATATATGGGTCTGGAGTTCAGAAAAGAGATCTTGACTATAGATTAAAATGTGTTATTTATTTGTTTATAGGTAGTAATTCTAGTCATATGCATGGGTACCACCATCTAAGGAATGAGAAGAGAATTAAAGAGGACCAAGGAAAGAGCCTTTCACAAATTCTAACATTAAGTGATCAAGTAGATGACAGTATAATGGGAAACATAATAGAAAAAGTAATGAGAAGAAAAAACAAAACAAAGTTTTATCATGTAAGCCCAGGAAAGATTGTGTTTCAAACAGGAAAGTGTGATCATCTTTGTACAATAAGAGAGGTCAAAAAGTTTTGATGGAGGTCACTGGAACCTTAGCAAGAAAGCCAGAATGGAGTGGTAGAGAAGTGAATATAGCTAATGAAATGAGGAGTAAAGACAGCAATCTGGGAGAAGTTTGGCTAAGAACAGAAGGAAATAGTAGTAGCTGAAGGATAATGTGGGTAGATGTTTCTTGTTTATCGGGTTGGTTGGCTGTTAGGTTGGATGGCTGTTAGGTTGGATGATGATTTAATGGGTGAGGTTTGAGCACTGGAAAAACCACTATACATGGTCCAGTTGACAAGAAATGGAATGTATGAAAAAGAAAAGGAGTCATCATTATTATAGGGCTTTGAAAACAGGAACAGAATAGACTTTAAGATACAAGTAGAGGAGAAACAGTTCATCAAAAGATGAACAGATGAGTATAAATATAGGTCAGTTTGTAGGCTTCATCTCTGGAACACAAGGGCATCCCATCTGATGGCTTTTATTCTCCAAAAAAAGTAAAAGTCAAAGTTATCTGTTGAGAGTGTGGGAGAAGAGCTGCCAGAGGTTTGAGAAAAGTAGAGAGGGGTGTGTGTGAGTGTGTGTGTGTGTGTGTGTGTGTGTGTGTGTGTGTGTGCGTGTGTGTTTAGAGGTTTTAAAATAGCTTTTGCATCTGTAAAAGAATGAATTGGAATGCTGCTGCTTTAAATCAACTATACTTCAATAAAAAGTTTTTAAAAGAATAAATTGGTACTGTTGAGAGTCCAGTTCATGTTGGTAGTCATAAATTTATAATGGGATCACTCTGCTTGTTCTGACTTTCTCCACCAGTGCTAAGCTTCATGGGTACAGGCACAGAGAAAACATAGGAGTCCTGCCAAGTAGGTGAAACACCAGGAGCTAGAAGGCAATGGAACAGTGCCTGATGGCAAATAATTTTCAACGTAGAAGTTGAAACTTCTCCAACGTAGAAGTAGAATCCAGCAAAACTATCAATCAAACATGAGGACGAATTCATGCATCCATATGAGGGGTCTCAAAGACCTCTCCTTATACTCTATCTGAACAAGCTGCTGAAGGTTGTGTGCCACCAAAACAAAAGAGTAAATCAAGATGAAGAGAAAAACATAAAACGTGGGAAATAAGAGATCCAGCACATGATAGAGGCAAAGGGGCTCCTCAGAATGATGGTGAAAGGAGAACAAAAATTGGAATAGGTCAGACATCTCCAGGGTTGAGATTTCTTCTAGATTAAATAGATAGACTTCTTGACTATGAACATATTCAGAGATTAAGAAAGTTTTTGGAGACTTTGGGGTTAAATTCATGATTGGTTCATAGAAAACTATTAATAACTCCGAGTATTGATATAACAAAACATTGTGCTGAAAAATTAACAGTATTCTCCATGGCTGAGCTGTAATTAGTATTTATGTAGTTGTAATAATGTAAACTCTGGATACTGATCTAACCTAAATTATAAATATAACTAGATTAGGAATTTGAGGATTGGGAAGTATACATGTGGGTAGTGGGGGCTTTGGGGAGGCAGTAGTACAAAAGTGAGACCTCATCTGCTCTAGGGGAACACCAATAGATAATGACTAAAGCTCTTTTAAAATCAAGAAGTAGCAATATAAGCATGTTATGTGGAGATATGAGGTAAAAATAGAATGGAGCTGAAAGTGTTGGAAGTGGTTGCCTGTAGGAAATGGGAAATGGGGGGAAGGCATATGTTATACTTCTGGTTGTTACACAAGTCTTCTAGAACAAGTTGATTCTTTAAACCATATGGATGTGTAACTTTGATTATAGAAAAGGTAATGAAGTAATACATAATACCATTACTGAAATGGTATATAAATAACAGAACCTTGAATTCACAACTTTGAGTGCTGTGCTCTTTCTACAAAAATTGAACCACAGTTTGAATAATTGAAAATCTTTGTTTCCATTAAGTATATTTGTTTTGTTTGTCTTTATCTTCCTATTTCATTCAAGAAAAGAATAAATTTCAGTTACTCAGAAGGATAGGAACAGATCAGATGCCAGGTAATCAATTGGGCAGGTTTTTTTTTTTTTTTTAAATGGAGTAAAGCTCTCAAAAAGAAAAATCTGGGACTTCCCTGGTGGCGCAGTGTATAAGACTCCACACTCCCAGTGCAGGGGGCCCAGGGTTTGATCCCTGGTCAGGGAACTAGATCCCACATGCATGCTGCAACTAAGAGTTTGCATACCACAACTAAGGAGCCTGCCTGCTGCAACTAAGACCCAGCGCAACCAAATAAATAAATAAAATATTTTTTTAAATCCCTGGGAAAAACTTAAATAACTAAGATCACCTTAAATCTTCAAGTTTACAAAACATGAAAATCCATAAGACTTTAAAAGAAAAAAAAAAAAAAAAAAACAAGAAGTGAGTGTTATCTTACATTTACTTTAGAAATGCACGCCGAACTTTGATTAGTGGTCATCTAATGAAAAAACTCCTCTGAGAACTTTTAAAGTAAAATGGATTGGTGTTCTTTTCCAGATTCTCTTAATTAGTTTCCCTGAATTTGTTTCTTCTAAGACAAAATACAAAACTATTGATCCTAAACTGATGTATTTTTGTAAGAGTTTCAGAAATTTATATTAATAACTACTTTTCAATTTTAATTTAAAACCTTGGCATTTCACTTACATTTGAATAATCTCAATACACGGACAGATATTACTCAATTAAATGGCCTACAAAGCTCTTAGAAGTCCCCTCGCTTAGCAATCCCCACTCATTCTCTTTGTACATTTCACACTCCAACAGTGCAGAGCAATTTGTAATTCCTGGTCTAGTCCTGCTCTCTCATCTGGAGCTCTGTGCTTTGCAAATAGTATTCCTCCAGCTGGAACACTCTCTCCCCTTTTGTTTGCCTGACCTTCACAAACACCTCACAATCAGGCTGATCTAGGTTCTCTTTACCTTTTTTTTCCCATGAATACTGTGCTCATTCCCATTAAAGCAATTATCTTTGCATTTATTGTCTTTATCGTCATTATTATACACCTGATGACTCAGTTCCTGAAGGCAAGAAATGTATCTTTACATCACTGTGTCTCCAACACCCAGCAATTGCCTGGTACTATATAGTCTAACAAGCTTTTAACCATGCACATAGAAACATATGTTTAGAAATTATTTTGTGATACAGTTTGGATGATTATGTAACCAGAGAGTAACCAAGTTGAAGAAGAGCATAAATAGAAAAGTTAGAAAACTCTAATGCTAGAATTAAAAGCAGCTGATAGGTAGGAACGTTCTCTTCTTAATTTGCAGCTGAGGAAACAGAGGTCTGGAGAAATGAGACAAATTGATTAGAGTGCCACATTGTGTGAAAATCAACTTAGAAGCATCAATGTTGAACCTGAAAAATTATCTGGTCCAGTCCTTTTACTTCACAGTTCAAAAAACTGAGACCTAAAAACTCAAAGAAAAATGAAGTTGTGCAAAGATAACGCTTAAAACGAACGAAAAAGTTGATTTTCAGCAAAGCATCATCCAAGAAACTATTTGTTTCATCTCATTTTTTTTCACTTTAACTTTTCACTGCAACTTTTTGGCCCAAAATTATAGCCATGGTATGGTACAGTATATTTTAGAGATCTTAAGTGAATATTCTAAAATTATATAAAATTTCCCTGTAGTGTCAAATTAAAAGAGCAGCAAAGTATTTGATACTCTATTTTAATACCTTAATATTTGGTTCTAGGAGGAGGCTTACTTGACATAAACACAAATGAAGTAATAAAGGAAGATGAGCATGCCATGTAGCGTGTCTTTTAGTCTTTTCAGACTAACAATAACGCCTAACACTTACTGAGTATTTATAATTTGCTGGACACTGTTAATTATTTTATTTGTTTCTCACCACAATCTTATAAGGTTGGTACAACTATCATCTCCATTTTACAGACG
Organism: Balaenoptera borealis; assembly: GCF_965194805.1. Classification (NCBI taxonomy): domain Eukaryota; kingdom Metazoa; phylum Chordata; class Mammalia; order Artiodactyla; family Balaenopteridae; genus Balaenoptera; species Balaenoptera borealis. The sequence goes on from NC_138874.1 coordinate 5,183,577, forward strand.
AGAATAGCTAATACCTCACGAGGATAACATGCCTGGAGACCCACAGTCTGGAGTGGTTGGGACTGAAACACAGAGACACCTGACAGATGATGTTCCATCACACTGGCTTTCTCTCCTATCTGGGCCTGATTACATGTAGCTAATGCAAACTGTTAGAGTGGAAGGAACCTGAGGCTCATCGATGCTAGTAGTTTTCACATTTAAAAAACAGAATCTGTGTTTCACATAAACTCTAATGCAGAAAGCTCTTACAGAAGACTAATAATAACAGAGTTATTCTGGTCGAAAAAGGACAGGGGATTCTTACTAGCTCAATTTTCACCTTTTCCTTCCATGATCCCAGGGTTCCAAAGGCTCACAAAACTACTGATCTCTCTTTCTCTCTCTTACACACACACACAGGCACACACATTTATATCTGGGTACAAATAAAGCATATAGAACCAAAGTGACTTGCCTAAATTCCACAGCTCAAAGCATCAAGGCATGTTCAGGTTTTTACAGCTTTCTCATCAGAAAAGGAATGGTTTTGTGTTTTCCAGAAGTCAAGGGCAGAGAATATCTAGTTGCCAGAGGGCATGTTGGATTCTCTTACTATTTCAATAAAATAGGCTTCTGATAAAGAATATTATGAAAAGTAAAAATTTTCATTGGGGTTTCAACACCCCAATGCTGAAAAGGAAAAGAGAAAACGTAGGTCCTTGAAAAGAGAATAGAATGAATCCAAATGGAAGAAGAAAGTTAAACAGCAGACAGAAGAATAGAAGAAGGAAACAAACTTTCCCAGTCACTGAATTCCAACATTGCCCAATACTCAACTTACCAAAATGGGAAAGGGAAAAAAAAAAAAAAAAAGCTAGCAGTGCCATGTTGAAACTACCACCCATGGAGATGTATAAGCCTCAGCCTCACGGCTCCTACAAGTTTCTGTCCAAGTTTCAAGGCACATGTTAACTGTGCTTTTGATCTACAATACCAATATTTTACCCTGTCATCCAGGATAACTGGACTAACAGTAACGTGCAAATTTATCCTCACGAGCCCCTGGGACTGAAGAAGATGGAATGTTTAGCAAAAGACAACAGAGTAATAAGCATGTGCAAAATTGTACCTTCCTGCATTTTTTTTTTTTTTTTTTTGACGGACTGGCAGGTTGCTGGCAATGTGACTTTCAGATCTAGCCAGAAATGGAGCCGTAAGAGCATCCAGCCTTCAGGGATGTGAGAACTGACTGGCTCCTCTGCTAACGCTATACTCAGTTACAAGGTAAATTTCACCAACGTCACTTACGTGCTAAACCTCACATCACATGAGAAGAAGAAGATCCCAGAAACGAGGGCCTTCCTGGGCAGCTTGTGTGGCAAGAATGGTTCATAGCAGGAAAAGCATGGGTCATCAAAGGAAGGACCAGGCCTCAAAACTACAGAAACACCAGCGGGCAAATACATGGCACAAAGTCTACCACACCCTCAACCTCCACTCATGGCTGACATTACTAGTTGATCACAGCCCCTTCCACTCCAGCTCAGGAAATGCTTCTCAATGAGTCCAAAGAGCCAAGACAAATCATGTGGGGTTGGCTCTGGATATGAAACTTCATTGCCATGTTGGAGCCAGTGCTGTGGTTAAGGAATTGGAAGATGAATAGTCATTCAGTTGGACCCAGATTGTTGACCTCTCCTTCAGAGAAGGTGAGCCTAAGAGCAAAGGAAGTAAATATCCTACTCATCATCGGCTGTTCCCTTCATGATCCCTCTGTTTTTGTACAGAGAAAATGAAAGGGAATCAAATTGAATCTACTCCACGTTCAGAATGTGGTAGTGCGCTACGACCGTGTAGAACCACTAGTACGTACCGGCTCACAGTCCTAAACTGGACATCAGGAGACCTGGATTTTAATCGCCATTCTTTCACTAATTCTGTAACTTTAGGCAAGTCTCTTAATTTTGCTGGACCTGATTTCCTTACCTGTAAAAACTGGGAACAGTTTGGTTTGGACTATATGAATTTTCAAGTTCCTTTTAACTCCAAATTTCCATGACTTAAAGAAAGTGCTCACTTATTACTCAGTTCAGCAACAGGCAGTTTCTACATAGAAAAGGTTCTTTTAAAGAAAAATTAATAGAACAAAGGAAGAGCAGGAAGACCGTCAAATTCAACGTGGTAGAAGTAGTAGCTCATAAAGTTAAAGGCTACTCAAAGTCAGTGTCACAAAGAGGTTAATATAGACCCTGGAATGAGAACCCCTGTGTTCAAGGTCAACTGGAACACTTATTACTTTTATGACCTGTGCATTAGTTATTCCTTGCTGTATAATAAATTACCTCCAAATTAACAGCTTAAAACAACAAACATTATCTGTGGATTTTTGTGGGTCCAGAATCCTAGTATAACTTAGCCAGGTGCCTCTGGCTCAAAATCTCTCACAAGACTGCAATCAAAATGTCAGCTGGATGTATATGTATGGCTGATTCATTTTGCTGTACAGCAGAAACTAACACAACATTGTAAAGCAACTATACTCCAATAAAATTTAATTTTAAAAAAATTGTCAGCTGGAGTTGTGGTCTCATTCAAAGGCTCCATGATCCACTTCCAAGTCATTCATGTGGTTGTTAGCTGTATCCAGTTCCTCACGGGCTGTTGGGCGGAGGGCTTCAGTTCCTTGCTGGCTGTTGTCTGGAAGCGTCCCTCAGATCCTTCTACATGGGCCTCTCCTAAGGCAACACACAACATGGCAGCTGGCTTCCATCAGGATGAGCAAGCAAGGAAGCAAGAGAGAGTGAGTGCTTGAGCCACAGTCTTCTTGTGGGCTAATTTCAGAAGTGACATACCATCATATTTTCCATACTCTGTTTATTACAATCAAGTCACTTGATCCCGTCCACAGGGAGGGAAAGGGATCACATAAGCACATGAACACCAGGAGGCAGGGATCATTAGTGCCATCTTAGAAGCTGCCTACCCCAAACTGGGATCAAATATTTTAGCTTTTTAAACCGTGGTTACCCTTATTTAATGGGCATAAAGTAACTACATCCAAAGGTTGTTGTAAAAATCAATGAATACTTTATAAAACATTTAATTCATTCAGTACCTGGAATGTAGTAAGTACTCAATAAATGGTGGATATTATTTCTAAAAATTGTTTTCCGTAGAGAAATTGAGAAATCTACTTGAGAAGACATATTCATATACCTGAAAAATATAAATAAAAGAAGATTGAGGTGGGGTTAGCGGTTTATTTTCTGAAACTCTCTGAATCCTCTTCCCTGCCCTGCTCCCACCCAAAAAAAACCCAGACAGAACAATTAGTTTGCAAAATCAAAAACTCACCAAGAATATACACAAGAAAACTAGATGACTAAGTATTCCCTCAAACCTCAGAATAGAGGCTAGTGGGGACAGCATCAGGAAAACCGCACAACTACCATCAAGGACTCGTTAGAAAGTACAGAAAGCTAATCTGAACTCAGCTGAAACCAGGTGGGAGTCCTGCAGTATCCAGTCTGTAGGTGAGCACAATGGGATGGCGATAGGTCTGAGTGTTGGTGCTGAAGCAGTCTGGCCCCTGTGAACAAAACTCTCTTTCAAGTCAAATCCCTGTATTGAGGAGAAACTTCTGGAAATAGGATCAAATTAAGGAGGACAGAGAAATGGGGCAAAGGAAAGAGAAGTTCAAGACACAAATGGAAGAAGGGAACAGAGGAAGCAAATCTTAAGAGTATGGGGCCATGTGTTTTTACCTCTTTGCTAAAGAAATCTACTTTCACTTTAAAATGAGCAACAGAAATAAATTGAGATTGAATTATGATGGGAAAAAAAAAGGAAAGAGAATTTAAATAATGTAGAAGATATCCCTAGAGATAATGAAAACATGTCAGAAAGACATCCTTACAAAAAGCTGAAAACTGGAACTTAAAATTTCAAAACAAGTGAAAAGAAATGTTTTTAAATTATAGGAACTATAAAAGAAGAAATAAATCAGAATTGAAAAAACTCTAATATGAATGGAGGAAATGGAGGTTTGAAAGAGAGGATAAAGGACTCAGGAAAGAATCAAACAAGTTTAAATTAAGAAATTAACACTAAATTAGAAGAAACTAAAGAGTAAATGAACACAATGAATAATGCCTGAAGAGAAATGGAAAATGGAAGGAGAAAAATATTTTAAGTAAAAAATAAAAATATGTTTTTAAAGAGATTTGAGAGAAAGTGATAGAACAAGGGGAGGGGGACTTCCACATAATAGGAGTCTCTGAAGAAGAAAAGCAAAGCAATGGGGCAGAACAACACTAAAAACTGCAATTTAAGAAACTGTTGCATGCCGCAACAAAGATCCTGCATGCCACAACTAAGACCCAGCGCAGCCATAAATAAATAAATAAATAAATAAATTTAAAGAAATGTTCACAAAATAAAAGATGATATAAGTCTACATATTTAAATCAAATTTCCAGAACTTAGGGCAATCAACTTAGAATAGCCAACCCTGAGACTATTCTAGTAAAAGGTATTATATTTTAAATGAAAAGATAAAAATTCTTTGGACTACCAGGCAAAAAAGATGAAGTCATTTATAAGGAAAAATAATAAGATTGTAATTAGACTTTCCAACAGCTATACTTATGCCACAAGACAAAGAAATAATATATTTTAAGTATTCAAGAAGAGAAAAATTGAGGCATTCAAGAAAATTCCCATATCAAGGATTCTATATCCAGCTAAACTTGTTTACTAGTATAACAAGGCTACAGATAAACTGTTATGAATATACTTAGGAAATATTGCTCTCATGAGCCCTTCTTACAGAGTCTTCTAAAGAATCTACTTTAAGCTCTCATCACACAAAATGATTTGGGAGATATCCAACATAAGGACTGAACATTAAATTATGATTAAGACCTAAGGCTAAATTATGATTATAAAGGAGATAGTATAGTATGCAATGTCTCTATATACTTTCAATGTAGATACAGAACAACTGAAAGACAGGAGGAAAAATCAGGAGAGGATATGAAAAATAGAAAAATCTTAAAAAAGAGAGAGTGAGAAAGAGAGAAGAAAAAGAACAGGATAACTAACAATACCATATATAATCATCACCCTCACGCTTACAGGCATTAATTAAGTTAGGGAAGTCATCTCTCTTTAGCAGAAGTCAGTAAGAAGACTATCTATAAGAACTGTTCCAGGGCTTCCCTGGTGGCGCAGTGGTTGAGAATCTGCCTGCCAATGCAGTGGGGCACGGGTTCGAGCCCTGGTCTGGGAAGATCCCACATGCTGCGGAGCAACTAGGCCCGTGAGCCACAATTACCGAGCCTGCGCGTCTGGAGCCTGTGCTCCGCAGCAAGAGAGGCCGCGATGGTGAGAGGCCCGTGCATCGCGATGAAGAGTGGCCCCCACTTGCCGTAACTAGAGAAAGCCCTCGCACAGAAACGAAGACCCAACACAGCCATAAATAAATAAATAAATAAATAAATAATTAAAAAAAAAAAAAAAAAAGAACTGTTCCAAGCCTTTTGCCTCTTAATAGCTCTATATTCTGCATTATGAAATTTCATATATGAAAAATTTCAGAATGAAATTTCTATGGTCCCTTTTTTTTTTTTTTTTTTTCTTTTGGCTGCACTGCACGGCTTGTGGGATCTTAGTTCCCTGACCAGGGACGGAAGCCGGCACCACAGCAGTGAAAGTGCCGAGTCCTAACCACTGGACTGCCAGGAATTCCCTACGGTGCCTTTCTTAAAGTATAGTCCAAGGTCATCTATACCCGAATCACTTGGAGTACTTATTAAAAATGCAGATTTATGGGACTCTTCCCAGACCAGGTATATCTGAATCTCACAGTGGGAGATGCAGGAAGAGTGCTTGAAAATCTACACATTAACATGTTTTCTGGAAGATCCAGAAGTCATTTGAAAATCACTATTCTAAATTCTTACTCGAACAAAACATAATCTCTATATGCAGGTGTAATCCCTTTTCTCTACAGTTGGGTCTTGGTGACTGGAACACAAATGACAGTGGAATATAGTCAGTCCCTGCATATGCCTTTCACTGAAGTAATAAGGTATCCAATTACATATTCTTTTTTTTAAATAAAAACATAAATTAAACACTTAGATGATATTTTTCCTCTTAAAAATCAACAAAAAAACTCCCAGACCCATCCTTCAACCCATGTTCAAATACATTATTCAAAAATCCAAACCACCCAAACCCCACATATTTGTGATTGAATTCCTCCCTCAAATATGTTTCAGTTTCTGCCACATTTTAACTCCAAGCTAAATTCTACCATCAGTTATACCAATCAATATTCCCTGATTATATAGCATATACTTAGTGAAAACAAATGGAGTCTGTATTTAATTCCTATATTAAAATTGCTTTTGCATAGTATAATTTGCATTTTATAAGGCCAAAGGCAACATGGCTACAATAACATTTAAAGGGAACATGTGATCAGGTAGATAGAAGAGGAAATAGTGTATTGTAAAAGCTCAAGGTCAAAACAACAATAAAAAAAAATTTGCTCATCTTGGCAAAAATCTTTATATTTTTGAAGTCTTTCTTCTTTCTTTTGGCCCTGTTATCACTGTGGTTTGTTCTTACTCGTCCATTGGTACAATATCTCTGACAATTCCACATACTATATCTGATCGACAAAAAAAAGAAATGGCAGGGGATGGAAAGAAAAAGAATCAATGGAGGTTGTTTACCTGTGTTCACTGTCTATTTGATTGATCTCCATGTTCACACTTTTAAGACTCAAATGTCACTTCCTCAGGGGAGACTTTCCTATCCATCCCCATCCCAAAGGCAGAACTGACCACTCCTCAAGTGTCTTTATGGCACTGACTACCTGATTCTATCATGGTATCTGACAATTCAGTTACTGTATACATACCCATCTTTGTCTATTAATCATTAAGTCCCATAAAAACAGGCTCAGGACTTCAATGGCCTCCCAGTGGTTAAAAATCCATGCTTCCACTGCAGGGGGCACAGGTTCGATCCCTAGCTGGGGAACTAAGATCAAGCATGATGCGTGGTAGTGCAGCCAAAAAAAAAAAAAAAAGCAGACTCAATCTCTCTATCTTTATATCTCCAGCACTAAATAAAGTTAACACACCGGAGGCACTAAATAAAGTGAATGAATTAATGTTCTACTTTCCAACAAAATTGAATAAAAAGTGAAAAAAATAAAACAATCAGGAGTTCTGCTCAAGCACAAAGTAACCAACATGATTTCTCTCCTGCCCTTTTTTTTAAGTGACTGGCTGTTTTGACATATATACATGGTTTTTACATGATTGTTTTCAAGGACTTTAAAAGGAGAGCTACTTCAAGGAAGGGATTAAATAACAGAAGCAGAAAAAGAGGAATAGCCCTTGATATATGGTGTCTATTTACACTTTACAGCCATTTACTACCAGTTTGATGCTGGTTCTAAATATGTCTGGTAGAATGCAGAGTTGTTCAAATTATCAAGTGAATAATGCAACATTTCCCCCAAATTTATTTAAAAATACCAAATTGATATATGAATTTCTTCAATTTTAAGTTTTTCTCTCAGAAAGGTTTTTAAAATAATTTTGGAAACTACAGCTATTTGTTTATTGACAAAATCAATTGGATTTCCTTACTAAGCATAGATTAATGGAGAACTCAATTACCATGAACTTAGGCTTACTTAGTTAGACAACTTGTCTTTTTCATAGGCTTCTTTGCTTGTGGTTATGGATTAATAACTCATAACCAGAGAAACAGGAATGTCCAGATCTCATTTAGCACTCTCTGTGAGGGATTAAGCTCCCGTCTCTCAGCTACAAACCCACCCTTGTATACATGCTCCATGATGCTGGGACTGGCATTTCTCTTTTGGGAGAGCATTTTCTGTTAGGTTCTGCGAATGGAAACAATAGAGGGAGACAAAAAACCTGGAGGAGGAAGAAGGAATTTGCTCCATCCCTTTTGCCACTGTCATCACCGCCCCAGTAATGTCCTTTGGCCCCAGCAGCACAGGTTAGATGCAGTTTCAAGCTCCTCCCATCACTGCTGGAACCAGCCTCAGCCTCAGAGGTACCAAGAGCAGGTGGCAGCACCCCCTCTGTGGAGGTCGTATACCCAGCTTCTTAGGGACCCTCCAAGCTTGCAGATTTTGCACATCTAACTCTTCCTTTTGTTCCCCCCAGCCATGGGGGTCACAGTTGCTCCCCGAAAGTGTTTACCTGCATTACCTTAATGTTCCCTTTTTGCCTACATCCAATACTATTTAATCAATTTCCTTTATTAAATTTTCTCTGTTGGAGTGGTGGGCAAGATGGTGGAGCAGGAAGACCCTGAGCTCACCTCCTCTCATGGGCACACCAAAATTACAACTATTTCCATAGCAACTATTGATGAGAAAGACTGGGAAAAAGCAGAAAAGGTCTTCTACAACTAAGGATATAAAGAAGGAAACACAACAAGATGGGTAGGAGACACGGTATAGTCAAGACCCATACCCCCAGATGACTCACATTTGGGAGGAGAATTACAACTGCAGAGGTTCTCCCCCAAAGAGTGAGAAGTCTGAGCCCCCCACTGGGCTCCCCAGCCCAGGGGTCCTGCACCAGGAAGATGAACCCCCAGAATGTTTGGATTTGAAGGCCACAGCAGGGCTTACTTTGGGGAGAGCCAGAGGGCTGTGGGAAGTAGAGACTCCACTCTTAAAGGATGCACACAAAATCCACATGCTCCAGGACCCAGGACAGAAGCAATAATTTGAAAGGAGCCTGGGTCAGAGCCACCTCCTGATCTTGGAGAGCCTCCTGGAGAGGCAGGAGGCACCTGGAGGTCACCCCAGGGACACAGACACTGGCTGCAGCCATTTGGGGAGCTCCTACTACCAGCTGGACAGTGGTGCTGGGGAGCGTCATTTTGGAACCCTCCCTCGAGCCTATCAGCACCAGGACCCAGCCGCACCCACCAGTCTGTCCTCACTGATACTGGGACGCCCCAGGCCAAGCAATTAGCCCTGCAGGGACATACTCTATTCCCCAGTAAGCAGGCTGCTTTTTAAGACCCCTGAGCCCACTCTGGGGCACAGCCCTGTCCACCAGAGGGCCTAGGACCTGGCCACACACACCAGTGCACTAGCCCTAGCCCCCAAACCCCAGGGCCCCACAGCCAGATATAACAGGACCCAGTTCCACCCACCAGTGACAGCACTAGCCCCATGACCCCCGGGCCTCAGCCCCATCCACCACCAGACCAACACCAGCTCTGAGACACCTTAGACCCCTTGGCCAGCTGCCCTGGGATACAGCCTTACTCACCAGCAGGCCAGCACCAGCTTTGGGACACCCCAGAACCCAGAGCCAGCTGTGTCAGGAACTGGCTCCACCCACCAGCAGGCAGACACTGGGAACCCCGGCCCTGTAACCACCTATCCCAGGATAGTGGGCCAGCATAATAAGGTAGTTGTGGGGCCCTGCAGCCAGCTGCCTTGTGAACCTGGCCATGCCAACCAGCAGCCAGCAGCCTCTGCAGAAGGCAGAGCCCAGCAACCAACCAGACTGGGGGCCAGCCACATCTACTAGCCTGCTCACAGTAGTCAGCCTGCTACAACAGAAGGACCCATGCAGCCCATATAGGGCTTATAACTCTGGTGACCAGGGGGGAGTGCACTGCTGGGACACATAGGACATCTCCTACAAGAGGCTACTTCTTCAAGGTCGGAAAACATAACAAACCTACCAAATACATAGAAATAAAAACAGCAAATTAGACAAAATGGGGCAACAAAGGAACATGTTCCAAATGAAGGAACAAGATAAAACCCCAGAAGAACTAAGTGAAGTGGAGATAGGCAATCTACCTGATAAAGACTTCAAGGTAATGATGGTAAAGATGATCAGAGAACTCAGGAGAAGATTGAATGAAGAGAGTAAGAAGTTAAAAGACAACCTATGGAATTGGAGAAAATATTGGCAAATGATGCAACCTACAAGGTGTTAATATCCAAAATATACAAACAGCTCATATGACTCAATATATATATTTAAAAAAAGCCCCAATCAAAAAATAGGCAGAAGACCTAAATCAACATTTTTCCAAAGAAGACATACAGATGGCTAACAAGCACATGAAAAGATGCTCAACATTGCTAATTATTAGAGAAATGCAAATCAAAATCTCAATGAGGTAATCACCTCACACTGGTCAGAATGGCTATCATCAAAAAGTCTTCAGATAATGAAAGCTGGAGAGGATGTGAAGAAAAGGGAACCCTCATATACTGTTGGTGGAAATGTAAATTGGTGCAGGCACTATGGAAAATAGCATGGAGATTCCTCAAAAAACTAAAAATAGAGTTACCATATGATCCAGTGATTCCTCTCCTGGGTATATACCTGAAGAAAATAAAAACACTAATTTGAAAAGATACATGAACCCAATGTTCATAGCAGCCAGCATTATTTACAATAGTCAAGCTATGAAAACAACCTAAGTGTCCATCAAGAGATGAATGGATAAAGAAGATGCATAAAGATACAGAAGATATATACATACATACACACACACACACACACACACACACACACACACACATTTACATATATATACATATACATACCTACATAATGGAATACTACTCAGCCATTAAAAAAAAGAATGGAGAGGCTGTCTTTTATCCATTGTATATTCTTGCCTACTTTATCAAAGATAAAGTGACCATATGTGCGTGGGTTTATCTCTGGGCTTTCTATCCTGTTCCACTGATCTATATTTCTGTTTTTGTGCCAGTACCATACTGTCTTGATTACTGTAGCTTTGTAGTATAGTCTGAAGTCAGGGAGCCTGATTCCTCCAGCTCCATTTTTCTTTCTCAAGATTGCTTTTGCTATTCAGGGTCTTTTGTGTTTCCATACAAATTGTGAAATTTTTTGTTCTAGTTCTGTGAAAAATGCCATTGGTAGTTTGATAGGGATTGCATTGAATGAAGGGTAAGCTGGGACGAAGTGAGAGAGTGGCATGGACATATACACATTACCAAATGTAAAATAGATAGCTAGTGGGAAGCAGCCGCATAGCACAGGGAGCTCAGCTCGGTGCTTTGTGACCACCTAGAGGGGTGGGATAGGGAGGGAGACACAAGAGGGAGGAGATATGGGGATATATGTATATGTATAGCTGATTCACTTTGTTATACAGTAGAAACTAACACACCATTGTAAAGCAATTATACTCCAATAAAGATGTTAAAAAAAAAAAAGGAATGGAATTTTGCCATTTGCAACAACATGGATTGACTTGGAGGATATTATGTTCAGTGAAATAAGTCAGAAAAAGACAAATAACAAATGTCATCACGTATATGTGAAATCTAACATATGAGATGAATGAATATAACAAAACAGAAACAGAGTTACAGATATAGAGAACAAACTAGTGGTTACAGGGTGGGGGGGTAGAGAGAAGCTGGGAGGTGCAAGACAGGTGAAGGGGATTAAGAGGTACAAACTACTATGTATAAAATAAATAAGCTACAAGGATATATTCTACAGCACAGGAAATATAGCCAACATTTTATAATAACTTTAAATGGAATATAATCTATGAAGATATTAAGGGACTTCCCCGGTGGTGCAGTGGTTAAGACTCTGCACTCCCAATGGAGGGGGCCCAGGTTTGATCCCTGGTCAGGGAACTAGATCCCAGATGCATGCCACAACTAAGAGTTTGCATGCCACAACTAAGAAGCTGGTGAGCCGCAACTAAGGAGCCCACCAGCCGCAACAAAGAAGCCTGCCTACTGCAACTAAGACCCAGCGCAACACAAATAAATAAATAAATAAATAAATATTTTGAAAAAAAACATTGAATCACTGTTGTACACCTGAAATTCATATAGATAAATAAATAAATAGGAAAAATACTTAGGTTACAGGGTTGTTATGATTAAATATGAAATGTATGAAAAATAATCAGTGGAGTGCTCTAGCAGATCATCAATAAATAAAATACCTATTGGATGAGATAGTCAAAACAATTCTCTTTGTTAAAAATAACTAGTGTGTTTTTTGTTTTCTTGACTGGGCTCTGATGTCTGGTTTGACTGTGGTGGTTAATGCATCGTTCATACTTAAGGAAACAAGGATATCTGCTTCCCCTTCATCAGACTGTGACTGCAAATAAGAGTTATGTCTATCTTTAGCCAAGCACTTTTTTACCAGCTAAAGCAGCAGTTTAGTGCCACCTCAAAGGAATCCTCAAAGAGGACATTATACGTTGTCACACATCAATCTATTAGCACAATCCATTATGAGACATCCACAAAGTAATGTTCCAGCTCCCACTTATTCATTTCCACTTCTCATAAAACTGCTCTGAAGACATCTCAATGCCAATGTCTTTGCCAAGCCTACAGTAACTGGATGCCTCCAAAGCCATCAATTCTCCTGGACCGGCTGGGTCCTACACATAAATAAGAAATGCCAGAACTTCTGAAGATTGACATGGAAACATGTCTATTCGATACACTGTTAGGTTAAAAAAGTTGCTTTCAGAACAATATTTATTTCAGAACAACATTATATACATGCTATTCCTTTAAAAATCTTGATTGTAAATGGGGGAATAAGAGGTGGGGTATATTCATATTGAAGATAATAGTTAAGAGTGATTATCTCTGGGTGAAAAATATTATAAATTTAAAAATATTAGACATTTCTCACAATCATAATTATTGGGCATCTTCCTACCAAAGAGAATTTAAAGTTGAATTAAAATTTAAATTGAATTAAATTTTTCTCCCGAGATGAAAACAAAACAAAAACCCAGAAAGCAAAAACAAAAAATCTCAAGATATCAATCAAGAAAGTAGCTTCCTACTCTATTTTATAACTTGTACAAAGGTTAGCTTTAAGTTGCTTGGTATTTAAAGTCTTAAAAGTAGTATCCCAAAGTCTGGTCAATTTATTCCATTAAATATGTGACTACACTATTTCATGGAATGAAGCATATGATACTAACTCTTGTACCTCAATTTTTAAATAAAGAATTTGGATCTATCCATAAAGATCATAAAACTGAAAGTAAAAGAAACTACTTTTTAAAAAATCAGCCAAATTCATTTGTCTGGGAAGCTGTTTACCCAGTACATGATTTCTGGTCTGGTTGCATTTTTCTGTTTTTGGCATCTATGGAGCCCTTTATTGTATACCACATAATTACAACCATTCCTAGCTAGCCAACATATTATTTATACCAAGGGAAAAATAGTTACCTTGGTTTTTGAGTCATAAATGTAACAAGGTTTTTTGTTACATTTAAGAGATTTAACCCAAAATCTTCATCTTTTATTTTCTCAGGCTTGGTATTGTCTCTAATCACTAATTTTAGGGTTATAAAATTTGAGACATTATCTACCTTTGAAATTTATTTTCTATTTGCCTCCTGATGGTGAAATAAACGTATTTATAAGTATGCCCTGACTTGAAGACAACCTATCCTTGGGAATTAATATTTGCAAGCAGTACACTGGGGGGCAGCTGATTATTCTATTCAAAAGAGATGCCCACATACCATTAATTTCTTACAGAGAAGAGGGAGTGGGTGTTAGAAAGCTGTGAAATCACAAGAGGGAAGAAACACTTAAACCTTAAGTGTTAAATATCTGTAGATGAGTAAAAAGGTATCTGAAATTGTCTATGAAAAAGGCAATATGATGAATATTCAATTTATAAAAAATTAGTTGACAGCACAAATTTTAGGAACATATATAACATGGAAATCAACATTCATCTGTAGTGGAAATCTGTCCTTCGCTTATTATACATTGAACAAATCGAGTGTCTGCCTTGTTTCCAGGCACTTTGTGAAATGGTCACTGATGGTAAGCGTGGAGCTCTGGCCTAGCCAGCCTTAAAATGAAATACCAGGAATCCATTAGCATCATACAAAAGAAGTGTATTAAGCCATTTAAAAACTGTTGGTGGCATCACAGTGATACCCCATGTTGTATGGTTCTTAGGCAAAGCTAACACTGGGGGTGGTGGGGTGTGGATGGGCCGAGGAGGGTCTGCTGGGAGCCAACAGAGTCTACTATTTCTACATGAGTCATCTTTTGTTTTTCCAGAGACATATCAAATGTCAGAAAGAGTATCTCCAAATGTGCTGTCTATGAGTAGCATGGAATTTTTACTATGCATGTTGAATGCTCATACTCAGAAACTGTCCCATTTCCAAATGGTCCAATCCATCTGCATTTGGCAGGTCGCCTCAACTGTAAAGAAACACTTGAAATCATTGAAATAAGAAAAAAAAATTGCAATTGAGTTTGAAAATAATGAGTTGAAACACCAAGTGATCACTAAAATGGCAATGCTGATTTCTTAATTAAACGGTATTTGTAGCTATCTTATTTTTATAAATTTATTTAATTATTTGTTTTTATTTTTGGCCGTGTTGGGTCTTTGCTGCTGCACGTGGGCCTTCTCGACTTTCGGCGAGTGGGGGCTACTCTTCATTGCAGTGCGCGGGCTTCTCATTGTTGTGGCTTCTCTTGTTGCAGACCACGGGCTATAGGCACACAGGCTTCAGTACTTGTGGCTTGTGGGCTCAGTAGTTGTGGCTCCCAGGCTCAGTAGTTGCGGTTCCCAGGCTCTAGAGCGCAGGCTCAGTAGTTGTGGCGCACGGGCTTAGCTTCTCCACAGCATGTGGGATCTTCCGGGATCAGGGCTCGAACCCATGACCCCTGCACTGGCAGGCGGATCCTTAACCACTGGGGCACCAGGGAAGTTCTGTAGCTATCTTAAGGTGGTCTCAATGTAATGAATAGAAAACAATTTATTGATAGCTTATAATGTGTCACTTACTGTTCTATGTGCTTTGAGTTTATTATCTGATTTATTGCTCACAACAATCTTTTGAAATAAGTTCTTTTATTATCACGCTCTTATAAATGAGAAACCTAAAACACAGAAAGGGGAAGCAATTTAACCAACCACACACAGCTAATAAGCATCAAAGCTGACCCACTATATCTGCTGCCTCAATAATTTGCTTGAAGGCTCTGTTTTGCCAATTCATGGATGCTTTAAAGATTAACTATTTTTTAAAAACTTGATTCAAGTTTTTTCTGGATTTTAATAGATTCATTCTGCCAGTTCTCCAGTTGATGAATTTCTATATATAGGCCTTATGTGGGCCTCTCACATAGTTTGAAAAGTTTACTCACCTAAGCAAATACAAAAGTAGCTATTTTCAGGACTGATCTGAGAACTTTTTTCCATAAGCTACTTTTTGAGCAGATCATGAGACTCTCAAAATAGAATAAAAATAGTAAAGTTCAAACCCTTTTGGGTAATGGAAGCTAGAAGTATGCAAAATAGAAGATGGTTTAGCTTATCCTCTTTGTACACCTCAAAAACATCTGAAAAGATTTAACCTTCTCAAAAAAATGCTCACCTTTGGGCTGAAACCAAACAGAAAGAACTTCAGTTCCAAAGGAAGCATTAAAAAAAAATTCTGAGTGAATTAGACGAGGCAATTGCCTGGAATTTGGTTGCATACAAAGCTACATTTTGTGCCCACACGTGCTCTAGTGTTGGTTTCCTGCTCAGTCAGCACTGATAGTTATTATTCTATAAAATAAATGTTTGCTTCTCAGGGCTATAAATCCTGAGACCACCTCAGAATCTTTAATGAACTTCATCTCTTATAGCAAAGAGGAAAACAGCCTCCTTTTTCTTTTGGTGCAGGATTTAAGATGTGGTGGAGGGTTTCCCTGGTGGCACAGTGGTTAAGAATCTGCCTGCCAATGCAGGGGACACGGGTTCGAGCCCTGGTCCGGGAAGATTCCCACATGCCCCGGAGCAACTAAGCCCTTGCGCCACAACTACTGAGCCTGCGCTCTAGAGCCCACGAACCACAACTACTGAGCTGACAAGCCACAACTACTGAGCCTGCACACCTAGAGCCCGTGCTCCGCAGCAAGAGAAGCCACTGCAATGAGAAGCCCACGCACCGCAACGAAAAGTAGCCCCCGCTCACCGCAAGTAGAGAAAGCCCGCGTGCAGCAACGAAGACCCAACGCAGCCAAAAACAAATAAATTAATTAATTGATTTTAAAAAATAAAAGTGTGGCACTGCCATTTAAAAAAAAAACAAACAAAGATGTGGTGGAAAGAAGACACTGTAATATTTCCCCATCTTCCAACGCTGCCCCATATCTAGGGGCATTATATCCTCCATGGAAAGCAATGGATGCCCTGTCGATAATATATGCAATATTCCCTCAGTTTAAAAATCTCATCAGTTTAATAATAGTTTTTGGCTGTGGGAGGGGAGGAGGAAGAAGAAATACTACAACATACATCATTAAATGAACACAGTGATTGTGGGGCATGACTAGATATCAGATACTTTAACTTATGAAAAAGCATGTCTTTAGAATTGAAGAGATTTGAGTATTTTTTGAATGGAATTAAATTGAAATAAAAGCTGCCAAGGAACAATTAGAAGTTACAAAGCCCCATTTATTTTCCTGTTATGTCAAAGATGGCAGCCAGTGCTGCCACAGCTTTTCCTGAGAGAATCTACTCCCAACCCCAGCGCTTACTGCATCTCCAGTTACAGCTGATTGGATGATGGAGGGACACTTGACAATAATCCGGGCCAATCAGATTTTTCCATTCTGGGAATTTGCCATTGGGACACTGAAAGACAGGCTCAATTAGCTGGGGGAGACAAGTTTCAAGGACATTAAAATTTGGCTCAGAGTCAAGCTCACAGCCAGAGCCATCACCTGGAAGGCAAAATTATGGGAGAGCAGCGATAGCCAGTGCTCAGAGAGGAGCACAAGAATGCAGGTCCTGCTGCCTTTGAAAAGTAAAGGAATAGCCTCAATTCCCCAGTTTTCACTTTCACTGCCTGTTTAACTCAGCTGTTCTTAATTTGCTGCCCTTTGCTAGTGTTAGCCCTGAAAATCAACTCTTTTTTTTCTCTAAAATAACTTGACTGCACTTTTTTTTTTTTAACAAAACAGTCCCATTTTCCATTCTCAAGCCATTATTTGTTGCCTTCCTGGCAGCCACAATGCAATGTTCATGCATACAGCTGATATCTGCTACAATATTACCTAGCAAGGTCCAGACAGCCAAGCAAAGTTCACTGACTTGCCCAAGGTTTTCTCATCTAAGCCACAGCTGGATCCTAAGCCAGGTTTCCTTTACCACCCAATGAAGTGAAATCTGCTCCAAATCTGGTCCTTTTCTGCATGCTTCTGACCAAAAGCTTCGTTCCCTTTGAAGTAAATACTAGCTGTTCCCAAATTATCTTCCCAAAGTTTGTTGGTACACATTTTCTTACAGAAATAATATTTTAATGGTGGCCAAGTTTCAAGATTAGGCCTGTTTTACCTACCATGAATCTGAACCCCACTTTGTTTATTAAGAAAATAGTGCAATACAATACTTTAGCAATGGTAGTTATTAAACAAAATAGTAAATTGAATAAGAATTCTTTTTATGTATTTTGAATGTTCAGTTTGAGGAAGACCAGATTTTATTGGAGATTTAATGCAGATTCCTAAGAGCAGGTCTGGGTATTTTCAAAGGCTTTTTAGAGTTTCAGGAAACCAACTCTTCTTCATTATGCCTAAATACACCTCAAAATTTTTTTAGAGTTTCAGGAAACCAACTCTTCTTCATTATGCCTAAAAACACCTCAAAATTTAACACCACCAGCAAAACAAAACAAAAACAAAAACCTGAACCAATATGCCCCAAACTGTTATCAGAGGTTGCCTCTTGTAGGTGAAGTTATATGAGACTCTCTTTCATACATTTTTAAATCCGTCAAACTTTTTAAGCCACCCTGTCTTACTTTTATAATCTGAATAAAAGCAATAAAAAGACAAAAATCTTTACAGCTTCCTTTTACTGGATACTGTTGTCTCCTATACTTATGATTTATGATCATAGTCATTTTTGGATTCACAAACAGAAGAAAGAGTACATTTTATTATACAGACATGGGAAGAGAGAGAGCTCTAACAAGGATTTGAGACATGGGAGAGAGTTGTCTGAGGTGGAAATATCCGAAATGTAGCTTGGCTGGGGCATCCAACGTATCACTATCAGGAGAAAGGAAGGAGGTGGTAGTAGAAAAAAAAAAGAGAGAGAGAGAGAGAAGGGAAGGAAGAAAGGAAGGAAGGAAAGAAGGAAGGAAGGTAGGAAAGAAAAGAAAGAAGGAAAGAAAGAAAGAAAGAAAGAAAGGAAGGAAGGAAGGAAGGAGGAAGGAAGGAAGGAAGGAAAGAAAGAAAGAAAAAGAAAAGAGTCCCTGCTTTCAAAAGTGTAGAATGGTTTTCTGGAACAGATAAGTTAAATGGGACGGGCCTTCGGGAAGACCACGACTAGAATCAGTGTACACAAGACTGGGATTGTCACAAAGAAGGCATTTAGAACCAGGGGAAATGCTTATGTAGACAATAAGATCAGCCTTAACTAAAGGTGGAAGTAGGAGAGAAAGGGGATAGGAAGGCATCCCTCCTCTCCTCCCCATCAGCGTACCCCATGAAATGACTTCACTGAACTTCTTTCAATATAAGAAGGGCCATTACGCTCTGCAAAAATAAAATTGAAGTGAAGAATGCAAACACTCTTGGGAGAGTAACAACTCAAAATTACACAAATACCATGAATTAATATTAAAAGCTATAATTTATAGAGAATAAATTTGCTATAATGGTGAAAGAATTGTAATATAGTGCTTGATGAAGGGGAAGTGGGGGTACCACAAAAAATAATAAAAATTGCTATCATTTACTGAATATTAGTGATGTGTCTGACATTGAGAAACAAAAAGACTTTGTGTGCATTATTTCATTTCATCTTCTCACTATCCCTACGTGTGATGAGCAAACTGTGGTTCCACATTCCCAAGGTCACATGGCTTAAACGGCAGCACCAAGACTCAAAGAAGATGGGGACCGGAAAAGAGTTCCTGAAAATACTACTCAGCTGTGTCCCAATTAGACCTGAGGATGGTCAGAATATCATTTAATTGGAGAGAGAGAAAATTGTGGGAAGGGAGTTTACAATATCAGTAAGGGGGCTAAAAATGAGGTGGGACAATTTTAGGGCCTTCAGGAGGGAAAAATGTGACCAGTCTGCTTCGTCCAGGCCCACCTGAGCACAAATCTATACTTAAATAACAAGTGCAACTCTGACTGATTCCCGTAAGTTAGGGAGAGAACACAGAACAGGTGTCTCTTCCATGGCCAAGAAGGCAAGAGGCACCCTGCTCATTCAAAGGGATAACTGAATTCACTATCTTATCATGCCTCACAGCCTTTTAAAGTGAGGGGATGGAGAAGGGAGGGAGGAAGGGAGGGAAGGGAGGGAAGGGAGGGAGGGAAGGAAGGAAGGAAGGGAGGGAGGGAGGGAGGAAGGAGAAAAAGTCAGTAAAACAGAACCACTTTTTTTTTTTGGCTGCGTTGGGTCTTCATTGCTGCGCGCAGGCTTTCTCTAGTTGTGTCGAGCGGGGGTTACTCTTCGTTGCGGTGCGGGGGCTTCTCATTGTGGTGGCTTCTCTTGTGGAGCACGGGCCCTAGGCACCCGGGCTTCAGTAGTTGTGGCACGTGGGCCAGTAGCTGTGGTTCGCAGGCTCTAGGGCGCAGGCTCAGTAGTGGTGGCGCACGGGCTTAGTTGCTCCGCGGCATGTGGGATCTTCCCGGACCAGGGATCAAACCCATGTCCCCTGCATTGGCAGGCGGATTCTGACCCACTGTGCCACCAGGGAAGCCCCCCCACTCTCATACGTACTGACTGCCCAGGCCATGATCAGTGTCTTCATCTCCACCCCCTTCCGTGGTTTGCTGCTATCAAGGAGCACTTTCCACCCAGCACAACCCTCACCACTCTTGGTCCTTCCAGCTCCAAACAGATCCTACTGCCTGGGGCTCCCAACCCCCTGTAATTCATAAGTGATTTTTGAGAAGTGATGTTGCGAATGCTCACTCAGACCACTGCTCCCAAAACACATGTGATGGGGACAAAGTCACCTAATACCTCAGAGCCATTTCCTCTTCGGTAGAATGAAGACACCAGGTTCAGTGATCTGTAAGGTTCTTTCTCAAAAAAAAAAAAAAAAAGAATAAATGAAAACTAAGAGGATAGCAACTATTAATGTAAATGGAATAAGTAGTCAATATATATTCTGTCAGACATTTCCTGTTATGAAGAGTATTCTCTCTCTCACTCTCTCTCTCTCACACACACACGCACACACGTGCACACACACACAGTTGAAGACATCATAGATTTTAATATGCACCATTCCTTTATGTACTACTAACAAACAAAAAAGTGCTGCCAAATGACACACCATTGATTGTAAGATGCATCCCACTTTCAAAGATATTGAGCTGGATCCTAAAATCAATGAAATACACTGAGGTGCTGGGAGACTCACTTCTCACATTAAACTCTGACATATTATTAGCATTTGCTACAACATACCTGTACTACTCTATCAAATAGTGCAAAGTTCATTCTTATTTCTCCCTGTGATACATCCCACTTCCTAGCTATTGATGGCTCTTCATACCCTCACTCCAGGCTCCCTGAAGCCTCAAGCTCCCATCTGTTTCCCAAATGTCTCCAGAACTTCCTAGAAGTATCTCTTCCTCCTCATTATGATAATTTTAACTTTTCTAGCTCCCCTGTCCCTTTGAAAATAATTCAGTCCTGTATCTCATTCTCTTAGGTCTTGTTAAATGATTGGAATAAAATTTATGACGTAATTACAGCTAGAGTTTTCATGATGGGCAATAAAATTTTCAGATGTCAGCTTTTCATCTTAATGTAGGCGTTCTTACAAAAGAAACCAATGTGTATTTATTGAGGAATAAAAAGGGTGGTATATGGAGAAGAAGAGTTTTGTTCCCTTTAAGTCATACCGTTTGATCACCATTTATTGCCTCAAATATGTAAGTCTGGGTGGCCTCGCTGCCTTCTTACCACAGGGGCTACCAGAAGTCTGAGAAACCTCACTTTCCTTTGTCTCCTGCAGGAATGCAGATGCAAAGCCTCGGAAATAAAGAAAATCTAAGCAGCTACTATGACCATCCGCCTCTCCCTCCTCCCTCTATCATCGTCATCATCATAATCATCTTCCTGCTTCCCTCTTTGGTTTCGCTCCTTTAAAAAAACCCTCAAAATTAAAGTAATTCCCTTTCTCCAAGGATCTGTATAGGAACCCAGTGCCTACACTTTGAATACTAATTGCATTTCGGGTTGTACCTTAATTTGGATCCTTATTTATTTTTATTTCTATATTATTTCCCTGTGGTAGATATAACTTAGAAGTGCATTTTACCTTTTTTTTTTAAATAAGAGGGGCATTAATTTATGAGCTCTTTGTAACTTTTTAGCAATTTTCCCCATGGAAAAACCCTTTTGTTGGTACCCAAACACACTGCTTAATGGGAACAAAACTTGATAAGATTTCTCTGATGGGCACTGTGTCAATATGCATCAAAAACCTTAATATTATGCAGGAATTTTAAACCCAGAAGTTTCATATCTAAGATCTTATTTTAAGGAGAAAATTTGAGATAGGTAGAAAAGTTTAAGAATATTCATTAAGTGCAGTTTATAATTCAATCAATATGAATTTGGTTAGGTGTTAGTGAATACAAACAATGGATTATTAGGCAGCCGTTATTGTCATATTGTTCAAGAATATTATTGACATGGAGCTGTTCAAAATAAATTTCTAAACCAAAAACACAGGTTACAAAACAAAACTCTCGCTATTATACCATTTTCACATAGTATAAAGGTTAAAATGTTTAGAGTCAAAGACATTTTGGTTCAAACCTTGGTTCCTTGGTTCCCAGTTCTGTCACTTGCTCCTTACACAAATGTGGGTAGGTTATTCAGCCTCACAAACCCTCAGTTTCCTCATATGTTATGTAGAAATAATAATGTCCAGTTCTTAGGAAGATTAATTTAAATAATGGATGCAGAGCCCTAAGTACATGGCCCTACATATAATAAGTGCTCCATAAATGGTTCTCAACATGTGTGTCATTTGGGGTTTTTGATTACAGGTAACAGAAATAAATTTTGGCCAACTTAAACAAAATTTATTGAAAATAATGCAGGAAAGTTGGAGAGCTAGGCCTCCAACCAGAAATAGGCAGAAACCAATTTAGCTTCAGGGGCTAGAAAGCAGGAATTACAGGACTGGTCTTGTAGTGGAGCAGCCTGGTAGAGACGTTGCTGCCCTGATAAAAGAATGCCAATCCCTTCACTGACCAATTTCACACACTCAAAATCAAAGTCACAGCAGAGAGCTTCTATGGGCTGAGCTGAAGCCACAGCCACCTTCTGGCCACAGGAGGCAGGAAAGAAACAATCTGCACCCCAATGTTCACAGCAGCACTAGTTACAACAGCCAGGACATGGAAGCAACTTACATGTCCATCGGCAGAGGAGTGGATAAAGAAGATGTGGTACATACATACAATGGAATACTACTCAGCCATCAAAAAGAACAAAACAATGCCATTTGCAGCAACATGGATGAACCTAGAGATGATCATACTAAGTGAAGTAAGTCAGACAGACAAAGACAAATATCATATGATATCACTTATATGTGGAATCTAAAAAAATGATACAAATGAACTTATTTACAAAACAGAAATAGAGTCACAGATGTAGAGAACAAACTTATGGTTACCAGGGGGGAAAGGGGGGAGGGATAAATTGAGAGATTGGGATTGATGTATACACACGACTATATAAAAAACAGATAACTAATAAGGACCTACTGTATAGCACAGCGAACACTACTCACTACTCTCTAATGGGCTATACGGGAAAAGAATCTAAAAAAGAGTGTATATAGGTATATATATAACTGATTCACTTTGCTGTACACCTGAAACTAACACAATGTTGTAAATCAATTATACTGCAATAAAAATTTTAGGGGGCTTCCCTAGTGGCGCAGTGGTTGAGAGTCTGCCTGCCAATGCAGGGGACACGGGTTCGAGCCCTGGTCTGGGAGGATCCCACATGCCGCAGAGCAACTAGGCCCGTGAGCCACAGTTACTGAGCCTGCGCGTCTGGAGCCTGTGCTCCGCAACAAGAGAGGCCGCGATAATGAGAGGCCCGCACACCACGATAAAGCGTGGCCCCCACTTGCCACAACTAGAGAAAGCCCTCGCACAGAAACGAAGACCCAACACAGCCATAAATAAATAAAAATTAAACTTTAAAAACAAAAAAAAAGAGTCTAAGAATTCTTAAGTTTATAAAAAAAAATTTTTTTTTAAAAAGAAAGAAAGAAATAATCTGGGCCTTCAGAGCACAGGCAGCTGAATTTTTTTAATCTCATCAAGATGATACACAATGGTTGTAGGCTGACTCTCCCAGAGGAAATCAGGGTTCTGTAATGAAGGGTGTGTATGCTTCTGGGTGGCCATAAAATGACACATGTTCTTATAGCACATAATCATCAGGCAATTTTTTTTTCATATTCTTTTCCATTATGGTTTGTCACAGAATACTGAATATAGTTCCCTGTGCTATACAGTAGAAGCTTGTTGTTTATCCATCCTATATGTAATAGTTTCCCTCTGCTAATTCCAAACTCCCACTCCTTCCCTCCCCCACCCCCTCCCCCTTGGCAACCACAAGTCTATTCTCTATGTCTGTGAGTCTATTTTTGTTTCACAGATATGTTGATTTGTTTCGTATTTTAGTTTCCACATATAAGTGATATCATATGGTATTTGTCTTTCTCTTTCTGACTTACTTCACTTAGTATGATAATCTCTAGGTTATGTTGCTGCAAATGGCATTATTTCATTCTTTTTGATGGCTGAATTATATTCCATTGAGCATGAGGTAATTTTGAAATGGAAAAAATATAAATCAAATATTTATTTTAAAAAGAAAAAAAGAAAGCTCTTTCACATACATGCGACCAGCATAAAGCCCTATGAGGAGAGCAGGAAAGGAACTGTTTTCATTTTACACAGAGAAACTGAGACTCAGGGAAGATAAGGGACTAGCCCAAGGACTTCGCACTGGGTTTGGGGCAGAGCTGAGACAGGGTCATGACTCACTGTCTAAGGCTGTTCCCTAGGTGCTCAATGGAAATCATCAAACATCTCCCAGCCTTCCCTGCTTCCCAATCCAAAAGTTCAAAGGACACAAGGTTACTGGGTGGTGGTATTTCCCTTTCATAGCACTTGCTGGTCTCCCTGCTGCTGGGAGTTCAGGCCCTGAGCTGGAGGCCCTGCTGGAGGCAGGACAGTTGGCATAGCTGAGGGAGGCCAGGAGACTTGGCAGCCCGCTTTCATCACATTTGGGGGAGGGAGTGGAGAACCAAGGGCTGAGAAACCATTGGAGAATAAGTCAGGCTCGAGGAAGACAAAAAGTCAGGGGCCTGGGCTTCCCTGGTGGCCCAGTGGTTGAGAATCTGCCTGCCAATGCAGGGGACACGGGTTCAAGCCCTGGTCTGGGAAGATCCCACATGCCGCGGAGCAACTAGGCCCCTGGGCCACAACTACTGAGCCTGCGCGTCTGGAGCCTGTGCTCCGCAACAAGAGAGGCCGCGATAGTGAGAGGCCCGCGCACCGCGATGAAGAGTGGCCCCCGCTTGCCGCAACTGGAGAAAGCCCTCGCACAGAAACGAAGACCCAACACAGCCAAAAATAAATAAATAAATAAATAAATATTTAAAAAAAAACAAAAAAAGTCAGGGGCCAGCCTGGAGAGGAAGTGTTATGGAGGGCAGGCAGTGAGGAGACAGAAGAATGGGGTTTTTTGAAGCTAAAGAACTGGCGAAATTGTTATATCAGCCAGGAAGGGGCCCAGTGGTTACCAAGATCTCCTGCACCTGGCTGCAGAGAAAAAAAAGTAAAAGCCTCACAAAACTGCCCTCCCCCGCTCTGATAAATCGCTTCTCATGATTTACCATGATATTTGACATCTGAGTCACTGAGGGTTGTCTTCTGCTTTTTCTCTCTCCTTACAGCTTATAGAAGAGCCCACCAGAAGGAACAAACCAACTGCAAATTCCCAGATTCCACAAGTTACAATGATAACTGAATAGTTCTAGAAAGATCCTATTTAGGAGTCATCTTACCTAATATATGCATTTTTCAGTTAGAGAAACTGAGACACAGAATTACACATTTGTCCACATCTATTTATATACCTTAAGACACTTAAAATATGACTATCTAAACCAGGGCTTGGCAAAGGGCCATCTAGTGAATATTTTTGGTGTCGAGGGCCATATGGTCTCTGTTGTAATACTCAACTCTGCCACTGTAGAAAAAAAGCAGCCATAGACAATATATAAACACATGGATATGGTTTTATTCCAATAAAACTGAATTTACAAATACAAGGTGTGGGCCAGACTTGGCCAGTAGGTTGCAGTTTGTCAACACCTGATCTAGACCTAGTTATTTATTAAACACTATGTGAACATCCCAGAAAAACATATGAGCAAATAGTGGGTATCAATTAAATTCCCACAGGAGTGATAGTAATAATGGCTACAATTTATAAAGCACTTCCTATGTGACTTTCCTCACTTAATTGCTCCACCAGTCCTGTGAGATGGATACTATATGCTCTCCATGTTTTCCGATAAGAAAATGAAAAACACAGGCAGGTCAAATAACCTGCCAATGGTCAGACAGCTAGGAGGTGGTAGTTTCTGTATTTGAACCCAGATCCATCTCACTTAAGGACTCAAGTGTGCTTAACAACATCAGATAAAAGAATATAAATACCTAGAAGGCAGAATAGAAACTGTGTGAAGTTTCTCACAAAGCATTTAATGTTTCCATGTTATTCTGAAGCAAACTTCCAGTAGTTTATATATTTTAACAATGCATCTATATCAGCAATTTGGATGAGGCATGGGCCTGCCTCTCTCTCTCTCTCTGTAACATTCATTTTGTTACATCTTTCTTACGATCATTCTGTGGGGCTCTCTCCAGCACACATACTAAGATTTAAGGAAGGATATTAGCTGGAGCCCACCCACCTCACACACAGGGAAGCAAAAGGTCTCCAACACTGAGAGGAATTTAAGCCTGAAGGGGAGAAGAGGACAGCTCTTGATGATTATCCTAAATTGCTGAAGCCAAACCAGGGAAGACTTGAGGAAATGACTCACTGAACGCAGGAGAAAGAAAAACAGCTGAGTGATGGCAGGAGAAAATGAGGATAATATAGTCTTACTGTTAAAATGAGGGTTAGAAGTCCACAGAGACCCAGAAAGGAAACACTGAAATGGCTGAGTTACATTCCTGAAACTAACATGCAATATTGTTTTATCAGGCTTATGGCTGTTTGGGCCAAGAATGAGGCAGGAACAGATTTCTTCTGAACAGAGACAACATCTCATGTGCTTTACTGTCCCTAGATTGTCTCCTCTGCTAGAGCCCTAAGGGGAAACCACAGCCATCTCTGTCCCTTCTATTCCTGAATCACAAAACTGGTTGTTCCTGACTCCAATGCTGAGATTGGCGTGACAAACAGATGTACTATACTGCAGCCATTAAAAAATCTCCTAACATTTGTACTGAGTCCATGAAAAGACTTTGAGCCATCAACACTTCAGCTAAAAAGAAGCCTGATAGGAAAAGTTTGGGAATGTGTTCAAGCATGAATACAGTCGGCTTTCACTTGGTAGATCATTAGAAACAAAATGAAACTATGGGGTAAGTAAACTCTGTCCTCAGCCTTTTCCTATCCATCTATCAAACTGTCACTGAATTAACCTTCTTAATGCAAAGCTCTGGTCATGTCATTCTGTGCACAAAGACCTGTAAAGTTAACACACAGTATTGGTAACAGTGCTGTGAAACAGGCACTTTCATATATTGCTGGTGGAAGTGTAAATTGGTACAGTCTCTAAGGAGAGGATTTCTAAATGTCTATTAAAATTATGAACTGTACATATCTTTGATCTAAGAATTTGTTCTATAGCTGTACCACATTTGTATGAAATGAAGCATTATAAGATTATTTGTTGTGATACTATTAGTAAGAATAACAGGTTAGAGACACTTCTGCTCCTGGTTACAATGTAGGAGAGGTCACAGGAGGTCAAAGCTCTTGCTGCAACAACTGAAAACAAATGAATAAATGGAAAGAAACATGTTAAAGACATCAAAGAGCTGTGGAGAATTGGATGAAGTAAAAGTCCAGAGGGAAAAGCCCTTCTTAGGGCTGGGAAGACATAGATACTCCAGGCTTTCAATCAAAAGCCTGTCCTAAAGGACAGAGACAAACCAGGGACTGATAGAATCTTGCTAAAATTGTAAATCCAGCCCTACAGCAACTCAGTCTATGACTGAATTGAGGTAATTAGCCCCTGGCCTTACTTTCCTAAAAAAGAAAAAAGAAGATACCTCTCTAGTGAAAGATATCATCAGAAGGGTCTGCTGTTCTTTTATACACAATGCCCAGCATACAGTCGAAATGTATCATATATTGAAAAAAGCAGGAACAGTGATCAACAATCAAAAAATAAAATAGGGATTTCCCTGGTGGTGCAGTGGATAGGACTCCATGCTCCCAATGCAGGGGGCCCAGGTTCGATCCCCGGTTAGGGAACCAGATCCCACATGCATGCTGTGACTAGGAGTTCACATGCCACAACTAAGGAGCCAGTGTGCTGCAGCTGGGGGGCCCACGAGCCACAACTGAGGAGCCCACCTACCTCAACTAAGAGCTGGTGCAACCAAATAAATAAATAAATATTTTAAGAAATAAATAAAATAAAATAAACACAAACCCACAGAGGATTAGGATAATGAAGTTATAATAAAAGTACAATACAATAAGTATGCCTAATATGTTAAAGAAAACAAAAGAAATGACAAAGGATATAAAGAGAGAACCAGAATCCACAAAATAAAACAAATGTATATTTTAGAACTGAAAAATAGAATTTCTGGATTTAAGAACTCATTAGGTTGCCTTAAGAGCAAACAGGACATAAAAGTCAGGATTGGTGAATTCAAAGGTCAATCAATAGTAAGTATGCAAACTGAACCACAGAGAGAAACTAAACTGGAAAGAAAGAATATGTCCATATATACAATGGAATATTACTCAGCCATAAAAAGGAATGAAATTGGGTCATTTGTAGAGACATGGATGCATCTAGAGACTGTCATACAGAGTGAAGTAAGTCAGAAAGGAAAAAACAAGTATCATATATTAACCCATATATGTGGAACCTAGAAAATGGTACAGATGAACTGGTTTGCAGAGCAGAAATTAAGACACAGAAGTAGATAAAAAACGTATGGACACCAAAGGGGGAAAGCGGTAGGGGGTGGCGGTGGGGGTGTGATGAATTGGGAGATTCGGATTGACATGTATACACTGATGTGTATAAAATGGATGACTAATAAGAAAAAAAAAGAAAGAAAGAAACAGTATGTCCAAATGTGAGACATACTCAAACAGTGTAATATACATGGAATGGAGTCCCAAAAGGAGAGGTGGGAGAGAGAATGGAGCAAAAGAATATTTGAAAACATGTGACTGAGAAATTTCCAGTAATGAAGAAAGACATAAACCCACCAATTCAAGAAGCTCAATAATCCCCAAACATGATAAATACAAAGAAAACTCATACCTGGACATATTATAGAAGCTGTTGAAAAAAAATGAGAAATTCTTAAAAGCTAGAGAGAGAAACACCCGTTATCTTAAGACTAACAGCTAACTTTTCAAAAGAAACTATGTGTGGTGGCCATGGACATGCACTCCTCAGACCTTCTTTCAAGAAAGGCTGCTGCAAGGAGCATACCTGATTGACAGCTGCTGCACTTTCAGATCCACTGAAACCTTCATGCCAAGTCACACTCCCTCTGGGCTGCTTCCAGCCAATGAATGACCACAATGAAGGTATTAGAACCAAGCCACATCCGTAGATGCGGATTTCTCTAACAGACAACTTAAGCTCGGGAGATCTCCACTGGCCTGGCCAAGCATTTCTTACAACTGTTCCATAGTCTGAGGCTTTTATGACCCAGTTCTTTCTTCCTTCTCTTCTTTCACAGGTGTCAGAACTTCCTGGTTGTCTGAAGTTTCTCCCTACCTACACCTCTCCTTCTTCATTTATCTGTCACAGGCATTTTTCCTCCAATAAATCTTCTTTGCATTTTTAATCCCATCTTGGTGTTTCCTTCTCATAGAACACACAATGGAAGTCAGAAGACAATGTAATGATTTCTTTAAAGTGGTGGAAGAAAAAAAAAAAAACCCCTGCCAATCTAGAATTATTTACGAGTGAAAATATTTTTGTCAAACAAAAACAAAGAAAACTTATTGCAGCAGCACACCATTGATGTAAGTACTACAGAGATTTCTTTAGACAGATGGGAAATCTTCCCAGGTAGAAACAAAGAAAATTGTGAGGAAATGAAAAGCACTGAAAAGAGTATACACTTGTGGAAAAACATAAAAGAATACTAACTCTTTAAATCAACAGTGATAGTAACACCTTTTAGAGTTTAAAACATATAATAAAAAATATATGACAACAACAGCACAAAAGGTAGGACGTGGCAAATGGAATCAAGTTAGAAGATTCTTACATTCTTCAGGAAATGTACTCGCGAGGGAGCCTGTAATGAATTAAGGATGTGTATTGAAGTCTCCAGGGCAAAGGCACTCAACTGGGAATAATCTTACCCATCAAGAGACATTTGGCAGATAGATAGATAGATAGATAGATACATAGATAGATATCTGACAGAGAAGGAGAGAGAGGGAAGTATTGAGAGAGAGGGAGAGAGATTTGGCAGTATCTGGAGAAATTTTGGGTTGTCACAACTATGTCACAAAATCATCTTTAGTTGAGACACACTAACTAAAAAACAGAGAATGTCAGAGTAGATGAAAAAATATAACCCAACTCTATGCTGTCTCTCAGAAACTTACTTCAAATGTAATGACATAGGTAGGTTAAAAGAAAAAGGATGGAAAAAGAGGTTCTAAGAAAACTCTAATCAAAAGAAAGCTGGAGTGGCTGTGTTAATATCAAAGTAAACTGCAAAGCAAAATAATTTACTAGGGATCAAGAAGGGCACCCCATAATGATAAAAGGCTCATTTCACCAAGAAGACATAGCAATTCTAAATATGTTTGTACCTTTACCTGGACTTCAAAAGGCATGAATCAAAAACTGATGGAATTATGATAGAAATAGACAAATCCACAAGTATAGTTAAAGACTTCAATTTGCCTCTCTCAGTAACCTATAGAACTAATAGGAAATCAGCAAGGATGTAGATGAACCAAAAACCATCAAACAACTGGATCTCACTGAGATTTTTAGAATCGTCTGCCTCCGACAGCAAAATACACATTTTTTTCAAGTGCATGTGGCACAGTTTCTAAGACAGACTATCTTTCTGGTCATGAAGCAAACTGCAACACATTTAAAAGAACTGAAATCAAATAAAGTATGCTCTCTGACTATAACGGAATAAAAATAGAAATAATTATAGAAAGATAACAGGAAACCTCCTAACACTTGGAAATTTGAAACACCCTTCTAAATAAACCCATGCATCAAATAAATCTCAAGGGATATTAGAAAATATTTTAAACTGAACAAAAATGAAAGTACAACACATCAAAATTTGTGTGATGATTAAAAGCAATGCTTAGAGTGAAATTTACACCATTAAATGCTTACAGAAAGGACCTTAAGAAACTAGACAAAGAAGAGCAAACTAAACCCAATGCAAGCAGAAAGAATGAAATCATAAAGGCAGACGTAAATAAAATTGAAAAAAAGAAAAATAATAAAGTCAAAACAACCAAAATCTTGCTCTGTAAAAACAATAAAATACAAATTAACCTATAGTGAAACATACAAAAAAAGAAAGAAGACATAAATCCTGATACTGGGAATAGAAGAGAAAATATCACTATAGACCCTGCACATAAGAAAAAAGAAAAAATAAAGCAATACTGTGAGCAACTCTACACACAAAAATTTGACAACTTAGATGAAACTGACCAGTTCCTCAAAAACCACAAATACTAAAACTCATCCATGATGAAACAAATAATGTGAATAGCCCAAAACTATTTAAGAAATTGAATTCATGGTTTAAAATCTAGAAACAAATTATCCAGCACTTCTTTTTGTTTGTAGTGGGAAGATTTCAGGTTCTCTTAGTTCACTGTATTGCCAGCAGTGAAACTCTAGTGTTTTTTTTTAAACACCAATTTGAGCTGAATTTTCTGTTACTTAAAGACAGGCTCTTTTTTTAAAATTTATTTATTTTATTTATTTTTGGCTGCGTTGGGTTTCGTTGCTGCACGTGGGCTTTCTCTAGTTGCGGCAAGCAGGGGCTACTCTTCGTTGTGGTGTTCGGGCCTCCCACCGCAGTGGCTTCTCTTGTTGCAGAGCACGGCCTCTAGGCACGCAAGCTTCAGTAGTTGTGGCACGCAGGCTCAGCAGTTGTGGCTCGCGGGCCCTAGAGCTCAGGCTCAGTAGTTATGGCGCACGGACTTAGTTGCTCCGCGGCATGTGGGATCTTCCCAGACCAGGGCTCAAACCCATGTCCCCTGCACTGGCAGGCGGATTCTTAACCACTGTGTCACCAGGGAAGCACAAAGACAGACTTCTAAAACATAATTTTCTGGGGTTCAAAATAATACTATAGTTGTTGAGTGTCCAAATACAATATTGAGATGACCCAGACTAGTAATTATAAAAGAGTGGCAGCAATCATTAGTGGTGGTGTGTGGTAGTAGTATTAGAGTATAATAATAATAACTGTGGGACTTCCCTGGAGGTCCAGTGGTTAAGACTCCGCATTCCCAATGCAGGGGGCACATGTTCGATCCCTGGTTGGGGAACTAAGATCCCACATGCTGTGTGGTGCAGCCAAAAAAAAAAAAAAAAAGAATTGTGGCTAAGAGATACAAAGCACTTATCTGTGGCACTCTGCAAAACACTTACATTTGCAATGGGCAGCACAGTATTGTATTGGGTTGGCCAAAAAGTTCGTTCAGGTTTTCTGTAATTTTTTTGGTAAGAGCTTACAGAAAAAACCTGAACAAACGTTTTGGCCAACCCAATAGAAGAAACAGAAGTACAGACACGAGGTCAAAACAAAACAAAACAAAACAAAACAGTGAAATGGAGTATCAGGTGGGATTTTCTGGAGAACAGTTTTCTTCCCAGCCTACTGTTTGGTTGTGATCCTCTTGTTCTGGATAGACTAAAACTAAAAAAATTGCCATTTTTTCCCACCCATAGGAAAATGTCTGAAATGGCACATAATTGGTCTCCAGGAAAGTGCTCCCAGCCTGAGAAAAGCCAAGTCCTGGCAGCATCAAGATCCTACCAAGAGAGGGGTGCAGATTGTGCTTCTCCAGTTAGGACTCGTCTTTTTTACCAGTTAGACCACAGATCCATCACCTGTACTTGCTGAGGTCTCCCAGGGCCTTCTGAAACACACACACACACACACACACACACACACACCATGAGCAGTGAATGGACACAGAGTGCCTGGGAGAGCTACCAGCTTAACAGGAGGAATGCCTCAGTGAGATGGTCAGTCTTTATGCTGATATAACAATGATCTTCAAAAAAAGTATGCAGATTCACCTTGTTTACTTATTGAAATAAGACCCTGAAAGGGCTACTATGCAGCATTTAGAACTATGCCCATAAACTTACTAATTTCAAGTAACTACTATCCAATAATCTCCTGAAAGTTGAAACAAAAACGTACATGCAAGGGAACTGAAAAAACAAACAGATGAGCACCACTTATTTCTACACATTCTCCATTTTAATGAGGTCCAAGAAAACACATTCCTGCCTTTATTAATCAGCTGCCAACATGAATGGGATTCTTCAGCTATGAGAAAATGTCTTTTGAAGGGTACAGGTTGGTTAATATTGGAAATTCTTATGTACTTTGGGAGATAACACTATTTGCCCTGATAAGGACCAGTACTTTTTTTGCTCTGATAATGACCAGTGCTTTTTTCTTCCTTTTTATCTGGACTTGTCAAGAATCAGTCATGTCATTTTGCATTTTTCCTTTTTCTCTCCCTCAACCTTGCCCTCTTTGGGATTAATGCCAGCAACATGTTTTCCTGATAGGGTGGTGGATATAATCCAGTATTGACATTCCCTATGTTAAATAAAATCTTGAGATTTAAGAGAAGTTCTCATTTAAGAATAATAAATAAAAGTCACAATGTGGAGCAGCCACAAACTGTTGCCAATGCAAGTGTTCAGCTTTATGACTTTGAAATCTTATTGTAAATCAATTTACTGGTATTGTTTTACACATCAGGTAGAAAGAAGATGGATGGATAGAAACAAAGAAGAGAGAAAAGAAGGGAGGGAGGGAGAGAGAGAGAGAGGGAGTAAGAAATCCAAGTTGGGATTCAGGTACTTGGAGGAGTAAGACAACTTCGAAAGGCAAAAAGAAAATAAAGCCAACTCTGGAATTTCCAGCTACCTATTGGTTACTGTTTGGAAAGAATTGCTCACAGACAGATGGAAATTAACTCTCAGCAAAAAGATCCCATTCTAGGGGCTTCCCTGGTGGTCTAGCGGTTAAGGCTCTGCGCTCCCAATGCAGTGGGCCTGGGTTCAATCCCTGGTCAGGGAACTAGATTCAACATGCCTCAACCAAAGATCCCGCGTGCCGCAACTAAAAGATCCCACACGTGGCAACAAAGATCCTGCATGCCTCAACTAAAGACCTGGCGCAGCCAAATAAATATTTTTTTAAAAAAAGATCCTATTCTAGATACATGTATATGTATAACTGAACCACTTTGCTGTACACCTGAAACTAACACAACATTGTTAATCACCTATACTTCAATATAAAATTAAAAGTTAAAAAAAAAAGATCCTATTCTGAGTTCTATACACCTAGGATATAGACAGTTCTCAGTAAATATTTGATAAATAAATAATGAACGAATAAATGTGTAAGTTTCTTTTCGTATGTTAGCAAAACTGAAGCCTGCGTATGTTTAGTGAGTTGCCCAAAATCATATTGAAGACTTAGGTGCCTAAAGTATAACAGATGGAATATGTAAGAAAGATCACCAATTGGGACCTAAAAGATCTGGATTCTGGTTTGGGGTTTGTTTTGTCATTTCACCTCCTGGGTCTCTAGATTGCAGAGGGCAGGGACTCATCTATACTGTTTTTTGATGTTCCTTCAATGCCTAGCCCAGTCTCTAGTACATACTAGATATTCAATGGATGTTTAAATATCTACCATTGCCTCATCTGTAAAATTTAGTTTCCCCATGTGAAAACTGAGGAGACTGGCACCAAGGCTTTCTGGGTACTCCTTCCAGTTCTATGTCACTGTGAGAGGATCTATGCACTCAGTCCTCATTTCATCACCCACTTTCCAACTTCCACTGCTCAAGTTGTACGGGAAGGCAAATACAGGTGTGTGAGGTTCCAACATCCTTTCTCCAATGTTATACCATCATCCCTCTGAGCTCTTATTTCCACAAGAAAAACCACAAAAATGCAGTCTTAATGGAAAACAGTGAATCAATCAATTACTTCATTGTCTATTTTGTAAAATGAGTTCCAGAATCACCACAGACCTCCCAATCTCTCAACCTCAGCAACCAAAGATTCCCCAAACTTTCACATTAGGTGGCTCCAGCTACTCTTCCCTAGAGGGGAAGCCAAGTAACAGTCTTTCTCCACGTCTTCCGGGGGTGCTCAACAGGAATAAACAGCCTGGGGAAAAAAACAGCAGCTCCGCGGATTATAGGATAGCGTCCAGGAGAGAGAGACGAATTCTCCCACACTCCTAATGCAAACCCTTCCCCTTCCTTTCAGGACACCCCTCTGGCGAGAAAAATGGTCGCAACCCTGAAGCACGGACAAGAGAATCCGTGGAATCGGCAGTATGCTTGCTTCCGGTTTGCCCAGAGAGGGAGGGAGGGAGGGAGGGAACCCATCCACCCAGAAGACACATGTTTTTCTTCTTTGGGGGACTCCTTTCCTGAGGAGGGGCAGTCCCGGCACTGCCTCCCCCTGGGTGACTATGGGGTCATTTAGAGTATCCTGAGGAGTGTCCTGACCAGGGAGTTCAGAATTCCAATTTGACCTCTGACAGACTGCATGACTTGGGAAAAGTCACTTTCCTCTCTGAGCTTCAGATTCTGAAATTTTTTAAATGTATTTGCCCTTTTATGTGGTTACAAGATTCCTTTTTTAAAAATACTTTTCTTAAATCATTACGTTGTACAGCTGAAACTAACATAATGTTATAGGTCAATTACATCTCAATTAAAAAGTACTTTTCTTATTATAAAAATAACAATATTGTACCCACTTAAAAATACAGATATATTTAAAGAAAAAAAACAATCATAATCACTGTTAACACTTTTGTGTATTCCTTTGGTGAGGCTGCTGGGCTTTTAGTATCGCTGAATATACAATTCCCAGTGAGGGTTGCCCCTTTAATATCTCTCTGATGCTCACATCCTGTGCCAACAACGCTGTCCATATAGTAGGAAGTTGGCAAATCCCCACTGATAACTAAGTCCCTGTAGACTGCGACATAGTCTTTTTTGTTTTTAATAGATCTTAACTGGAGTCTAATTGCTTCACAATACTGTGTTAGCTTCTGTTGTACAACAAAGCCAATCAGCCATATGCATACATATGTCCCCATATCCCCTCCCTCTTGAGCCTCCCTCCCACCGTCCCTATCCCACCCCTCTAGGTCATCACAAAGCACCGAGCTGATCTCCCTGTGCTATGAAGCTGCTTCCCACTAGCTATCTGCTTTACATTTGGTAGTGTATATATTGTGACATAGTCTTTTGAATGCCCTTGGTGATAAGTCATGTGAGGCTAGTTTTGAATACTGGAAAAGTCACTTGAAGACAAATCTGATTTGATTTGTCTTTACTTGATTAGAAGAATGATCAAGCTAGGTACCTCCATTTGGTGTAGATGAGGATCATCATCGTCACTATAAAGACTGTTTTTCATCTTTCTCTGAAGTTTCCAAAATTTTTGATGCTTAAATGTACAGAAGGAGAGGGATAAATTTCATTATTTTAGACCCAGATTTCCCAAACTGTGTTCTGTGACACCTGCTGCAGATGTTCCCTTGGAAAAAAGAGTTCTGTGCTCAAAGGGGTCTGGGGAGAGCTACCCACGTTACCCCCTTAACGCCTCACTGCGCTCATTTAATGTATTAAAGGCTCGGAGATTCCTCTGCAAAGAAGACCCTTTAATTTTAACTAACTGTGTTTCCTAAATGTATTTGAGTTCAAGACACTGATTGAGAATGTCACATCAGTTTGCCTATCAGTCATGACAAACAGTACAGTTTGGTGGACAAGCACACAGACTTCTACGGGCACATAGCTTCACTTTTCTGAAACTCAGGCTCCTCTTCCACAAGGTAAAGGTTAAAACTTTACCTACATCACAGGACTACTCTAAATTCTAAATGAAATAAAACATGTAAGGAACTTACAGCAGTGACTGGCACATAGCAAGCATTCAGATAAATGGGAGCCCTTATTATTTATTAGTTGGGATAGATAAGATAATGAGGAGAGGATGAGGATGAATAAAATTGTGGAGGAGGGGAAAGGTAGTAAGGGCAGTGATTCCTCTTAACTGGGATGGCAAGCTGTTGCCTGGACACAGGAAATGTATTTTTAGCCCTAAGGCAATCTGGATTCCAGACAGGATCTCCAAGTACAGAACACCTGAAAACCTTTTCTAAAATATAAAATTCTTATTTTTAAATACATAGCTGAACTGGTGAGAAAGAGGAAGAAATAACAAGAAAGTACAAGTCCAAAGAAGAAAGTAAGCACTGGAACCACCTTTCACTGAGGGTCATTTTACAAGTCTCTAGTAGATGACAGTTTGGGTTTAATGGCCTATGCTCAAGTGGCAAAAGACAAATCCTGAGACCACTGCAATGTGAGAGGTTGTATTATAGACCACTGTATAAATTCAGGAGCCCCTAAAAGATAATGAGGTCAGTGGATAAACAGGAAAAAAAATTCATAAGAGGATGGGTCATGGGGACACTATAGAGCTAAGGCTATTTCAGCCTTAGCTCTAGATGAAGCAGAACAAAAGAAAAAAAAATCTCCCCTGATAATTCCTAACTCACCATGAGCCCACCCTCATGCAGGTTTGGAGCTAAAACTCATACCATTTAAGCAGCTTCAGGGTGATAGCATCATAAAACACCTGACAGAAGCAAAAACCAATCCTCTCTTGAAGAACACACTTAAAGACAGGCCTTAAGGATGCCAGAGGAATTGGTACACAATTTTAAAAGTCACTGAGCATATTTGGAAACAAGTCATCATCATCATGAAATAAATAAACTGTAGGATCAGCTTTAAACAGACAGCAGATGCTGGAATTACCAGATACCAAATACAAACTAGGTTTAAAGAACTGTACAAAAGTATTTAAAGTATCAAAATTGATGAGACAAAGTGGAAAAAGACCAAATTTTTAAATGTCTAAAGATTAAAAATTAATAGTTAAAATTTGAACCTCAATGGAAGGTTAAAATATTGGTTTAGACACAGATGAAAGGAAAACTAGTGACCTGGAAAATAGATCTGAAAAAATTACACAGAATGAAGCACTTTATTTGAAGGAGAGACTGACAAATCTACTACCATAGTAAGAGATATTAATGTACATTTCTCAGTAATTGATAAAGAAGCAAATGAAAAAAATGGTAAAGCTCTAGAAGATTTTACTGCATAGTCCCCCTGTTTGGATTTTCAGTTCCTGGGAGGGATGGTGTCATCAGCTGCCAGTCACTCAGCCCTTAGTGTAAACTATTTTACCTGGTTCTTCCCCTGTGATAGCTAGCTTAAAATGACTATAAGGGAAAGAGATTTTAAACATATCTCAAGCCTCTTTTCCTTCAAGAAGCCTTCCCACAAGACTCTCCTGAAACTAGACTTCAATAAGGCTTATGTTTCTGTGGCTTCTGCCTCTTAATGTTTGCTACTTTGCGTAATTCCAGTTGTTTTTTCTTTTATTTTTATTTGTCTTCCAACATAATACAAGCACATTATTAAAATTTTGCAAAATACAGATAAGGCAAGAAGAAGGAGAAGAAGAAAAAGGAGGTGAAGGGAAAGGGGAGGGGAAGGGGAAGAGGAGGAGGAAGAGGAAGAAGAAGAGAAGAAGGAGAGGAAGAGGAAGAAGAAGAAGAAGGAAAAAGGAAGAAGAAGGAGAGGAAGAGGAAGAAGAAGAAGAAGAAGGGAGAAGGAGAGGAAGAGGAAGAAAAAGAAGGAGAAGAAGAGAAGGAGGAGGAAGAAGAAGAGGAGGAAGAGGAAGGATAAAATTAAAATGACCCATGATCCCACTATTCATAGATAAGCATTGTTAGTGTTTTAGTATATTCTTTTCAGTTTTTTAATCTGTAATGAAATTCATTCACTGTTTAACACCTACCACATGCCTCACCCTGTTCTAGCATTTGGGCAGAAGTAGTGAAAAGTAAAGTTCCTATCCTCATGGCACTTACATTTTTTCTATATTTTCATGTATGTAAATATGTATACTTTTAATTTTAAAACAAATCAAGAGAAAAAAACAAATAAGATTATCAGTTAGCAATTATTCATGTTATTCGTGTACCTGTTACTTCCTCGTGAGGAATTAGATGGCAGTAATCATAGTATTCTTCATATCACCTGGCAGAGTATCTGCTTATAGAAGGCACTTAACCAAGTTCTGTGGGTCCAAAAGTTGAGAGGGTCAAAGGGAGCAGGGAAAAGGCAAGAGGCAACTGGAATCACGTGTCCCTCACATCTTTGGGCAGACCCTAGCATACTGGCAAGCCAGCTCCTTGGTGGGGGGCAGGGGTCCTAATTTGTAGTGTCAGCTGATTTCCATTGTGTAAATACTCCCACTTGGCCAATTTTGAGTTTCCAGTGTTACGTCTCTAAACACAAAGTTTAGAAAACATACTCGTTATTGACTCTTGTGAAGTGGTACAAACGAGCTCCAGCATATCAATGTC
Source organism: Balaenoptera borealis (assembly GCF_965194805.1). Taxonomy (NCBI): domain Eukaryota; kingdom Metazoa; phylum Chordata; class Mammalia; order Artiodactyla; family Balaenopteridae; genus Balaenoptera; species Balaenoptera borealis. The sequence goes on from NC_138874.1 coordinate 5,222,695, forward strand.
TGGCCCTGATAGAACCCTTACATCTTTCTGCCTCCCAGTTCTGATGGTGCCCTGGAGAATGGGACCTTCTCTCAGGAAGAAAAGAGGAGCGCAGAGAGAGGCTGGGATGCCAGAGATCAACCTCACCAAACCCTCCTTTTGGTCTAGTATGCTTTCCTTTTCAGAATCCTGTGCTGATCTCCAGATAATCAGAGAGTTGCCTAGAACAAATGAAGACCTACTCTGCGCAAGACCACGGTGCTGCATGGGATATAGAAAATACAGAGTCGTGATCCCCACTCTCACGATGTAGTTAGGGAAGAGGTCAGAACGATTGCTAGGTGATTAGTTTTAAAATTGTTAGATGGGAGGGAGGGAGACGCAAGAGGGAAGAGATATGGGAACATATGTATATGTATAACTGATTCACTTTGTTATAAAGCAGAAACTAACACACCATTGTAAAGCAATTACTCCAATAAAGATGTTAAAAAAAAAAGTGACAACTTAAATGAAAAAAAAAATTGTTAGAGAATGTATAACTGATTCACTTTGTTGTACACCTGAAACTAACACAACATTGTAAATCAACTATACTCCAATAAAATTTTTTAAAAATATATTATGAAAGTATTTCACTGTATAGCCATTCAGCTAAATGATAGCACTGATGCTTTGGATTAACCTCTTCTTGTCTTTTCTGCTGATTTACGTTTTCCTTTACATTTCAGCCACCTCAAAAATGCATTCAAAAGGACAATTAACAAAATTACATATTATAAAAAAAAAAAGGTAGAGAAAATGATCTCTCTCAGAGATAAGATTTTTTATGGAAGTCCAGATGCAGTATAATGAGGGCTCTCATGTCAGACATATGACATGACAGGATCAAAATCCTTACTCTGCCACTTGCAGGTTCTGTGATCTTAAGCAATTAATTAGTAAGTTCGTGTCCAGATTGTTATGAGAATTAAATAAGACAATGCATGGACAGTCATCACATGGTGGCTGGCACACAGTCAGTACTCAACAAATACTAGAGTTAATAACCGTACCGATATCAATAGTGTTTGTCATACGGCATGAACAAAGACAACAAAATAGGGGTTGTTTCATGGACTAGCCAGTAATCTAGTTTTCTCAGAATCTGTGTGATTAATGGAAGATAAGATTGGATAATTATTTGGGGAGGGTATTGAGAGCCAGGCTGAGGAGTTTGCACTTAATTTTATAAATGATGGAGAACCGGTAAAAATTCAGCGACTTCATCTGAGCTGCATTTTGGGAAAATCAAGCTTGAACTTTTGCCACTTTCACAGACAGGCTTGGTAGTTTCTGCTAATATCTGAGCAAATGAACAAAGTGTTGAGTGTGGTCACAGGACCTGGGCGGTCAGGACTTTGCTCTCCGGGATCTCCCTGTGGCCTCATCCCTGGGGATAACTTGCCTCCAAAGCAGGCAGCAACTATTTTCCTGGAATGATGCAAAGTCCTCTTTTCCCTCTCTTACTCTGTTATTTTTTGGCTCACGGAGTCACTAAATATAAACATCCTTGAAAAGGATCCCAAGCCAATTCATTCCAATGAGTATAAGAGTTATCTAGGAACTGAAGGGACATACTAAGACCCATCAAGATAAGCCCACTTCCATGTCACAGTCTGTAATATCTTTGACCAAGTTTTGGGGGGAACCAGGTCACTAACAATAGCTTTTCACATTTCTCATTATCTTATGTAAGAGGCTAGTTTTTCAAGTTTGTTGACACATGAAGCAAATAAGCTGTTAGAGAAGTCTGTTGCAAAACTCGAAACAAAATGTATCTCAAATAGTTTACAACCGCTGAGAATCAGGGGTTGGGAGGTGGCCCAAAAATTCCTGCTTCCTGTGGAAAGCACACTCAGCTCAGTGGGATACGTTCGTCTGGTTGTGATATGTAAATGATCTCCGTTGTGTATTTACACTTGAAATTTTCACTGATTCCTGTTATTTCAGACCACATACGCCCACACAACTATGGTTACTTGGAATCCTTGACTGGAATACATCAGGAGTAATCGGGCTGGTATGCCATCTTTTGTTGATAACTGGAAACTTTTGGACACAACACAAGAAGTTAACAGATTGCCCTGAACCTAGCCATATGCTTGAGGAGTTACAGCAACATAATTTTCTGCATATTTCTAGCTGGAACTCAAGAAGAACTTTGTGACTACTGCACAGGTCTAGCCCTAATGGTCTCCAGAATAGTATTTCATAAACAGAAACAAGATCCTTGCCTAATAAATTATTCATAGACCTGGTTGGGACCCCATATTGCACAAGACCTATTCAAAGGGCCTTTCTTTTATTAAACTACAGTCAGGCCACAGGGCAAAGATATAGGTTTCCATTGCAAGGCAAATTAAACACCCCCATGCAATTTATCATGTGTACTGATTGAAACTGGAGGGCTCAATGGGATGTTAAATATTTTCCACATTTGATTATAAAAATGAGAGAAGAAACACACATGGAGAGGATTATATTTTGGATGAAATTTAGGAAACCAAGGAGGCTTATTTTTTTTAATGTTATACCACATTTTCCTCCCCTAAATACTAGTGGAAGAGTCGTTTCTCTAGAAAAACCTATTAGATCAAAACTAGTCAGTCAAGATGAGGAGGCAAATTTGATTCACAGGCTACAGAAGCAAAACTCTGATTAAACATCGAAGATAAACACAATAAAAGCTTTTTAAAAATACCCCACAATACTGGGTATACATCAGAGAAAGCAAAATTTACGTAAAGAAAACATGGTGTAGGAATTGTTCAGATAATGTGAAATAACAGCATTATTAATATCAGATGAGGTCAATAAAAGCCAGGATGGTGAAAACCTTAGCTGGGCTTTGGGTAGGACCATAACTTAGTGGAAGGGAGGGACCATGATTAGTCTAGAGAGCTTAAAACTGAAAAACCAGAGATGAAGCTTCCAATCTCGCTTTGCCACTAACTAGCTATGTGATGTTATTCTTATTCTCTCTAATCTCAGTTTCCTTCTCAGTAAAATGAGGAGGCCAGCAATAGGCACATGAAAAGATGCTCATCATCACTAAGTATTAGAGAAATGCAAATCAAAACTACAATGAGGTACCACCTCATGCTGGTCAGAATGGCCATCATTAAAAAGTCTACAAATAATAAATGCTGGAGAGGGTGTGGAGAAAAGGGAACCCTCCTACACGGTTGGTGGGAATGTAAATTGGTGCAGCCACTATGGAAAACAGTATGGAGGTTCCTTAAAAAACTAAAAATAGAGCTACCATATGATCCAGCAATCCCACTCCTGGGCATGTATCCAGAGAAAACCATACTTCAAAAAGATACATGCACCACAACGTTCATTGCAGCACTATTTACAATGGTCAGGATATGGAAGTAACCTAAATGTCCATCAACAGAGGAATGGATAAAGAAGATGTGGTACATATATACAGTGGAATATTACTCAGCCATAATAAAGAACAAAATAATGCCATTTGTAGCAACATGGATGGACCCTAGAGATGTGTGAAGTAAGTCAGACGGAGAAAGACAAATATCATATGATATCTCTTATACGTGAAATCTAAAAACAGGGTACAGGGACTTCCCTGGTGGAACAGTGGTTAAGAATCCGCCTGCCAATGCAGGGACACGGGTTCGAGCCCTGGTCCGGGAAGATACCACATGCCATGGAGCAAATAAGCCCATGTGCCACAACTACTGAGCCTGCGTTCTAGAGCCCGCATGCCACAACTACTGAAGCCCACACACCTACAGCCCGTGCTCCGCAACGAGAGAAGCCACCTCAGTGAGAAGCCCGCACACCACAACAAAGAGTAGCCCCTGCTCGCCGCAACTAGAGAAAGCCTGCACACAGCAACGAAGACCCAACACAGCCAAAAATAAATAAATAAAAATAAGTAAATTTTTTTTTAAATGGTACAAATGAACTTATTCACAAAAGAGAAATAGAGTCACAGTTGTAGAAAACAAACTCATGGTTCCCAGGGTGGAAAGGGAGGGGAGGGATAAATTGGGAGATTGGGATTGACATAGACACACTGCTATATATAAAATAGATAACTAATAAGGACCTACTGTATGGCACAGGGAACTCTACTCAATACTCTATAATGACCTATATGGGAAAAGAATCTAAAAAAGAGTGGATATTTGTATATGTATAACTGATTCACTTTGCTGTACACCTAAAACTAACAAAACATTGTAAATCAACTATACTCCAATAAAAATTTTAAAAGGACTTCCCTGGAGGCACAGTGGTTAAGAATCTACCTGCCAATGCAGGAGAAACGGGTTCGATCCCCGGTCCAGGAAGATCCCACATGCCACGAAGCAACGAAGCCTGTGTGCCACAACTACAGAGCCTGCTCTCTAGAGCACATGAGCCACAACTACTGAGCCCACGTGCCAACTACTGAAGCCCGCAAGCCTAGATCTCGTGCTCCGCAACAGGAGAAGCCACCGCAATGAGAAGCCCGCACACCACAATGAAGAATCGCCCCCGCTCACCACAACTGAGGAAAGCCCGCATGCAGCAACGAAGACCCAACGCGGCCAGAAATAAATAAATAAATAAATAAATAAATTTTTTAAAAATTAAAAAGAAAAGAAGATCTGGTATATATACAATGGAATATTACTCAGACATTAAAAAGAATGAAATAATGCCATTTGCAGCAACACAGATGGACCTACAGATTATCATACTAAGTGAAGTAAGTCAGAAAGAGAAAGACAAATACCATATGATATTACTTACATGTGGAATCTAAAATATGACACAAATGAACTTATCTACAAAACAGAAACAGACTCACAGACATAAAGAACAGACTTGTGGTTGCCAAGGCGGAGGAGGAGTGGGGGAAGAAGGGAGTGGGAGTTTGGGATTAGCAGATGCAAACTATTGTATATAGAATGGATAAACAACAAGGTCTTACTGTATAGCACAGGGAATTATATTCAATATCCTGTAATAAACCATAATGGAAAAGAAAAGAAAATGAGGAGGCCAGGCTATATTATCTTTTACTCTCTCTACCCATGCTAAAATTCAACTTCTTGCTCTCTCTCTCTCTCTCTTTCCTCATATTTCTCATCTTACCTCACATGAAATAAACGTTTTTAAGAAAATCAAGAGTATTATCATTAATAGACTTTTTAAAAAATTTTTAGGCCAGGCTGCACAGCATGTGGGATCTTAGTTCCCCGACCAGGGATTGAACCCGCGCCCCCTGCAGTGGAAGCTCGGAGTCTTAACCACTGGACCACCAGGGAAGTCCCAATGGGATTTTATATTGAAAGCTTTCTGCAAACAAATGGCTTCATTCTTTTTTTTTTAATTTATTTATTTTATTTATTTTATTTTTGGCTGAGATGGGTCTTTGTTGCTGCGCACGGGCTTTCTCTAGTTGCAGCTAGCGGGGGCTACTCTTTGCTGCAGTGCGTGGGCTTCTCACGGCAGTGGTTTCTCTTGTTGTGGAGCATGGGCTCCAGGCATGCAGGGTTCAGTAGTTGTGGCACACGGGCTTAGCTGCTCCGCGGCATGTGGGATCTTCCCGGACCAGGGCTCGAACCTGTGTCCCCTGCATTGGCAGGCAGATTCTCAACCACTGCACCACCAGGGAAGCCCCATTCTTTTATTCATTCAACAAAAATTGATTTCAAAGCCCAGTACCTGTTGTGAACCAGATACTCTACTACTCCATAAAAGGCTTCCCATGTAAAATGTAAAAGTGAATAGGACAAATTACCTGCCCTCAAGGAGTTGATAGTCTGCTGGTGGAGACATGCATAATCTTAATAAAAGGTACAAGCAAATGATAGAGGTAAGCAACAGCAAACTTTGGGAGGATGAAGAAATGATATCCCCTCATTAGATGGGGAAGGCTTCCTAAAGGAGGAGACACCTGAGCTAAAGGATGAGGAGGGGTTAGCTCTTCTAGTTAGAGAAGAAAGATGGCCAAAGTACAGAAGAGCAGAAGCAGAGAGAATTACACACAGCTAGGAGTCGCTAGAACATAAAGCACAGGGTAAGGAAGGACAGGACAAGAAGTAAGCAAGGACTGGGCTTCCCTGGTGGTGCAGTGGTTGAGAATCTGCCTGCTAATGCAGGGGACACGGGTTCGAGCCCCGGTCTGCGAAGATCCCACATGCCGCGGAGCAACTAGGCCCATGAGCCACAACTACTGAGCCTGCGCGTCTGCAGCCTGTGCTCCGCAACAAGAGAGGCCACGATAGTGAGAGGCCCGCACACCGCGATGAAGAGTGGCCTCCGCTTGCCGCAGCTAGAGGAAGCCCTCACACAGAAACGAAGACCCAACACAGCCAAATAAATAAATAATAATTTTTTAAAAAAAGAAGTAAGCAAGGACTAAGATAATGGAAATCCTGGTTTTTTATTTTAATCTAGATCTACTGATTCAGAATCTCTTGGGATGAGGTCTGGGGTTCTGCATTTTAAGAGAAATATGCCAGTATTTCAGATACCACCTAAAGTTTGAGAATCATTTGTGTTAGGTGCTTTTACATCCATTATTTTTACTTAATTTCCACCACAACACTATGAGATATGGGAGTTGGGGTTCAAGGAAAGATTTCATTCCCTAGGAGAACTGACGAGAACAACACACATATTATGCACTGAATAAACACTGGGATAGATGAATAGACGACTATCTCAGGAACAGAGAATAAAACTGGGACTTGGGTGCCAGAAATATGCTTCAAAATGGAGATTTAATCTCTAAAAGGCAGAATACCCAGGCAACAGACTGAAGTATAAGATCAGATATAATAAATATGAGCAGTTGAAAACACCTCCAACAACCTCAGTTTCTATTCTGTAAAATGGGAATAATAAAATCTTTCAAAGTCCATGTAGACTCTGAGACACTGCCCTACTTGCAAACTAATAGACTGGCCTGCCACAGTTTCAAGGGTGCTAGTAGAAGACATAAAATTCCTGGGCCAGAGGCAAAGGACAGTTACTTAACGGCAACACCGGTAGCCAGAGGATCAGCCATGTCTGTGCTGGCTCCCCAAGCCCCATTTCCCACATGGAGATGCAAAGAAGGTTGTGTTACAAAAGAGGAACCCTGAGTTTAAGGAACGTGAATCATTTATAATGGTCAATAAACATGTCTGTCCTTTGCTCTGACAGGAAACACTATCTCTATCTTCCAAGGCTGTTTGTTATACAAGCATCCTTCAAAAGTTAGTCTGGGGGACTTCCCTGGTGGCGCAGTGGTTGGGAATCCACCTGCCAATGCAGGGGACATGGGTTCGAACCCTGGTCCGGAAGATCCCAAATGCCCCAGAGCAACTAAGCCCGTGCGCCACAACTACCGAGCCTGCGCTCTAGAGGCCGGGAGCCACAACTACTGAGCCCACGTGCCACAACTACTGAAGCCCACATGCCTAGAGACCGTGCTCCGCAACAAGAGAAGCCACCACAATAGGAAGACTGCGCACCACAACAAAGAGTAGCCCCCGCTCACCGCAACTAGAGAAAGCCCGTGCGCAGCAACGAAGACCCAAGGCAGCCCAAAATAAGTAAATAAAAAATAAAATTAAAAAAAAGTTAGTCTGGAACAAAGGGGAACCAGTGCCTTGCCCACAAGATGTGCAGAAATGCAAAAGACCCTCAGAGAATTGTCTCCTCATAATATAGACTTTACAGGATGATACAATAGTTAAATGGTTTAAAGCATGTAAGTTACTTAACAAAGTGTTTAGAATGCAGAAATAGCTCAGTAAAAGTAACTGCTGTTATTACTGTTACAGTAATTGTCATTTTGGATTTTGTTGCTGTTATTACACATTACTCCCATTACAGCTGGTTCATGGTTTACCCACCAGCCTATAACTTACCTTAATCAGGAAGAGGACTGATCCAGGAACTTGGAGTAGGGAGGCTAAATGGCCTGCAGTGGGGCTAAATGGCTGAGGAAAGGAGAGTAAAAAGGGCAGAGTGGACATTAGAGATACGGCCCTTGGGCATCTCAGTGGTGACAGCATGATCAGTCCTCTGCAACCTGTGATAACAGGGTAAGTGACAAATCTGGTGATTGTTGTCAGAGGCTTCAACCTCTATTATTTTGTTTCCTTCTCTATCCAAACAGAATCTGAAATTTCCTAACACAGCATCCCCCTACCTGGAATACCTTCCCCTCCCCTCTCTACCATCTGTTTTCTGGAAGGTGACATATAGTAGAGAGAACCCAAGGAGTCCTGGACTTGATTCCAAGCTTTGCAACTTATGAACACTTTTTAAAAAAAATACAAAACAGAGTAACTGACATTTAAATCTTTTGTATTTCCACTACCCAGGATAAGCTTTAGGCAAAGTGATGAGTTTTGACATGGTGCTTCAGTCTCTTTGAGGTCCAGCCTTTGGTGGCCACTGCCCAGGGGATGGTGGGCCTAGATCTGCCCTTCAAGGCCTAGAATATAGGTCTTCCTGCTCCTTTACTCTGCCCAGGCCATTTGGAATTTGTACTCCTTGTTTAGCTTCCTCACAGGATTCAATCCTTCCCATAAAAATACCTAACAGTGCTTTCGAGTAGCTCTAGTATGCTGCTAATGGCCAAAACTTTCAACCTACCTAAGAAGCACAGGTCAAATGTTTGGTGACAGTCTGGCCTATTTATAATTTGTCTATCACAATGTATTATCTTCAGAAGTTATTCCTGGACTTGTAAGTCATTTCCCAGTAGGAATGGTTCTTTTCTTCTTGGTTCATCGTGACGTATTTGCTTGCTTCCATTGCATGTAGCAGGGTCCGTGCCTCTGACATAGTATGACATTTTAGAATGGCCAGTAGGCTTGGAGTCAGTCTGGATTCAAGACCCAGCTTTATCACTTCCTAGTTCTCTGGGAGGCAGCATCTAGAAAGGACGTACTCAGGCAGCCATGGGTGTGAATCCTAGCTATTCACTAAGTAGGTGGCTTCTGGCTGACCACATAAACTTTCTGAGCCTCGCTTTTCCCATTTATAAAATAGGAAGGATAATACCTACCTAGTAGAGTCTTCTGTGAGTTCAATGAGCTGTCATGCCTGCCACAGTGCTTGTCACGCTATCTCTGAGGACTGTGGCAAACTGGGGAATGTGTGTTTCACCTAACACATCCACCTCTCCAGCCCATAGTTACCCGACACGAGGACAAACACATATTAGTAGACCTTCCTTTTTTTTTCAGAAGGAGTCAGAAATCTGGATTTTTAGGTAAATGCTCTCAGTTTTTAAATATTGGGTCACTAAAAAGCAAGCACATACAGAAGCAAACTTGTAGCCCAAACAAAATATTTCTCTGAGTTTAGTCCCGTCTAACCGACTAGGAGACTGTTCAATCACATTCACTTGATATCACTTAAGACCTGAGTTTATATTACTCCTTACTTCTTTTTATTTTATTGTGTAATTTTCAGTGCTCAAGTTCTGTCTCCAGTTATGTCTTGTTAAGCTATTTGAATAAGATATTTGAGAGCAGGGTTGGTCTCCTGCTCAGGAAATAGCCTCAGTTGGTAAACTCTCCTTTGGGTTATTTCCTTTACGCTTTTGAAATGGCTTGCTTCCCTCCAGAAGACTTGTCTCTGCCATGACACAGGAATACAACAGCTGGCTGCCTCCGGGAGGTTGAAAATAAACAGGTTCAGAAGCTCCAAGGACAGCAAATGGGCGTTGTAGGTGGAGAAACAGCCCAAAATAAATACAGCTGTTGAGGCAGAAAATTCTATTTACTTTGACTCTTTTGAGGTCTACACTGGAGGAGGGAGAGTTGCTAACCCTGAGACTTTTCATAGACTGACCATGGAGACCTCACTCAGGGGCTGTTCCCAGTGCTAAGCACATTTGTATTAGTCACTCAGTACATACTTGATGATTAACAGATCGACTAAGTATCTCATATGATGGAGGACATTTTAACACAATGAAGATGATGGGTTAAATGTCTCTGCACTGGAGGGACTGTGTTAATGTCTTTTCTGGTTTGGAATATAACTCACATTGAATATTCTTTAACAACTAGCTTTTGTTTGCCATGTAGACATAATAATACAGACACTAGCTTGGGAGGCAGAAAATCTGGGCTCTAAGTCTTAGTTTGCTAGCCAGCTGTATGACCTTGGTAAATCACTGCAATACCCTGGGCCCCAGTTTCCTCAACTATAATGGGAAGATTCGGAGAGATCTCCAGGGGGAGCAGTGGAAAGGGTATGGGACGGGGGACCAGACAGTCCACATGTACGGCCTCGCTCTTATCATTCTTTCCTGTGAGAACTTGGATGGCAAAGAACATGATCTCTGAATCTCTGTCTCCACCTCTGCCTCACAGGACTAATCAGTCTCCTTCCTGATGCTGCAGCTGTGATTTAGAGAGTAGAATCGAAAGGAAAGTGCTTTGAGAACGGACATACAGGCATGAACATTGGTATCAGCCAGACCTATTTTTGAATCCTTACTCCACCACTTGTGTGTGCTTATGAAAAGGTGACTTAAGATCTTTAAGCACAGGGAACTATATTCAGTATCTTGGGATAAACCATAATGGAAAAGAATATAAAAAAGAATGTATATAGGTGTATAATTGAGTCACTTTGCCATAGAGCAGCAATTAACAAAACATTGTAAATCAACTATACTTCAATTAAAAAAAATATATCTTTGAGCATTTTCCTAATTTACAGAGTGGAAATCATAATACCTACTTCATAAGGCTGGGTTGTTGTGATGATTAAATTAAGTGAAGTCATGTAAGGAAAGTGCTAGAACAAGGCCTGGCACAAAATGCCGTAAGTAGTCATTATTATTTTTAGTAAAAGAAAAATGACATCAATAGAAGCTCTCTATTCTATAATTATATGATTCTGATTACCAACCTTCTTTTTTACACACTGATCTGGACCAAAATTGTTTCTCTCCCTTTACAAAAAAAGAAAAGAAAAAAAAAAAAGCATCAACAACAAAACAGAAACTTATCCAGTCTAAGCTGAGCGTGATCCCAGTTGTTTTCTGAAGCCAAGGAGAGAATAGAGTCAAGATTTCCAAACATTCTGGCCCAAGTTTAGCCTGCCCTACAAGGACCTGTCCCGCTGAGGTAGAAACTAATGGGAAAGTTTCCTCCAGAGAGAAAAGAGCACATTCTTTTTTTGTTTTCCAGAAGGAAGCCCATGGAAATACTTGGGTCTGTAGTGATCCAGGAAGCAAAAGTAAAAATCCCAGACAGAGGCTGTTGCAGATTGTGTTCTCAGGGCAACATTCCAGACTTCTGTAAAATCCAGATCACAGGAGCGACTATCTAAATGGCTCTCCAGACCTTGCCAATATCACAAGGTACACCTGAAATCAAACTGCATCCAGATGGCGAGAAATGAGTTAAACTCTCCACAGAAGACAACTGAACTAATTTATTCACTGATTTACTCGTTCAAAACACAGCTCTTATGACTTAATAATAGGCACTATGCTAGATGCTACAGCCATCAACAGGCAAAGTCCCTTCTCTTAGTAATGATCTAGAATATAAAGATTCTCACACATATCACTCTAAGGGCTTTGTAATGTCAGGGCTCTAGTGAGTAAATATTAAAATACATGAAACAATATTAAATGTATCAACTCTACTACAGATACCTTAATGCTAACAATCTATCTCCCACAAAAGGGAAAGACTAATTATATACATAAACATGCTCATGGAGCTCTTTTTTTTCCTTTGGCTGTGCTGCACAGCTTGTGGGATCTGTTTCCCGATGAGGGATCAAACTCCGGCCCCATGCAGTGGAAGCAGGGAGTCCTCACCACTGGACCTCCAGGGAATTCCCATGGAGTATTATTTACAGTAGTGTTAGTGGCAATATAAATGTCCAAGAAATTGAATAATGGTACAAAAAGTTGGGGTGTGTGAAATAACGGAATAATATGCAGACATTAAAAACGATGTAATTATGAAGACCACCAAGATGAAATTTTCTTATTCACTGAGATGATAGAAATAATACAAAATTATGATGTATCAAGGACATTCAACATGGGGTACGATTACATATTTGAAAAATATACCTTTGTTTCTGAATAAAGCCTGGAAGGGAATATAAAATATTTGTTATTTTATAAGGATAGTGGAATTTGGGGTGATTTTTCCTCTTTTTCTAGACTTTCTAGAGTGTTATTACATGTGTAAGCCAAGTAAGAGGTTAATGTATGCTGTGATTTGAGTAATGGAGAAAATGTGTCTTAACCTTATAAATATTTCCTTCAGCACCATATCACTGAATACAAGGTTTATCAGTTTTTAATTCTCTTTCAAATCTGGTCCCTTTCTGCATTGACACTGCTTTAGTTCAGCTTCTCAGTTCACCTGACTCCTGCCATAGCCTACTAAATCACCCACGTCTCCATTTGCAGACTTCCCAGGTGTTTCTGCATTCAACTAAAATACTTACTGTCCTCAAATATTCTGTCCTGGTGATGAAATGACCTTCCCTCAACACACCAGACATGCACATGTATATCATGCCTGTGTCTCAGGTTGCCATCATCCCTGACATTGGAGATGCATGTACAATGCATAAACAAACAAATTCCTTCCCTATATTTCACATATCCTTTCTTTGGCATGACTAATTCTGAAGTCCTTCCATTCATACTTGGGAGGCAGAAGCATTACTACGTAAGTCTTCAGGTTCTACACAGAACATCTAATACATTTCTGAAGAATTAGACTAAGGTGAGGGGACTTGTTATACAAGATATAAGTTTAGTTAAAAGCCAAAATAAATAAAATAGTGTGGGTACTCTGTTCCTAATAATGACTGAGTAGCTCCTATCAGACTAACTCTCCACATATACGAACTAAAATTCTAGAATAAATATAAAAGACAACTTCCTGAAAGAACTGGAAAGCAACAAAAAGCAGGTAGCTTATACGTGGAATCTAAAAAATGGTACAAATGGACCTATTTACAAAACAGAAATAGAGTCACAGATGTAGAAAACATACTTATAGTTACCAAGGGGGAAAGGGGGAGGGGAGGGATAAATTGGGAGATTGGGATTGACATATACACAGTACTATATATAAAATAGATAACTAATAAGAACCTACCATATAGCACAGGAAACTGTACTCAATACTCTCTAATGACCTCTATGGGAACAGAATCTAAAAAAGAGTGGATATATGTATATGCATAACTGATTCACTTTGCTGTACACCTGAAACTAACACAACATTGTAAATCAGCTATACTCCAATAAAAATTAATTTAAAAAAAGAAATGTCTTTCAAAATAAAAAAATAATAACAAAATAAAAGCAGGCAGAAACTGGGTAGGAGTCTACACTTAGATAAAGGTAACAGAACTGGGTGAGTTTTCCATTTTCAAGTGGATTTTTATTTGAGGGCAGGAATTAGTTGGCTGAAACTCAGTCTGTAATGTCAGTGGCTTGAAAAACCAAAGGACAGAGTTTGGGCAGAAACAACAGCTAAAAACTGAGGGGAGAAATCCAGCAAAGAAGAGAGCTGAAAAGGGAAAGTCCCAAATTCTGTATATAAATTCTTCCCAAATCTCTGGCTGATCCCTGAACTGTGCATGTGTGGAGCAGACTCTAAGCAGCTCTGCTAAGGCTAGAGTAGTTAAGCAGAGATTTCACCTGCAAAGTAGACGTATTGAGGAGTCTGAGTTCAGCAAAGTTAATTGCCTGCAAAATCAACATTCTCAGAGGAATATAACAGAATTCAGAGTCTACAAAATATCTTTACAGCATCCAGGATATAATTCAAAATTGCTAGACATATAAAGAAATAGAATCATGTGATGCACATTCAAGAGAAAAGGTAATCAGTGGAGACTGACTGACCAGTTGTTAGAATTAGCAAAGATTTTATTGTAAGTATCCTCAAGAACATAGAAGAAAAACATTCAAATGAATGAACAGTAGAAAATCCTCCAGCAGAGAAACAGTAACTATTTTTAAAAATGGAAATAGTAGAATAAAAAAATATGTCCGAAATTTTAAAATAAGAGATTTTTCTCAGAAATAGATGAAATGACAGGTAAAACAGAAAAAAAAAAAGCCCAGGGCTTCCCTGGTGGCACAGTGGTTAAGAATCCACCGCCAATGCAGGGGACACGGGTTCAAGCCCTGGTCCGGGAAGATCCCACATGCTGCGGAGCAACTAAGCCCATGTGCCACAACTACTGCGCCTGCGCTCTAGAGCCCACGAGCCACAACTACTGAGCCCACGTGCTGCATCTACTGAAGCCCGCACACTCTAGAGCCCGTGCTCTGCAACAAGAGAAGACACCGCAATGAGAAGCCCGCGCACTGCAAAGAAGAGTAGGCCCCACTCGCTGCAACTAGAGAAAGCCCGCGTGCAGCAACGAAGACCCAACACAGCAAAGATAATAAATAAATAAAACTAAGTAAATTTATAAAAAAGCCCAGAAGCAAATCCATGAAAGTGCATCAACTTGACATATAACTAAACCGACATTAAAGATCAGTGGGTAAAAAACAGACTACTCAACAAACTATATGGGATAAATGGACATGCATACTGAAAAACAAAATAAACAACAGCAAAAAAAAAAGGATCGCTCTCTCACACCATATGTAAAATCAACTCTAGATTGATTAAAGACTTAAATGAAAGAGGCAAAACTTTAAAAATTTAAAGGATAATATAGTAGAAAATTTTCATGACCTTTGGGAAGTTAAGGGATTCTTAAGAAACAAAAAGTACTAAAGTTATAAATTGATAAATTCAAACATATTTTTAAAAGTTTAAAGCTAGATACAATAGGGTGAGTATGGACTATTCTACCATTTTTATAAGAAAGAAGAAAAAAGAGTGTGTATACAGAAGCAGAGAAAAGATAGACAACAGATGAAAATGATTATCTATATGGAGTAGAGTAGTTGGAAACTGGGTGAAGAGTGAAGAAATAGGGATCAGGACTTCTCTGAGTAAATATATATATTCACCCATAAAACATGTAAATATTATAAATATTTTTAAGTTAAATCAAAATGGATTTTTAAAACCCAAACTCTAAAATTGAATACAAACAAAAACAAATGACTCTACCTATAAATCAAGTTGATAGAACACTTAATCACACAGGGAAAATAACTAATTCAAGTAAAATTTGAACACAATTCTCTGTTCACACTTACTATGATACAGTCTAAGGATAAAAAAAGAACCACAAAGAAAATTTGAACTCTGTTTAGTAGTTTTGTTTTGAATAAGGGTACTGGTGGCATTGTTCTAATACTGTTTTGTGTGCATTTCAGGGTAGAGAAAATCAGTAAATACTGTTCACAGTGTTATTTGGGAAGCAGGGTTTTCATAACGGGAGAAGGGCAATACAAAAATGGAATGGGAGAAGATAAGAAACACTGTGGCATTGGATTTGAATTAGATGTATCAGTAAAAACTCGTGATTTTTTAAAAAGGTAATTTCCTAGTACTGTCCCTGAAAAGAGTTAGAAATAATGAGGCACCAGTAGTAATAAGCACACCTACAGGCCAGATATTATATTCTAAATCTCATTCCCCACCAAAAGGAACCAGAACTCCTTGGAGAAATGGTTGATACCAAGTCTAGGACAAGGAATGTACAAAGTAAAACTGAAACATCACATAGTGCCGGAAGGCAATTATGTGCTTAAAGACTAGTAAATTCATGTTGTAACCAGCAACAGAGCTATTTTCAAAAACAAAAATTATTTGGAACGGTAACATGTAAAGGGGACAAAAGCAGAACTGTGAGACAGGTGGAGGGCTCAGATCCCTGATCATTCCCCCTCCATCTGATCTCCCATCCCCATTCAATGCCAACCCCTGAGACCCACAGTTTCAGAACCACTGGTCTATTGAGAAGAGCCCAAGTTTAAATGGCTGGAGACTTAGATTCTAACCCAAATTTGGCCAAACATTAGCCAAATGGTCTTGGATAAACATTTAGTCTCTCTGGGCCCTATTTACTTATGTGTAAAGCAAGGCTAGAGCTACTAATTTACCTATTTCACAGTTGCTGTGATGATCAAAGAAGAGGATAATTGTGAAAATGCTTTGAAAGATTAAATAGAATGGTTCTATACTAGTGTAATTTACTACACCTCATGAGGCGTTTAAACCCATTCTTGTACACCATTTGGCAGCTGTCATTCTTAGCAGTCAGCAAATGGTAATGTGGCAGTAAGGGATTTTTTGATACATATCAGGGAAAGATGGAGTTTCCTGTCCAGTCTTTCTTTCATCAAAATTTACTAGACATGAACTGTGTGAGGCATCTGATAGCACAAAGACAAAGATGCAAGATTGGGATCTCAAGGAGTTCACTGCCAATAAAGGAAAATTAGCACAAATAAAATATTTGCAATGTAGTATAAGCACAATGCTGGGAACATTCGTATTACATTTACAACCAGAAGACAATGCAAATAGCAATGCCAGGATTCGGGGTAGAAGGGTAGCAAGGAATACTGCATAGAAGTGAAGGTGCCAACATAGTAAATCAGCTGGCAAAAATTACTGACTACTAACTTGCATGTAAAGATGGCACACTGAAAACATGCACCTACTTTCACTCATCCTTGAAACCCCACTAAAGTGGTAACGTGGATTGGCAGTATAGCTAAATGATATAATATAAACCAAGAAGGGTTTATACCAGCAATTCACACTGTGTTCTGGTTTAACACTTGAAAATAATCAACCAATGTAATATGCCATTTTAAGAAGTTCAAGAAGAAAAACAAAAATTCAACAGATGGAGAAAAAAAGTGGAAATTCAATATTCTTTTGAAGTTAAAAAGAAAAAGCTCAGCACACTAGGAATAGAATGGATCCTCCTTACGTGAAAATAATAAATAAAAATAAAGTTAAAAAATCCATAAGCAGGGACTTCCCTGGTGGTCCAGTGGGTAAGACTCTGCACTCCCAATGCAGGGGGCCTGGGTCCAATCCTGGTTTGGGGAACTAGATTCCGCATGCATGCCGCAACTAAGAAGTCCACATGCCGCAACTAAGAACCCCGCATGCTGCACCTAAAGATCCCACATGCCGCAACAAAGATCCCATGTGCCACAACTAAGACCCGGCACAGCCAAATATAAATAAATAAATATTTTCAAAAATACAAATAAAAACCCATAAGCAAACAAGTTTTAATGAGGAAACACTGAAAATTATCTGTTCAATATAAGGAACAAAATAAGGATACCACTGTCCCACTTCTTGTCAACATTGCCCTAGGAGTCTTAGCCAAAACTATGAAGCAAGACAAAGAAATATGATATACAGAGGGCAGACAACAGAAGCATGAAGAACTACAATCCTGCAGCCTATGGAACAAAAACCACATTCACAGAAAGATAGACAAGATGAAAAGGCAGAGGGCTATGTACCAGAAGAAGGAACAAAATAAAACCCCAGAAAAACAACTAAATGAAGTGGAGATAGGAAACCTTCCAGAAAAAGAATTCAGAATAATGATAGTGAAGATGATCCAGGACCTCGGAAAAAGAATGGAGGCAAAGATCAAGAAGATGCAAGAAATGTTTAACAAAGACCTAGAAGAATTAAAGAACAAACAAACAGAGATGAACGACACAATAACTGAAATGAAAAATACACCAGAAGGAATCAATAGCAGAATAACTGAGGCAGAAGAACGGATAAGTGACCTGGAAGACAGAATGGTGGAATTCACTGCTGCAGAACAGAATAAAGAAAAAAGAATGAAAAGAAATGAAGACAGCCTGAGACCACTGGGACAACATTAAACGCAACAACATTCACCTTATAGGGGTCCCAGAAAGAGAAGAGAGAGAGAAAGGACCCGAGAAAATATCTGAAGAGATTATAGTCAAAAACTTCGCTAACATGGGAAAGGAAATAGCCACCCAAGACCAGGAAGTGCAGAGAGTCCCATACAAGATAAACCCAAGGAGAAACACACCGAGACACATAGTAATCAAATTGGCAAAAATTAAAGACAAAGAAAAATTATTGAAAGCAGCAAGGGAAAAACAACAAATAACATACAAGGGAATTCTCATAAGGTTAACAGATGATTTCTCAGCAGAAACTCTATAAGCCAGAAGGGAGTGGCATGATATACTTAAAGTGATGAAAGGGAAGAACCTACAACCAAGATTACTCTACCTGGCAAGGATCTCATTCAGATTCCAAGGAGAAATCAAAAGCTTTACAGACAAGCAAAAGCTAAGAGAATTCAGCACCACCAAACTGCTCTACAACAAATGCTAAAGGAACTTCTCTAAGTGGGAAACACAAGAGAAGAAAAGAACCTACAAAAACAAACCCAAAACAATTAAGAAAATGGTAATAGGAACATACATATTGATAATTACCTTAAATGTGAATGAATTAAATGCTCCAACCAAAAGACACAGGCTCGCTGAATGGATATAAAAACAAGACCCATCTATATGCTGTCTACAAGAGACCCACTTCAGACCTAGGGACACATACAGACTGAAAGTGAGGGGATGGAAACAGATATTCCATGCAAATGGAAATCAAAAGAAAGCTGGAGTAGCAAAATTCATATCAGATAAAATAGATTTTAAAATAAAGAATGTTACAAGAGACAAGGAAGGACACTACATAAAGATCAAGGGATCAATCTAAGAAGAAGATATAACAATTATAAATATATATGCACCCAACATAGGAGCACCTCAATACATAAGGCAACTGCTAACAGCTATAAAAGAGGAAATCGACAGTAGCACAATAACAGTGGGGGACTTTAACACCTCACTTACACCAATGGACAGATCATCCAAACAGAAAATTAATAAGGAGACAGAAGCTTTAAATGACACAATAGACCAGAGAGATTTAATTGATATTTATAGGACATTCCATCCAACAACAGCAGACTAAACTTTCTTCTCAAGTGTGCACGGAACATTCCCCAGGATAGATCACATCCTGGGTCACAAATCAAGCCTCAGTAAATTTAAGAAAATTGAAATCATATCAAGTATCTTTTCTAACAACAACGCTATGAAATTAGAAATCAACTACAGGGGAAAAAAAGTAAAAAACACAAACACATGGAGGCTAAACAATATGTTACTAAATAACCAAGAGATCACTGAAGAAATCAAAGAAGAAATCAAAAAATACCTAGAGACAAATGACAATGAAAACACGATGATCCAAACCCTATGGGATGCAGCAAAAGCAGTTCTAAGAGGGAAGTTTATAGCAATACAAGCCTACCTCAAGAAACAAGAAAAATCTCAAATAAACAATCTAACCTTACACCTAAAGGAAATAGAGAAAGAAGAACAAACAAAACCCAAAGTTAGCAGAAGAAAGGAAATCATAAAGATCAGAGCAGAAATAAATGAAGTAGAAACAAAGAAAACAATAGCAAAGATCAATAAAACTAAAAGCTGGTCTTTGAGAAGATAAACAAAATTAATAAACCATTAGCCAGACTCTTCAAGAAAAAGAGGGAGAGGACTCAAATCAATAAAATTAGAAATGAAAAGGGAGAAGTTACAAGAGACACCGCAGAAATACAAAGCATCCTAAGAGACTGCTACAAGCAACTCTATGCCAATAAAATGGACAACCTGGAAGAAATGGATGAATTCTTAGAAAGGTATAACCTTCCAACACTGAACAAGGAAGAAATAGAAAATATGAACAGACCCATCACAAGTAATGAAATTGAAACTGTGATTAAGAATCTTCCAACAAACAAAAGTCCAGGACCAGATGGCTTCACAGGTGAATTCTATCAAACATTTAGAGAAAAGCTAACACCCATCCTTCTCAAACTCTTCCAAAAAATTGCAGAGGAAGGAACACTCCCAAACTCATTCTATGAGGCCACCATCAACCTGATACCAAAACCAGACAGATACTACAAAAAAAGAAAATTACAGACCAGTATCACTGATGAATATAGATGCAAAAATCCTCAACAAAATACTAGCAAACAGAATCCAACAACACATTAAAAGGATCATACACCATGATCAAGTGGGATTTATCCCAGGGATGCAAGGATTCTTCAGTATACGCAAATCAATCAATGTGATACCCCATATTAACAAATTGAAGAAGAAAAACTATATGATCATCTCAATAGATGCAGGAAAAGCTTTTGACAAAATTCAACACCCATTTATGATAAAAAACTCTCCAGAAAGTGGGCATAGAGGGAACCTACCTCAACATAATAAAGGCCACATACGACAAACCCACAGCAAACATCATTCTCAATGGTGAAAAACTGAAAGCATTTCCTCTAAGATCAGGAACAAGACAAGGATGTCTACTATCACCACTATTATTCAACATAGTTTTGGAAGTCCTAGCAACGGCAATCAAAGAAGAAAAAGAAATAAAAGGAATACAGAAGAAAAGAAGAAGTAAAAGGAAAAGAAGAAGTAAAACTGTCACTATTTGCAGATGACATGACTCTATACATAAAGAATGCTAAAGATGCCACCAGAAAACTACTAGAGCTAATCAATTAATTTGGTAAAGTTGCAAGATACAAAATTAATGCACAGAAATCTCTTGGATTCCTATACACTAATGATGAAAAATCTGAAAGAGAAATTAAGGAAACACTCCCATTTACCATTGCAACAAAAAGAATAAAATATCTAGGAATAAACCTACCTAAGGAGACAAAAGACCTGTATGCAGAAAACTATAAGACACTGATGAAAGAAATTAAAGATGATACCAACAGATGGAGAGATATACCATGTTCTTGGATTGGAAGAACCAATATTGTGAAAATGACTATACTACCCAAAGCAATCTACAGATTCAATGCAATCCCTATCAAATTACCAATGGCATTTTTTTACAGAACTAGAACAAAAAGTCTTAAAATTTGTATGGAGACAGGAAAGACCCAGAATAGCCAAAGCAGTCTTGAGGGAAAAAAACGGAGCTGGAGGAATCAGACTCCCTGACTTCAGACTATACTACAAAGCTACAGTAATCAAGACAATATGGTACTGGCATAAAAACAGAAATATAGATCAATGGAACAGGATAGAAAGCCCAGAGATAAACCCACGCACCTATGGTCAACTAATCTATGACAAAGGAGGCAAGGATATACAATGGAGAAAAGACAGTCTATTCAATAAGTGGTGCTGGGAAAACTGGACAGCTACGTGGAAAAGAATGAAATTAGAACACTCCCTAACACGATAGTCAAAAATAAATTCAGAATGGATTAGAGACCTAAATATAAGACTGGACACTATAAAACTCTTAGAGGAAAACATAGGAAGAACACTCTGACATAAATCACAGCAAGATCTTTTTTGGTCCACCTCCTAGAGTAATGGAAATAAAAACAAAAATAAACAAATGGGACCTAATGAAACTTAAAAGCTTTTGCAAAGCAAAGGAAACTACAAACAAGATGAAAAGACAACCCTCAAAATGGGAGAAAATATTTGCAAACGAATCAACAGACAAAAGATTAATCTCCAAAATATATAAACAGCTCATGCAGCTCAATATTAAAAAACAAACAACCCAATCCAAAAATGGGCAGAAGACCTAAAGAGACATTTCTCCAAAGAAGACATACTGATGGCCGAGAAGCACATGAAAAGCTGTTCAACATCACTAATTATTAGAGGAATGCAAGTCAAAACTACAATGAGGTATTACCTCACACCAGTTAGAATGGGCATCATCAGAAAATCTACAAACAACAATTGCTGGAGAGGGTGTGGAGAAAAGAGAACCCTCTTGCACTGTTGGTGGGAATGTATATTGATACAGTCACTATGGAGAACAGTATGGAGGTTCCTTAAAAAACTAAAAATAGATTTACCATATGACACAGCAATCCCACTATTGGACATATACCCAGACAAAACCATAATTCAAAAAGACACATGCACCCCAATGTTCATTGCAGCACTATTTACAATAGCCAGGTCATGGAAACAACCTAAATGCCCATCGACAGATGAATGGATAAAGAAGAAGTGGTACATATATACAATGGAATATTACTCAGCCATAAAAAGGAACGAAATTGGGTCATTTGTAGAGATGTGGATGAATCTAGAGGCTGTCATACAGAGTGAAGTAAGTCAGAAAGAGAAAAACAAATATCATATATTAATGCATATATGTGGAACCTAGAAAAATGGTACAGATGAACCGGTTTGCAGGGTAGAAATTGAGACACAGATGTAGAGAACAAACATATGGACACCAAGGGGGAAAAGTGGTGGGGAGGATGTGATGAATTGGGAGATTGGGATTGACATATATACACTAATACATATAAAATGGATAACTAATAAGAACCTGCTGTATAAAAAAATAAATAAAATAACATTCAAAAAAAAGAAGAAATATATTAGGGTTGGACACAAAAATGTCATTATTTGCAGGTGATATGATTTTATATATAGAAATACAAAAATAATCTAGAAATAAATTATTCAGATTAGCAAGATTTCTAGATACAAAATCAATACAAAAATCTGTTATTTCATAGAAAATCTGAATAGACAAATTACTAGTAAGGAAATTGAAACAGTTATCAAACATCTTCCCCCAAACAAAAGCCCAGAACCAGATAGCTTCACTGGCAAATTCTACAAAACACACAAAGAAGATTTAATACCTATTCTTCTCAAACTCTTTCAAAGAAAAAACTGAAGAGAAGGGAAACCGTCCAAACACATTTTATGAAGCCAGCACTACCCTGACACCAAAACCAGCCAAGGATACTGAAAAAAAAAAAAAGAAAGAAAATTACTAGCCAATATCCTTAATGAACCTAAATGCAAAATACTCAACAAAATATTAGCACACCGAATCCAACAATACATTAAAAAGATCATACACCACATTCAAGTGGGATGCAAGGATGGTTCAACATCTGCAAATCAATCAATGTGATACATCACATTAACAAAATGAATGACAAAAGTCATATGATCATCTCAATACATGCAAAACAAAAGCATTTTATAAATTCAACATCCATTTATGATGAAAAATCTCAACAAATTGGGTATAGAGAGAATATACCTCAACATAATAAAGGCCATATAGGACAAGCTGACTGCTAACATCATACTCAATGGTGAAAAGCTGAAAGATTTTCCTCTAATCAGGAACAAGACAAGGTTGCCCACTCTCACCACTTCTATTCAACACAGTACTGGAAGTCCTAGACTCAGCAATTAGTCAAGAAAAAGAAATAAATGTCATCCAAATCAGAAAGAAAGAAGTAAATGTCACTATTTATGGATAACATGATACTATATGTAGAAAACCCTAAAGACTTCACCAAATAACTCTGAGGAATAATAAATGAATTCAGTAAAATGGCAGGACACAAAATCAATATACAGAAATTTGTGGTATTTCTATACACTAATAATGCACTATCAGCAAGAGAAAAAAAATGTAATTCCACTTATAATTGCATTAAAAAGAATAAACTACCTAGGAATAAATTTAACCAAGCGGTGAAAGATCTGTACTCTGAAAACTATAAGGCACTGATGAAAGAAGTTGAAGAAGACACAAATAAAAGGAAATCCATGATCATGGATTGGAAGAATTAATATTGTTAAAATGTCTATACTACCCAAAGCAATCTACAGATTCAATATGATCCCTATCAAAATCCCTATGACATTTTTCACAGAACTAGAATGAATAATTTTAAAATTTGTATGAACCACAGAAGATTCCAAATAGCCAAAACAATCTTGAGAGAAAAATGAACACAGCTGGTGGTATCACACTCCCTGATTTCAAACTGTACTTAAAAGCTGCAGTAATCAAAACAGTATGGTACTGGCACAAAATCAGACACACAGATCAATGGAACAGAATTGAGAGCCCAGAAATATGCCCACAATTATATGGACAATTTATGGCAAAGGAGCAGAGAACATAAAATGGAGAAAGGACAATCTTTTCATTTAATGGTGTTGGGAAAACTGAAGAGCCACACACAAAAGAATGAAAGTAGACCACTATCTTACATCATGCACAAAAATTAACTAAGAATGGATTAAAGACTTGAATGTAAGACCTGAAACCATAAAATTCCTAGAAGAAAACATAGGCAGTAACCTCACTGACATCTGTTTTAGTGATGTTTTTATGGATATGACTACAAAGGCAAAGGAAACAAAAGCAAAAATAAACAAATGGGACTATATCAAACTAAAAAGCTTCTGCACAACAAAGGAAACCATCAACAAAGTGAAAAGATGACTACTGAATGGAAGAAAACATTTGCAAATCATACATTTTATAAGAGAATAATATCCAAAATGTATAAAGAACTCATATAACTTAACAACAAAAAAATAACCCAATTTAAAAATGGGCAGAAAATCTGAATAAACATTTTTCCAAAGAAGACATACAGATGGCCAACAGACACATGAAAAGATGTTCAACATCACTAATCATTAGGGAAATGCAAATCAAAACTGCAGTGAGATATCACCTCACAGCTAATACCTGTTAGAATGGCATTTTACCAAAAAAAAAAAAAAAAAAAAAAAAGAAATAACAAATGTAGGAGAGGATGTGGGAAAAAGGCAACCCTAGTGCACTGCTGGTGGAACTATAAATTGGTTTAGCCACTATGGAAAATAGTATGGAGATTCCTAAGAAAAATTAAGAATAGAGCTACCATATGATCCAGTTATTCCACTTCTGGGTGTTTATACAAAACACATGAAAAGATATATGCACCCCTATGTTCACAGCAGCAGTATTTACATTAGCCAAGATAGGGAAACAACCTAAGTGTCCACTGATGGATGAACGTATAAAAAAAGATGTGACAGTGATACACACATACAATGGAATACTACTCTCCCATAAAAAAGAATGATATTCTGCCATTTGCAACAACATGGATGGAACTTGAGAGCATTATGCTAAGTGAAATAAGTCAGATGGAGAAAGACAAATATCATATATGTTCACTCATGTGGAATCGAAAACAAAAACAAAAACAAAATGAACAAATAAAATAAAACAAAAACAAACTCATAGATACAGAGATCACATTAGTGGTTAACAGAGAGGAAGGGAACTGGGGGATGCATGAAATTGGTAAAGGGGGTCAACTGTTGGTGATGGATGCTGGACTAGACTTGTGCTGGTGATCAATTTGTAGTGTTATAGATGTCAAATTATAATGCTGTACCTGAAACTTATACAATAATTTTTGTTACTTCTGTATATGAGCAGCAAACATTTAGAAAACAGAAGTTAAAAGAATATTCCATTTATTATAATATCAAAATATTAAGTAACTAGGAATAACTATAACTTAAGATTTGTACAATTTATACAGCAAAAACTGCAAAATTTTAATAAAGAAAATTAAAAGAGACCTAAAGAAATAAAGAGGTATATGTACATGGATTGGAAGATGCAAAAGCGTAAAGATAACAGTTCTCAACAATTTTATCTAAAATTTCAATGCAATCCAATAAAAATCTCCATAGGTTTTCAGAGAGATATTAACAAACCAATTCTAAAATATGTATAAAATACAAAAAGCCTAGAATACACAAGAAATAATTACAGTAGGAAGATTGACTCTACTGGAAATTGACATTAAACTATAATAGTGGTGCACAGACAGACAACTAGACCAATAGCATAAAGTATGTGTGCTCCAGAAACTGACCTACACATATATGGATAGAAGATTTAGGACAAAAGTAGTACTGCAGAGTAATCAGAAATGGGTGAACTTTTCAATACATAATGACAGGAAAGTTGAGCAGTATTTGGGAGGAAAATGATATTGGAACACTTAACCATGCAACGAAATCAGTTCCAGTTAGCCCGTGGCACTAAGTACGAAAGGCAGAACAATAAACCATTTTAGAAGATGATACAGGAGAACATTTTTAGAACTTCAGGGTAAGGAAATATTCTCAAACAAGACACACACAAAAAAGATAAGGTTAATATTAAGAAAAATATGGGGGACTTCCCTGGTGGCACAGTGGTTAAGAATCCACCTGCCAATGCAGAGGACGCGGGTTTGAGCCCTGGTCCCAGAAGATCCCACATGCCGCGGAGCAACTAAGCCTGTGCGCCACAGCTACTGAGGCTGCGCTCTACAGCCCACAAGCCACAACTACTGAAGCCCGCGCCTAGAGCCTGTGCTCCGCAACAAGAGAAGCCACCACAATGAGAAGTCCGCGCACCGCAACGAAGAGTAGGCCCCACTCACTGCAACTAGAGAAAGCCTGTGTGCAGTAACGAAGGCCCAACGCAGCCAAAATTTAATTAATTCATTAATTAATTATTTTAAAAAAAGAAAAATATGGGGAATTCCCTGGCAGTCCAGTGGTTAGGACTCCGTGCTTTCACTCCAGTGGCCCGGGTTCAATCCCTAGTTGGGGAACTAAGATCCCTCAAGACATGTGGCACGACACCCCCCAAAAAATTAATAAATTTGACAAAATTTAAAATAAATACTTCTGGGGGCTTCCCTGGTGGCGCAGTGGTTGAGAATCTGCCTGCCAATGCAGGGGACACGGGTTCGAGCCCTGGTCTGGGAAGATCCCACATGCCACGGAGCAACTGGGCCCGTGAGCCACAATTACTGAGCCTGCGCGTCTGGAGCCTCTGCTCCACAACAAAAGAGGCCGCGATGGTAGAGGCCCGCGCACCGTGATGAAGAGTGGTCCCCACTTGCCACAACTAGAGAAAGCCCTCGCACAGAAACGAAGACCCAACACAGTCATAAATAAATAAATAAATAAATAAATTAAATAAATACTTCTGCTTATGAACATTCACCACTGAAAGAAACAATGACAATCCCAGAGCAATGAGTGCCCCCAGCATCTAGATTGTGATCTCTCTATACCATCTCTCCAAGAACGGACCCAGAGCACCTTATAGAAATGGCAGTTCCAAATCTTAATAGGAAATATGCAGGATGAATCTGAGACATCTTGTCTGGCCTGAAAGCAAGAAAGTTATCAGTCGCTACTAGAGTCATACTGAAAGAACACAGGAGCCAATTAGAAGGGGTCTCATACTGGCCAAGATGGGACAACTCCAGCATCTAAAATATAATAGCTTTGATAAGCTGAAGTATGTGAAATATATACAAAAACATGTGTTCATAATGATAATCCAAAAATAAAAACTCATTCATCACTTTATTTTTATTTTTATTTTTTAATATTTATTTATTTATTTATTTTTGGCTGCGACAGGTTTAGTTGCGGAACACAGGATCTTTCGTTGCAGCATGTGGGTTTCTCTCTAGTTGTGGCATGCAGGCTCCAGAGCACATGGGCTCTGTAGTTGCAGCACGCGGGCTCTCTAGTTGTAGCGCGTGGGATCTTAGTTCCCTGACCAAGGATTGAACCCACGTCCCCTGCATTGGAAGGCAGATTCTTAACCACTGGACCACTAGGGAAGTCCCCATTCATCACTTTTAGAAGTTGCTAGAGCCTGAAATCTTTATTCTAAAAATGATCAATAAAAAGAAAGAATCAAGTTTTTATATTGTTTCCTGGTACACTACTTCAGGCTAACAAAATAAATGACCAAGGAAATTTCTTCTTTATAAATGAATCACAGCTAGTAAATGCAAGAAGGACAATAGCATTAGAATATCATCAGTTTGCAACCCCTTATGAAAATAGATCATTTAGGCAATGTTTTTTGGTCCAGAAATATTAGGTGAAAGGTTGATGGGGAACATTTTCATGGATATTGTAGATCATATTGATTACACTATCTCAACTCAAATCTTAGCATGACGGGGACTTCCCTGGTGGCACAGTGGTTAAGAATCTGCCTGCCAGTGCAGGGGACACAGGTTTGAGCCCTGGTCCAGGAAGATCCCACATGTTGCGGACCAACTAAGCCTGTGAGCCACAACTACTGAGCCCGCATGCCACAACTACTGAAGCCTGTGTGCCTGGAGCCCATTCTCCACAACAAGAGAAGCCACCGCAATGAGAAGTCCACGCACTGCAACAAAGAGTAGCCTCCGCTCACCACAACTAGAGAAAGCCTGCACGCGGCAACAAAGACCCAACACAGCCAAAAATAAAAACAAATAAATAAATAAATATAAATGTATTTAAAAAAAAAATCTTAGCATGACTAAGAGTGGGAAACCAGTCATTATGTGCCTCCAAACATGATGGAGAGGAACTAAATAGCATTACATCTATATACTAGCAACAAAGATCTGGATATTGAAATTGAAAAGGCTTACCATTTATAACAGCAGCAAAAATATTAAATACTTAAGGTGAACTTATGGTGAACTTGGGTTAAGTAAAGATTTCTTAGATATGATGCCAAAAAGATAATTCATAACAAGGAAATTCATAAACTGGACTTCATCAAAGTTTAAAATTTTTTGCTCTTTAAAAAACATTCTTAAATGAAAGAATGAAAATGAAATGAAATTAACAAATGAGAATGAAAAAGCAAGCCACATACTGGGAAAAATCTTTGCAAAGTATATACCTGATAAAACACTTGTAACCAGAATATACAAAGAACTCTCAAAACTCAAGTATAAGAGGACAAACAACAAAACTAAAAATTAGGCAAAAGATTTAATCAAATACTTCACCAAAGAAGATATACAGGGACTTCCCTGGTGGTCCAGTGGATAAGACCCCATACTCCCAATGCAGGGGGGCCTGGGTTCCATTCCTGGTCAGGGAACTAGATCCCACATGCCACAACTAAAAAAAAAATAAAGATCCCACATGCCTCAACAAATCTCACGTGCTGCAACTAAGCCCCGGCACAGCCAAATAAATAAATCAATATTTTTTAAAAAAAGAAGAAGATATACAGAGGGCATATGAAAATAAGTTCAACATCATTAGTCATTAGGGAAATGCAAATAAAAGCACAATGAGGTACTACATACCTATTACAATGGCTAAAATTATAAAAGACTGACCTTGGGACTTCCCTGGTGGTGCAGTGGTTAAGAATCCTCCTGCCAATGCAGGGGACACAGGTTTGATCGCTGGTCGGGGAAGATCTCACATGCCGCGGAGCAACTAAGCCTGTGTGCCACAACTACTGAGCCTGTGCTCTACAGCCCACAAGCCACAATTATTGAAGCCCGCGCGCCTACAGCCCGTGCTCTACAACAAGAGGAGCCACCGCAATGAGAAGCCCGTGCACCGCAACGAAGAGTAGCCCCCGCTTGCCGAAACTAGAGAAAGCCCGCATGCAGCAACAAAGACCCAATGCAGCCAAAAATAAATAAATACATAAATTTATTAAAAAAAAAAGAAAGACTGACCTTACTGAGTTTGGACAAGGATGTAGAAAACCTGAAACTTTCACACACTGCTGGTAGAAATGTAAATGGTACACCACTTTGGAAAATATTTTGGCAGTTTCTTTAGAAGTTAAACATATACCTATAATATTATCTAGTCATCTGATTCATAGGTATATACCCAAGAAAAAAGGAGATATATATCCATACAAAGACTTGCACATGAATGTTTATGGCAGCTTTATTTTTATTAGCCAAAAAGTGGAAACAACACAAATGTCCATCAACAGGTGAATAGATAAACAAATTTTTTGTGTATCAATACAATGGTATACAGCTCAGCAACAACAAGGAATGAACTAGTAACACAACAACACGGATAAATCTTAAATTAATTAGGCTGAATGAAAGAGTACACACTGTATGATTCCACTTACAGTGGAAAATTTGAACTAATCTACTTAGATAGAAATAAGTGGTTGCTTAGGAAGGAGCAAGTTGGAGGGATTACAAAGGGTCATAAGGGTGGTCACAGGCCCATTGCATGGTGTCAGAGCACCAGTAAAATGATGAGAGCAGAAAAGTAGGGGAGGGACCAGCAGCTGTGATGGGAGATTGGTTGTACACAAAGGATTCATCGATTAAGTAAATTTGTGAAGAATAATGGGAAGCAGCTTTCTAACTGTTCAGAGAAAGGGAGTAAAAATGTGGAAAGGGAAAGCCAGAATAAACCCTGTGGTATTGAATTAAAACTAGAGTTATCATTGTGGACTCATAGTTTTTAACACATAGATTGATAGAGAAATAAATACAGATATAAATGAGTATTATTATGTATGAATATTATATATATACATATGATGTATATATGCATATATACATATAAATGTATGTATACACATACATATACTCTCGAGCTATGTCCACTAAAAGGGCATGGGAGCAACAGTACCCTCAGTAGCGGTGAGCACACATAGTGCCCGGATCTTGTTCTCTAAATATCCATTAAATGGAATCTTGGAGTTAAATTTCTCAGAGGTATAGCTGGTTCCAGGGTAGAGGCAGGGAAAGTAGAAGACAATCCTGGAACATTCTTTCTTCTTGTGCCAGAAAATGAGAAATTTCTCAAAGAATGATGGTGATATGTCAAAGGGGCAGAGAGAACTATCTTGAAGGGACCCCTGTCTGGGATGATTTGAGCATCAGAATAAATAATCTACTAAAGCATTATAACCCATTGAGTAAAATTGGAAACCATGACCCAAATTTAATATACATTTTTAAATGAATAAACTGAAAGTTTTGTGGTATATTTAAATGAGGTACTTCAATATCATAAAAAATCTTCCCATAAAATATCTATTAATTATAAAGGGGAAAAGAGTAAATCTACAGCTGAGAAGCCTAGCAGACTTAGCTTAATCAAATGACCAAAATGAACAACATCAATAATGGAACAAACTGAAATTATGTGCCACCTGGTAGAATGCAAAAAACATAATATCACTTTTATAGTTTTTCTGCCAAGATGCATAAATTAAATCTGATCAAGAGGAAATATCAGATAAGCTCCAATTAAGGGACATTCCACAAAACAACTGACCTATAATCTGTAAAAGTGTCATGGTCCTGAAAGTCAAGGGAAATTTGAGGAACTATTTTGGACTGCAGGATACTAAAGATACAGGACAAATAAATGCAACACATGATTCTGAATGGGGTCTATTAGCTATAAATGACTTTATTAGGACAATTTACAAAACTTGAATGGAATCTAAAGAGTAGATGTTACTGCACCAAGACTAATTGCCTGCTTTGGATGGTTGCATTGAGGTTATGCAGCAGAATGTCCTTGTTTATAAAAAAACTAAAAAATTCTAAAATGATGGGGCATTATGTTAGCAATCTATCTCAAATAGTGCAGGAAAAAAAAGTCTTGACCCATATTTTCAACTTTTCTATAAATTTGAGTTTATTTCAAAAAAAATTTTAAGTGGAGAAAGAAAGTCAACCACAATAAAATAGGTAGTATGTGATTTCACTTATATAAAGTTCAAAGATAAAAATATATTGTTTAGGTATATGTAACTGGGTGGCAAAACTAAAATGAAAATCAAGGTAATGAACCCATAAAAGTTACTTCAATGGTTACCTTCAATGGTATGGAAGAGTGTTATGATTGGAAAGGGAAATACTAGGAGAGTTAAGAGTCAGAATAGAATGTGATGACAAAAGCAAAGTTAGAGATATATGATGCGAGAAAGACTCAACCAGCCGTTGCTGGCTTTGAAGATGAAAGGAAGCTTATAGAAACTAGCAAAGACAAGATAATGGATTCTCCCCTAGAGTCTCCAGAAAGCAACACAGCCCTGCTGACTTTGATTTTAACACAATGAGACCATTTCAGACTTCTGACCTCCAGAAGTGTAAAATAATAAATTTGTGCTGTTTTAAGCCCTAAGTTTGTAGGAACTTGTTTGCAACAATAGGAAACTGAAATAGTGGGGAAGTGTAAAATTGGGGGGAAAATACCAAAACAGGTAGCAATATTGGGCCAAGTAGGGCAGACCAAATAGGGCTCCACAGTGGTGAACTCTGGGCCTCTATAGGGCAGTAGGTAAATTCTGAGCACGAGAAGATAAGAGTAACAGATCCGGGAAGGGGAAAAGGGTCCTGAGAGAAAACAGTCTATGACAAACTTGACTTAGTTCATTGTGTTCCTAAACACAAACCCTGGACTTGGATCCCCAGAGAAAGAAAGGAGAGAGAGCAGGTTTTCTTGGCAGAAAGATTCCCAAGACTTGCTGAATAGCCCAAGGGTATCGATCCCTTTATTGTTCCCATCAGGTCCTCTCATTTTCCTAGCTTGAGCCTGGCCAGCATCTTACCTGAATTAACGTGAGGGGCAGCCTTCCCAACCAGTGCATGAGCTGCAAACCTGGGACATTTTTGAGGTTTGACTCCAAGCTATTCCCGCAATCCTTGAATAGTCTCCATCCCTACTCAAACCAATGCAAGTTTTATTTGTGTAAAAACTCTTAGCCAGAGTCCTTTATTACTCTCAGTTATGTGATTGATGACCTTAAACCACCCTAGCAGCAGACTAAGGCATCAAAAACAGAAAAATCTGCTTACACAGTCTTTGGATTTGAAAACCAAAAGGAAACGTTAATATCTTAAAGCTGAAAGTAGTTACTGGATAAAACTCCTAAGGAACCTTGAACAATCTACTGAACCAAAACAACATCCTGTCCCACAAATGCTTTCAATTCATGTTGTGAAATAAAACAGACATCATGTTTTTACCCTTAGAACATAAAACATAGTATTGAGCTTCCAGTGCTCTGAAATAGATATACAATTTCAAAAACTAGGATGAATGTCTCTAGTTCTGTTGAAAAATAATTACGGCTTCATGTTTATTTTTTTCAGGTTGAACCTATTGCAAGATAATTATTTCAAAATGAATCTCTTTCCCAATCCTCTGGAGAAGAATGCTTGGTATGTTTTGATTGGTCAGTGTGCCATCAAGCATTTTATGAGCTCTTTGCTTAATCTGAGGTTAATGTATTCTTCTCAGGCAAAGGAGAAAGACATGCCCAGAGGTGACAGCAGTAGCACCTGGATCGCTCAACAGATATTCATACGGTTTAATATGCCAAAGAAAGGAAGGCAACTCTGTCCTCTTTTATTTAAAATCATATTCTTCCTAAAGCCTTCCCTGACTGACTAGCTTCAACAGCACCATGTACTTCTCCATCATAACTCTCAATGCACACATTCAATGTCTGAATGAGTAATAACCTACTCAATGTCTGCTTTCCCTATTACATTGTAAGCCACATGAGGGTAAGGACCACGTTAGTCTTTTTTTATGTATATAAATTTATGTATTTATTTATTTATTTTTGGCTGCGTTGGGTCTTCGTTGCTGTGCGCGGGCTTTCTCTCTAGTTGCAGCGAGCGGGGGCTACTCTTCGTTGCTGTGCGCGGGCTTCTCATTGCGGTGGCTTCTCTTTGTTGCTGAGCACAGGCTCTAGGCACATGGGCTTCAGTAGTTGTGGCAGGCGGGCTCAGTAGTTGTGGCTCATGGGCTCCAGAGCACAGGCTCAGTAGTTGTGGCCCGTGGGCTTAGTTGCTCCGCAGCATGTAGGATCTTCCCGGACCAGGGCTCGAACCCGTGCCCCGTGCATTAGCAGGCAGATTCTTAACCACTACACCACCAGGGAAGTCCCCCATGTTATTCTCTGTCCTACTCCTAGTACCTAATACTGTGCTTGGTACATGGTGAATTCTATTTAAATATATTTTGAGTTAATGAATGAGTGAACAGGCAATTGCTTCTTTCTCCAAGGGCGGAGAAGTTTAATCTCAAGACAGCTAGATGCTTTTGACATAGCTCTTTCTAGACAAGTACAAATGACATGGAAATTTTCTAAATATACTATTCATTGAGGAAGTATTTTTTTGTTCTGTCACACTATAAAAACTCTTATCTGACAATCTCTTCGGAATGTTGAGTATATATTGAGTATGTATTTAGTATTTTTTCTAGTCTAACATTTTGTCATGCTTTTATCTTATCAAATCATATACTTATATGTTTTTTTCTTTGTTTGTTTTATTTTTGGCTGCGTTGGGTCTTCTTTGCTGCGCGCGGGCTTTCTCTAGTTGCAGCGAGCAGGGGCTACTTTTCGTTGCGGTGCGCGGGCTTCTCACTGCGGTGGCTTCTCTTGCTGCAGAGCATGGGCTCTAGGTGCGCAGGCTCAGTAGTTGTGGCTTCCGGGCTCTAGAGCGCAGGCTCAGTAGTTGTGGCCCGCAGGCTTAGTTGCTCCGTGGCATAGAGGAGCTTCCCAGACCAGGGCTCAAACCCTGCACCGGCAGGCAGATTCTTAACCACTGCACCACCAGGAAAGTCCAGATACTGTTTGATTTTAATAGAGAAATCAGTCTTAATGAAGAAACTCTCAGGCATTAGACATGAGATACCAGAGAAATGGCTAAACTTGACCTTGAAGTTCTGTTCTCTCCCTTTTAGGTTTCTTCTTCTGATCGAATAACCATCAAAAAGTAGCCACATTTCCAAGGGGATGGTTTATCGGTTTATGATTATCAGGTTTCAAGAAATGGGGCTTCCAGGGAAAAGTATGAGCATATGCGATGTCAACAGAGGAGGGGAAGAGGTGGGTCTAGGCAGAATTATTTCTCTGCTCAAAGCTGTTGCTCATCTTGTTCCACATTTCAACTCTTTCCCTCATCCCTTCCTGTTACGTGGATTATATTAAAAATTACTGAGCAAGTGGCACCAAAATCATTAATGTATAAGAGTTTACAGCTTTGCCCCTCCGTGACTGTGTGCTTGTCTCCAGGCCGCCTGTGAAGCTAATCAGAACAATGAATAGAAAGATCAAGAATACTACTCAGCCATAAAAAAAGAATGAAATAATGCCATTTGCAGCAACATGGATGGACCTAGAGATTATCATGCTAAGCGAGTAAGTCAGAAAGAGAAAGACAAATACCAAATGATATCACTTATGTGTAGAATCTAAAATACAACATATATGAACATACCTATGAAACAGAAACAGACTAACAGATATAGAGAACAGACTTGTGGTTGCCAAGGGGGAGGCAGGAAGGGGAGGGAAGGACTGGGAGTTTGGGATTAGCAGATGCAAACATATACAGGATGGATAAACAACAAGGTCCTACTATATAGCACAGGGAACTGTATTCAACAACCTGTGACAAACCATAATGGAAAAGAACATGAAAAAGAATATATATATGTATAACTGAATCACTTTGCTGTACAGCAGAAATTAACACATTGTAAATCAACTATACTTCAATAAAATTTTAAAAAAGAAAGATCTGAATATTAGAAGACAATAGACAAACTGAGGCTGTATATAATTTTAACCTTAGAAGTTGGGGGGGGGGGGTGGAAACTTACTTTGTTGGGGGAGAAAAAAGGGGGGAAAGACAAGAACTCTGAGTGCATGCAGGGATGAGAAAGAGATTTGGTGAGTTGAGAAAGTCTTTGGAAAGAACTTTAGAGTGGGTGGGAAATAGAACAAGAGATGAAGAAATAATTTTAAGGATTTCTACTCTTTTGACATTCTTTGAGAGTCTCAGTAAATGTATGAATTACCTTCTGATTTGTCTCAGTTGTCAAACCTGTGTTTAGTTGAATGTGACATGTCATACAGACTGGACCACATGGGGCCCCATGTTTAAATGGGCCATTTCTCCCTTTCTTCTTTCCTTTATGCCTATAGAAGGAAACTGATATAAGTGAAACTCAACTAACCAGAATTTTCTTAGTTAATTTAACCATTATTTTCCCAGAAAACTCTTAGGGAAAACAAATAAGTGAAAGAGACTTATACAAGAAATTTTCTTAGAACACACATACACACAACTGTGACAGGATATATACATTCCAGTCTTTAATGCTTTCTACAACTACAGCTCTAATCTATCAACATAAACACTCAACTGAAGTTCAAAATGGTGAGCCTGTGATACTTTTAAAATCTCACTTTTTGTACCTACTAAATAAAGAAAAATAACCAAAAGAGATTTTGGCATAAGACACAGTCCTTTATAGCACTGTGACTAAGGGCAGTTTGCCGCACACCTGCTTAGCCACCTTAAAGACACTGCATGCAGTTCAGAAAAGGATCAGTCACTTGTGGCCACATGTGTGTAAAAGGAAACCTCACCTTGACGCATCAATCATTTTTACTGTTTCTTTTCTTTAAAAGACAGGACTTTATGAGCACCATCTGAAAGCAGCACACTGGCATCTCTCTGTACCCAGAGGAAACTCTAAAACACCGGAGGGCAAAGCAACTAGACTCTTTTTTTCCCACTGGAAACTTTTTCCCAAAATGACCCATTTCTACTAGTTTTGTTCATACTTCCTGAACCAGGACAAAGAAGCAGGGCCTCACACCCACACACCATTTACAGGCATTACTGTGGCCAGGTTTTTGTTTTTTTGTTTTTTTTTTTTCTGCCTCCTGTCATTTCTGTTGAGAAGAAAGCCCGAATTCCAACTTCTATTGATGGCTTTCCTCCCAGGCCACACATTTGGCCAAGCCCTGAGTCCCAAGACCTCCCCAAAACATAGAGATGCCTGGGAATCTGAGACAGGTACCATGGGTTATTTTAGCAGTCGGGCCTTTTGTTTTCATTTGCCACTGTTACTTAATTCTTTAGACATGAATTTCAGGTCCCTAGCTTGGTCTTTTTCCCACTGACATATTTACCCCAGTTCTCTCCTCCTCTTCTCAGGCCTTGGCTCTTGACATCCCTGCGAGAATGGACAGCAACACGTGTTGTGATTCTGTCTCCCCCTCAGTGCCAGGCTTACTGATGTGGTGAGTGGAGCCCTGGGAAGTGAAGCCAGGGAGGCTGAGTCATCAGTCATCATCTCCTGTCGCCCTGAGTCTGACCAAAATGACAGAGGCTCCTCTCACCAAAGTGTCACTGGGAGACCACAGCAGAAAGGAGGTGGAGGACTTCTCCCGTTTGGTCTAACCACTTTAAGAAAGGACACTTTTTTGGCAGAACAGCCGTGGAGATGTTAGGAGAGAAATCTCAATGCAGCTTCCATCCCCCTTTGTCCTTAGGGCCTCTGCTGGAATGTGATCCTTTCTAAACGGGTAAAGCACTTTGGAAAGCTCCTAAAGCTGAGCTGGGGCCCATACACATACTCTGGGGCCCAGCATTTCCACTGAATAAGTGTGTATATTGCATATACAGATATCCCCCATTTTAGAAAGTCTGTTTTACACCCCTTCACTTTAGTGAAAGAGTGACATTAGTACCTGTTTTTGCTAACTGAAAGAAATCTGAAGAGGATTTTTGCTTTTGAAAAAAAAAAAAGGTGAAAAGTGAAAACAGTGTTCGGTGTTTGTTTTACAGGGAGCCATTCTAGAGGCACTGCTCACCCGGGTAACGACAGCGGCCCCGCCAAGCTCCTTCCCTGGGAGCTACACTCAGCATCAGGCTGCCAGAGCTTTGAACTGTGTCTGTGAGCATCTGTGCTTTCGTTCCATTTATCCTGTGCATCCATTAGCAAGATGTGTCCTTAGGTAATTGTTTCTTCGCTTCGCCATTTTGGCTTACAAAAGGTTTCATAAGAATGCTCTGCTTTCAGATAACAGGGGAAACCTGTATATAGGTTCATATTACATATTCACATTATATACCGTCTATTCAACATATATTACATATGCATATAAATAATATAAATCTATTCATGGGTTCACC
Source organism: Balaenoptera borealis (assembly GCF_965194805.1). Classification (NCBI taxonomy): domain Eukaryota; kingdom Metazoa; phylum Chordata; class Mammalia; order Artiodactyla; family Balaenopteridae; genus Balaenoptera; species Balaenoptera borealis. Next base: position 5,260,345 of record NC_138874.1, read on the forward strand.
AAAAGACATGTTCAAGAATGTTCACAGCAGCACCATTTATAAGAGCTAAAAACAGAAACTACCTAAGTACCATCGACAGTATAAAGGCTAAGTAAATTGTGGTATATTCATACAACAGAATGAGACTCTTCACACATAGCAATGAGAATATTCATACATTGCAACAAGAATAAAAGAACTATACACAATAATATGGATGAATGCCACAAACATAATACTGAGCAAAAGAAAGCGGACAGAAAAAGAATAAATACTGCATGGTTCCATTTATATAAAGTTAAAAACTAGGTGAAATTAATCTGTATTCTTAGAAGTCAGGATAGAGGTTATCACTGGGGTTAGGACTGGAAGGGAGCATGAGGGGGTCTTCTGTGGGGCCAGTCACTAGATTTCTTATCTAGGTGCTGCTTACCCTGATGTATTCATGTTGTGAGGAGTTACTCACTTTTCTCTTTGTATGTTATATTTCAATTACAAGCTTTTTAAAAAGTCATCTTCTCATACATGCTACAACATGGATGAACAACATTGAAGACATTATGCTAAGTGAAATAAGCCAGATACAGAAGAACAAATATTGTGTTATTTGTCACTTATATGAGTTACCTAGAACAGGCGAATTCACAGAGATGGAAAGTGAATAGTGGTTACCAGGGGTTGAGGGAAGGGAGAAATGGCGAGTTATTGCTTAACGGGTACAGGGTTTCAGTTTGTGATGATAAAAGCAGTTCTGGAAATGGATGGTGGTCATGGGTGTACAACAATGTGAAAATACTTAATACCACTGAACTGTACATTTTTAAATGGTTAAATGGTGAATTTTGTTATGTATATTTTACAACAATTAAAAAATGTTTTTCTCATTGCAGACTTTCCTGACCACATTACATAAAGGACCACACTCTCAGTTACTCCTATTACAAAAATCATGTTATTTCCACCATATGCACTTGGACTATTTGCTACTTTCCTGTTCCCTATCTATTCTCAGTATCCTTATTATCAATGTATACTACAATGCAAGCTCCATAAGGGTAGGTATCTTGTCTGGTTACTAAACTCTCTCAGCTCCTAGACTAGTACTTAACATAGTTAAGTTCTCAATAAATGTTTGATGAGTCAACAGATCTTCTGGGTAATCCGAAGCAAGTTATGAAACACTTCTACGAACCTTTCTTTCTTCATTCATTCATTCTCCAAGTATCCTAATCATTTATATACATGTTCTGGGGGCTTCAAAGGTCAAATGAGGCAGCATGTTTTTACAGGAATGAAGCTAGCTCTTGCAAGTAGCAATGAAATTCCCAGTCTTTGGCTAGCTCTTGGGTACAGGGTAGATCAGAACAACACATAGGTTTCAACCCAATGTGGAAGATCAGATGGTTTAGTGTTAGCTGCTTCCGGCGTTTGTTGAAAAGGATTCTGAGGCCCCGTTTGGACTCAGCAGAGAAAGAAATGTCATTTAAAAAAAAAACAGTGGTATCCACCATGAGATCTTAAAAGGGGAATAATAATGGCATTGGTATCATAGATTTTGTCATCCTTGGGTTTATCTCTTTTTAAGGGTGCTGTTGATGTGAATCCGGAATCAGATTAAACCTGAACTAACAGATGACTTCTGAGTCTCCTCCAACCTAAGAGTCTGTAAGTCCATCAGTGAGTCAGATTTGGAGGGCATGGCTAGGGAGCACCTGATCCACAGTCTTAAAGCCCTACACAGTATAGCATCCAATCAGGTAGGGAAAAGAAGGAGGTATGGGAGGGGCCAAGACCATGAGATCCAATGGTCATATCATATATTGCTCCATCCAGAAGCTGCCAACCTGTTAGAATAATGAAATGATCTACAGAAGTACTAACTCCTAGGTAATACTCTGCAAGGATGGGGTACCATCCTCCAGGATGCAGTGCACACACTGAATCAGAGACCTATTGATTCCGCGTCCCCAATAGGAAGAATTCGTGCATCCAGGAACCAAGCAGGAGTGGCCTCACTTAACATCATTTGCAATGACCCATCAGGGGACTTTGTGCTTTCTGTCCAAACAACTCTGGGCTCTGCGGGATTACAGGTCCTGATTCCAAAAGGGGACATACCCTTGCAAAGGGACATAGCAAGGTTTCCATTGATCTGTAAGACACGGCTGCCATCTGGGAACTTTGGTCTCTTTATATTTAGGATCAGCAGGCAAGAACAGGAGTTACTGCCTTAACAGGAGTTACTGAGCTCGATCCATAGGAGGCAGGGCTGCTGTGACACAACTGGGACAGGGAGGAATATGTGTGGAACTCAGGTGACCCACTGGGGTACTTCTGGTTATTCCCTTGTCCAGTCGTAACTGTAAATGGACAAGCGCAGCCATCCTGATCTGAGAAGAGTATGGTTCCTAGGGGTTCAGAGTCCTTAGAATTAGCACATGGGTCAAACCAATCGATAAGCCACTAAGGACAGAGAGGGGGTAGATGAGGGAGAGGGGAATTTACAATGGACACTGGAGGGGAACAGTGAATACCAGCTGGAAGCCATAACTTCGCCATTAGGAAGAGAGGCTCGTTGAAACCCTAGGGACGCTGCTGCCATGCAGCACAAGGGGTGGACCGCGACAGCCGTGGAGGCTGACCACTCAGAACTCCCTTCAAGGAAGAACTCGCTGGCAGCCTCAGCTGTTCATGCTTTTGGGATCTGCCATTAACTTTCAAGCTGAAACCATTCTCTTCCAAGGCATCCCCCAGCCAATGACAGCACAGCAGGGACATCAGGGCCTGGCCATTTCTGCATATTCCTCTAAGAGCAATCTTTGCTCTAGAGCTCCGCATGGGGTTGGCTGAAGTTCTGTCATCTCTGCATCGCAGTCGGAGGCTCTCCTTCCCCAGTCCTGCTCCCTCCTCCTCTCCCTTCGCTGCCACCAGAGTTTACATCACAGTCTGAAGGTGATCCCACTTCTTTTATTACCTCCCAATAAACCTCTTGCATTCCCAACTTTGTGTCAAGGTCTGCTCACTCTAGGACTAACACAAACGATTTCAAGCATAAGCTCCAAATTTAACGCCATGAGGGCCGACACTGCAAATTACAAGTGCTCATTTGGAAACAACTTATTTATTACATCAACAACTCTACGTGGTGGGCTCCAGGGTGACAGGCAGCAGGGATTTATTTAATGATCATTCTGATTCTTTCAAGAAATGAAGGGCCAGCTGGAAATAAAATTATAATTAAAATCTACCAAATTATTACCATGTACCAAAACTTCAAATGTAGTTTCCCACTTGTTCTTCACAAGGCCTTATGAAGTATGCAGTATTTTTATTATTCCCTTTTGCAGAGAGCAAATGGGGATTAGTTTGATTGCCCAGTGACAATTAGTAAGTTAGAGAGTCAGAATTTGTACCTTAGGAAAGCCGAAGCTATTAACGACTACAACAATCCAGTTATCCAGAGTTGATTTATGTTGTTTACAACTGAAGAAACCTAACAGATACGAAAATTGGTTCCAGGGAGCAAGTTGTAGGGTAAAGACCATCAGGGAATTGTCACCCCTGGAAACAAATTTAACCCCATCTGAAAGTACCAGCCATGCTTCTGAGCCAAATAGCCTCAACATCAATTAGTAAAAAGTTTGCTTTTTATTTTTTATTTTTTTTGGTTGATAAAAATTAAGCAATTCTTGGGCTTCCCTGGTGGCGCAGTGGTTGAGAATCTGCCTGCTAATGCAGGGGACACGGGTTCGCGCCCTGGTCTGGGAAGATCCCACATGCCGCGGAGCAACTAGACCCGTGAGCCACAACTACTGAGCCTGCGCGTCTGGAGCCTGTGCTCCGCAACAAGAGAGGCCACGATAGTGAGAGGCCCGCGCACTGCGATGAAGAGTGGCCCCCGCTTGCCGCGATTAGAGAAAGCCCTAGCACAGAAACGAAGACCCAACATAGCAATCAAGCAATCAATCAATCAATAAATTAAAAAACTTTAAAAAAAAAAAAAATTAAGCAATTCTTGCAATGTTTTCAAAACATAAACTTCCTTTTGAAAAGTCTGGTTTTGCATATGACCCCAGGGAAAAATGGGACCTGGTCCTAGTCCCTGGCCTGCTGACAGCAGATGTAAGGGGGAGTATCAGCTTCCTCCTGGAAGAGAGCTCTCAGGATGGCAAAAAATATTTTCTATGGACAAAGAAGGTAGAGGGCTTCCTTATGCAGTGAAATGTCAATGGTGGGTTTTTAAGAGAGATTGAGTACTTGGAAATCTCTGATTCCTTTTCTAATTCTTATAGCAATCTCAGCCCTGCAGCTACAAAAGTTAGGGATTCTCGTAGCATACTGGTCATAGAAAATTGAGGAATTTCAGTTTGTGACTCCCTGAAAATCAAACTCTGAGGTTAATTTTGTACACTGTGGGTTCAGTTTGAAATCTTGTCAAGTATCATATGTGAAAATCTGGACATTTATCAGTAAAGAATCCACTTACCAGAGACTCTGTATTTGATACACCATCTGGAGTAACAATGTCATTCTAAGAGTGGCTGGTATACTGTGTATTCATGTAAAGTGCCCTTGGACTGGAAATACCCCACGAGCAGTTGTTGAAAAGCATAAATAAGTAGAATGTGTCTTGTTTACGGCCAATCCTATGAGGTCAAAAGGGCTTAGATATTTCTCATACTAGTGTGTGGATAATGTCAGGGAACCCATCCCAGCTGTGCCTCATTCACAAGGAAAGTATGCAGAATAGTTGAGGAACTTGGCAGGCATCCTCAGATCTGTAGATTCCTTAAGCCAGTGATATCAGAATGCATCAGCCAGTGGGTCTGTGGGACCAGGGAAACCACACTACATTGATGTTAGTGTGGTTAGTTCCTAACAAGCCTTTCTAGACTGGCTCACTGTCATCTGCTAGGTAAATGATTTTTGAATGAATTATGGCTGTGAGCTTGATCGCCAGCACGCAATCCAAGAGATTACCACCTCACATCCATTATAATAGTAGCAGTGGTGGGATCATAATTATGTACTTTAGAAGTGGGGCAAGGAACACAGGAAGAAGTAACTCATTACTCCTGAGATTTCATGGTGGTTTTTCATCAGTTCACCTGAAGGCTACAAAGATCATAGAGATATAGATGACAGTGCTATTCTTGGGCTGTAGCTTTTGCTTACCTTCAGCCAATGTATCATTCATGGGTCACTATTAGAAAAACAGAAACCAGTGTAGCTATTTTAAGCAGGAAGGGATTTAAGAACTGCAGAGAACTGGGTGAGTATAAAACACTGAAAAACTCTAATTTGAAAAGACACATGCACCCCAATGTTCATAGCAGCATTATTTACAACAGCCAAGACATGGAAGCAACCTAAATGTCCATCAACAGATGAATGAATAAAGAAGATATGCTATATATACACAATAGAATATTACTCAGCCATTAAAAAAAATGAAATAATGCCATTTGCAGCAACATGGATAGACCTAGAGATTATCATACTAAGTGAAGTAAGTCAGACAGAGACTATCATACTAGAGGCCTAGAGATGATCATACTAAGTGAAGTAAGTCAGACAGAGAAAGACAAATACCATATGACATCATTTATATGTAGAATCTAAAAAAAATGATACAAATGAACTTATTTACAAAACAGAAATAGACTCACAGACAGCAAAAACAAACTTATGGTTACCAAAGGGGAAGCAGGGGGGAAGAATAAATTAGGAGTCTGGGATTAACAGACACACACTACTATATATAAAACCAATAAACAACAAGGACCTACTGTATAGCACAGGGAACTATATTCAATAACCTATAATGGAAAAGAATCTGGGGGCTTCCCTGGTGGCACAGTGGTTAAGAATCCGCCTGCCAATGCAGGGGACACGGGTTCAAGCCCTGGTCCGGGAAGACCCCACATGCCACGGAGCAACAAAGTCCGTGTGCTACAACTACTGAGCCTGTGCTCTAGAGCCCGTGAGCCACAATTACTGAAGCCCACGCGCCTAGAGCCCGTGCTCCACAACAAGAGAAGTCACTGCAATGAGAAGCCCGCACACTGCAATGAAGAGTAGCCCCCGCTCGCCGCAACTAGAGAAAGCCCGCGTGCAGCAACGAAGACCCAACACAGCCAAAAACAATAAATAAAATAAATAAATTTTTAAAAAAAGAATCTGAAAAAGAATATATATACATACACATATATATGCATATGTGTATGTGTGTGTGTGTATATATATGTGTGTGTAACTGAATCACTTTGCTGTACACCAGAAACTAACACAACATTGTAAACCAACTATACTTCAATTTTAAATAAATAAATAAGCTGTATGATAAATCTCACTGAAGAGTATGGGGGTAGAGAACTGACCTAAGTAACTTTGGGAATGAGTAGAAACTGCAAGTCTAAAGACAAGTGTACATACACAATTCTGAAACTACTACATGTATACAGGTATTAAATAAATGAATGAAAGAAAAAAAAAAGGAAAAATCTGGAAGATCTGGAGAAGCAAATTTGAGGCAAGGCCTCCAGAAATGGCTCCCAGACAACAGAACTGTCTGCCAAGGAACCAGGTAAAATCAAGAAGATACGATCAGAAACTGCCCTGGAACTGTTAGCTACAGAAACTCACAGCCTAAACAGCAATCTGGGAATCACAATGCCCCACCGCTGCTGCTGTTGCTTTCAAAGTCACACTGCTACACTGGCATCAGCAAAAACTGCATGCTCAGACCCCTCGCCATGACCCCCATGAAGCTAGTGACTGGACACGGTCATGCTACTCCAGAAAGCCCAACCCCTCCGCACCAGGCTTGCCTGCAGGCAACAGAAACAGCAACAGCGCCTCTCCAGGTACATATCTGTCTTCCAAATGTCCCCAAAGTGCATCTGACTGGACAAACTTAAATCACATCTGGAATCTTTACTATAAGGGAATTGGGAGATGGAGTTTTTGGCGTTCCTTTGGCCCCGTCCTAAAAGGAGGGAAAAGGGATGCTGAGCACTAATCCACTATGAACCCCAGCCAGCTCGCTGCGTCCTTGAGGAAGAAGAGGGCAGTGGGCAGTGAAAGCCACAGGGAAAGGCATTTCCTGGCTTGAAATCAAAGTGGAACCAGAAAAGAAGAGAGAAAAGCCTAGCCCAACGGAGCATTCAGGCAGGTTTGATGTGGAGAATTCTTTCGGTCTTTTTGAAATCCCTATCAAATGCTGCCCTCTAATGTTCGTGGAATAAACTACTTTTGAGAAACGCTGAACCAGAACACATCTAGCTGCAGTTTTCCAGGGTGAACAGCTATGGATATCTGTATTTCATGGAAACTGGAAAAAATCCACTGAACTGGACACCAAAACTGCTTCCGAATGATGCGGCCAATTGACATTCAGATCAAGTTTTGCCAAGATATTATTGACTCAGACCTCTTGATATGGGTGATTTTTTTCCTCCATAACAGAGTGGGGTAGTTTTAAGTATTCCTTGTGGTTCATGTAATAATCAGGAAAGCAGATGATCAATTAAATTATAAATCATTTACACAAATTATGAATCCGAGAGACTTCCAACAAAGTATTTAATTTATTGCCAGTATTAATTTGATTTTCTTGGCTTGTTATCTATCTTTACAAGGTCCCCCCCCCCAACCATACCACCATCACAGTTGGTGATTAGGAAAAGAATGATACCACTGATGTTCAGAATTTTATATGCCAAGAGGAATAAGTGTATGTCAGCAAAACAAAACAAAGTTCTTAACAGTCCTGGTGCAACCAAGAAATGAAGGCCACTACATTTAAAATTATTAAATCCACAGCTATCAATTGCAATCCAAAACACCTGCCAGAATCATGGATTAAATAATAAAATCCATGGATTAGAAGCTGTCCCTTGGGCATACCAAGCATGTTCGTGCCTCGGTGCCCTTACCTTCTCCCTGCTTAGGACATGCTTTTTCCCAATAGTGCACCCGTAGAAGTGTGGCTATTTTGTCTTCTTTCCAAGCTGCTAAAGTGATAAGGTCCAGGGTCCATGCTCACAGGAAGTAAGTTGTAGTCATATCCTTCTCTGCCCTCTTATTTCCTCATGGCCATTTCGTGGTACACCGGTAGTATGGTTTGGGATCTTTGGATGGTGAAGTTGGGTGGGAATAGGCCTCCTCTTTATAGACAACTTCATGTGAGTTGTCTATATTGGGATTAGGGGCCAAAAGCACATTTACCAATCAAGTGTTACTCTGTTTTCCTTTGCTAACCTTCCTTGACTATATGCCTTTCTTGGTTATTCTTTGGTAGGATTAAATATTCATGTGTCTCTGGCCAAAATAATTTCTAGTAGCATTTCAATCTCACTCTGATTTCTAACCGGATACAGGACAGAGAAAACAAGGAGATTAACGAGAAAAGGCCATCATGGCTGGAATTGTAGCACTCCTTTCTGAGAAGTGTCTCCACCCCAAGACCACCATCTCTGAGAACCTCTAAATATTTGAGAACTCTTTCACAAACAGTACGAAACTATCCAAGTTTGAGGCTAGAGCAGTACTAAAATACAACAAGCTGGAGATGCTGAGCAGAAACCACTTCATATATTGCTTCACGCAGCTAAACCTTCAGTTTCCAGGTGCCAGAGCTGTTCCCACTCCCACTTCTCTCTTGGGTCCTCTGGCATGAAGGGAAAGGCATTTGCAAACAAGTCACTGCAGAGATCAGAGTGTTCCCCCTTTGCATAGCCTGGGGGACATGCATCACCACTCTTCCCACTCCACTGTTAGCTTTCCCACTGGGGAAGAAATGGACTCATCTTCAGGATGCAGGGATGAAAGGCTGCAGAAAACAACAAGCTTGAAGCTGTGTAGGGTCAGAGCTGTGTGTAATCAGTCATTAGGGGGCCCTGATCTGCTGATCTGCTTCAAAGCTTTGGAATTTGACTTAAGGGATGTCATCCTGCTGGGTTCACAGAAGAAATTCCCAGGGGCTAGAGGTGAGGTCTAGGCACAGAAGTGAGATCATAGGTGGAGACACACTTAGAAGTTTGTAGTGCTGTTGTTATGATAATCACAATAATAAGTCAACCACAAGGATCCTCCCAAGACTGTCAAATCCCTCATGCTGGGTAGTTTAGTCATAGGACAATCAAATAGGGTGGCTCTGAGAGCTAAAGAAATGTGGGATAGAGAAACAATTTCAATGTTCACAAAAGCAGACAGATTAAACAAATTATGGTAATCCCTACAATAGAATAATACGCAGCCATTAAAAAATAATGTAGGACACACATATTCCTGGTGGGTATGTAATTAGTACTACCTCTATGGAGGGCAACTTGGCACCACAGATGGAAACTGCAAATGCATATACGTCTAATCCAGCATATTCCACTTGGAGGAATTTATCGTCCAGATATATTCAAAGAGGTGCAACATGATATGTACATACATGCATGTACAAGATTATTTATGGCAGCATTTTTTGTAATGGCAAATGTTTAGGAACCATCATTAGGGAACCTATTTTAAAAGTTATGGGGGACTTCCCTGGTGGTCCAGTGGTAAAGAATCTGCCTTCCAATGCAGGAGACGCGGGTATGATCACTGGTTGGGGAACTAGGTTCCCACATGCCACAAGGCAACCAAGTCCGTGTGCCACAACTACTGAGCTCGCGGGCCTCAACAAGAGAGTCTGCGTGCCGCAAACTACAGAGCTCATGCGCCCTGGAGCCTGCACGCCACAACTAGAGAGAGAAAACCCGCACACCACAACTAGAGAGAAGCCCACGCACAGCAACTAGAGAGAAGCCAGAGCGCCGCAACGAAGACCCGACGCAGCTAAAAAATCAAGAAAATAAATGTTTTTAAAATAAATAAATAAATAAAAGTTATGGTACAGCCATACAGTGGAATACAGGACAGTTTAAAAAAAAAAAAAGTTCTGTAGGTCCCAATACATTGCTAAATGCAAAACAATAGCAAAAAAAAAAAAAAAAATCAAGCTGCAGAACAATATGTGTATTACACCACCATTTGAGGTTAATAAAGCAAGGAAGAGGGGGGAAGAGTATTTGCTGGAAGGAAGTATTTGTTGTCAGCCTCTGATGCCTTCACCTCACCCAGCTGGGTACTGAGCTATTCCTGAACTGGGCAGCCTCATCTGAGGAAGAAGCATATCTATGTCCTCTAGTGAAGTAGATTTTAAATTTTAGTGGGCATAGGAATCATCTGAGTTACTTGCTGAAAATAAAAATTTAAGGGATCTGTCCCTTTTTTTTTCTTTGGCTGCACCACCGCGCGGCATGCAGGATCTTAGTTCCCCGATCAGGGATCAAACCTACGTCCCCTGCAGTGGAAACACGGAGTTTTACCACTGGACCACCAGGGAAGTCCCAAGGGATTTATCCTTAGAGACTGTGACTCAGTAGGTCTGGGGTTGGACCCTGAAATTGGTAGGGATTTTTGTTTTTTAAATAGACTTTCTGGGCTTCCCTGGTGGCGCAGTGGTTAAGAATCCGCCTGCCAATGCAGGGGACAAGGGTTCGATCCCTGGTCCAGGAAGATCCCACATGCCGCGAAGCAGCTAAGCCCGTGCGCCACAACTACTAAGCCTGCACTCTAGAGCCCACAAGCCACAACTACTGAAGCCCGCGCACCAAGAGCCCGTGCTCCACAACAAGAGAAGCCACCGCAATGAGAAGCCCGTGCACCGCAACCAAAAGGAGCCCCCGCTCGCCGCAACTAGAGAAAGCCCGCGCGCAGCAACCAAGACCCAACGCAGCCAAATAATTAATTAATTAATAATAAATAGACTTTCTATTTAGAGCAGTTTTAGGTTCACAGCAGAATTGAGAGGAAGGTATGGCGGTTTTCCATATACTTCCTGCTCCCACTCATGCACAGCCTCCCCCATTATTAACATTCCCGGCCAGAGTGTTACTTTTGTTATAACTGATAAACGAACATTGACACATCAGTCATTATCACCCGAAGTCTATAGTTTACATTACAGTTCAGTCTTGGTGTTGCACATTCTATAGGTTTGCACAAATGTATAATAATGTGTATCCACCATTATAGTATCATACAGAGCTGTTTCACTGCCCTAACAATCCTCTATGCTCTACCTTTTTATCCCTCCTAACCCTTGGAAACTGATCTTTTAACTGTCTCCATAGTTTTCCCTTTTCCAGAATGTCATGTAGTTGGAATCATACAGTATGTAGCCTTTTCAGATTCTAGTAGTTACGTAGTGATATCTCATTGTTTTATTTTGCATTTCCCTGAAGACGTACAATGAGGAGCATCTTTTCACGGGCTTATTTACCATGTGTATATCTTCTTTGGTGTGGTATCTGTTAAGGTCTTTGGACCACTGGCTTTTTTTTTTTTAACAAGCACAAAAGGTGATTCTGATGCAGCAGATCCTTGGTCCAGTCTCTGAGAAACTGTGCTCTAGTAACCAGAGAACCAGCAACTGGGATGAACTAAAGTCTTCTCACTGTGCTGAATCGATGAGGATCTATGAGAGGGGAACCCAGCCAACCCATTTAGCCTCAAGCTCAAGCTCAAAAGAGCCCAAAAATTTGGCTATTGTTCTCTGACAAATTTGTTCACAGAAACAAGCCCTTCCACAAATATTCATATCTTGGTCCTTTTGAGCTTGAGGCTATCTGTATCATTTTCTAATAATTAAAATGGAAATCCAACAGAGGTAACTGCTGGTCACCCAGAGTTATTCACAGATGGAAAGCTGGATTTATGAGCACAAAACAATTGGCTGCCCAGTTTATGGCTTAAGGATGTTTTAACTACTTCTATTTAGATGATGACACTTTTCCTTTCAGTGAACTACATGAGATAGATATTCCCTTAAATGATCATTCATACACTTCTACGTATTATACATACTGTAGTTCATATGCATAATGCATGAGTATTGTAGCTTCATTGTTTTGTCGATTACCTTTATTTCTTTTCTTTAAGTCTATTCCTTCATTAGTTGTCCTTTGCCATTTGTTTTTTACTTAACTTCTTTTGTTATTTTTAGATGTGATTCAGATAAAATAGAAGTGTAAATACACATGCAACATTTATACGTTTTTCTTATACCACTATCATCATTCTTTTCATCAGCCGTGTAATATTTTTCAAATCCATCAATATTCACAGTTTCGTTTACAATTTTAAATTTTTACTTATTTTACTTTTGGCTGCATTGGGTCTTTGTTCCTGCTTTCTCTAATTGTGGCAAGCCAGGGCTACTCTTCGTTATGATGCGCGGGCTTCTCATTGCGGTGGCTTCTCTTGTTGCGGAGCACGGGCTCTAGGCACACGGGCTTCAGTAGTTGTGGCACGCTTGCTCAGTAGCTGTGGCTCATGGGCTCTAGAGCACAGGCTCAGTAGCTGTGGCGCACAGGCTTAGCTGCTCCACAGGATGTGGGATCTTCCCGGACCAGGGTTCGCACCCGTGGTCCCCTGCATTAGCAGGCGGATTTTTAACCACTGCACCCCCAGGGAAGCCCTCGCTTACAATTTTAAAAGTTCAAATTACTCAGTCTACTTCTGGGGACTTCCCTAGTGGTCCAGTAGTTAAGAATCTGCCTTCCGGGCTTCCCTGGTGGTGCAGTGGTTGGGAGTCCGCCTGCCAATGCAGGGGACACGGGTTTGAGCCCTGGTCCCGGAGGATCCCACATGCAACAGAGCAACTAGGCCTGTGCACCACAACTACTGAGCCTGCGCTCTAGAGCTCACGAGCCACAACTACTGAAGCCTGTGTGCCTGGAGCTCGGGCTCCGCAACAAGAGAAGCCACCGCAATGAGAAGCCCTCGCACTGCAATGAAGACCCAACACAGCCAAAAATAATAAGTAAATAAAATAAATAAATAAATAAATAAATAAATAAAAAAGAATCTGCCTTCCCATGCAGGGGACGTGGGTTTCAGCTCTGGTCAGGGAACTAAGATCCCACATGCTGCGGGGCAACTAAGCCCATGTGCTGCAACTACAGAGCCCATGTACTTTGGAGCCCGTGCACTGCAACTAGAGAGCCCACGTGCTGCAACTACTGAGCCTGTGCACTATGGAGCCCATGAGCCACAACTAGAGAGAAGGCCCGTGCACTATAAGGACGATCCCATGTGCCACAACAAAGATTCCATGTGCCGTAACTAAGACCCAAAGCAGCCAAAAATGAAATACTTTTAAAAAATCAAATTCTTAAATTTAGATACATATATATATATATATATTTTTTTTTTCTAGCCATGTCATGCGGCATGTGGGATCTTAGCTTCCCGACCAGAGATCAAACCCATGCCCTCTGCACTGGGAGCACAGAGTCCTAATCACTGGACTGCCAGTGAAGTCCCTTAAATTTATATTTTATTCAGGAAAGTACAATGTTACATACCAAATGAGTGAGAACTTAGACACTGCATTTTCAAAAATTTTGTCCTATATAAGACACGTTTCCTGATAAATAGCGCTCACTACGTAAGGTACTGTTCTAAATGCTTTATAAATATAACTAATTTAATCTTCAAACAAGACTGTAAGTGCTATTCTCACAACGCCATGTTGACTCTCAGTATTGCTGTCAAAGTTAGACTTCTGACCCTAATTGAAATCCATATTCAACTGAAATCTCCCCATACTATCTCATTCAAGAGTTAAGTGGTCTCAAAATCTGAATGCTCAGTGGCCTCCCCAGTGCTCTCAGAAGAATTGTCCCTACATATCATACTGCTCCAGGTCAGTCCCTATAACTACATTGTGTCTTGACAGTTCTGCTGGAACTGGGGTCCTTGCTTGCACCCCACCCTTCTTGACATGCAGCCCAGCCTTTGCCCTAGAAACCTAGGAACTGGCTTCCTGAGGCATAACTGTTGCTTCTACTTGTCTCTGAGCATTGCCTGTTGTCTCCATTCCCTCTAAATACTGTACATTTCACCTTCATCCCACCCTTAATTGGGCTAACGGGTCTCACCTCCTAGAGACTGTTGTCTACTTGATCTATTCCAGAGTTCAGTAGGCCCTTTAAATGCTGACAATAACCACACAGCTGGGCCAGTTTCTCCTGACCCAGTTCTGACTTTTTATCTCCATTTACAGGTTTTGGGTGCTTAACATATATAGTATAGAAATCTACCTAAGCTATGACACTTTTGTGTCAAAAGTGGAGGTTCCTCTGATTTGGAAAATATTAAAGGCTCTGAGAAACTAGGTTTCAGTGATGTGACTGAAAGCACAAAGCTCTCATGTTATACAAGGAAGGAGCTGAAATGTAACAGAGGGACTTCCCTGGCGGTCCAGTGGTTAAGACTCCGTGCTTCTACTACAGGGGGCACACGTTCGAACCCTGGTCGGGGAACTAAGATCCCACATGCTACGCGGTGTGGCCAGAAAAAAAAAAGAAAGAAAGAAAAAGAAAACAAATATCAAGATGGAAAATAAAATCCAACCATATCAGTAATTACAATACAAAAAAAAAAAAAAAGAAATGTAACAGAAGCCCTGTAGGAAGTTCAACATCCTTGGCCGCACCCCTCCTGCTTCAGAGATGTCTCCTATTCTGCTTCACATCTGGTCTGCTCTTTCAGTTTATATGAAGAACCATCTATTTAGAGGCTGTACGAATTTTGTTCCCCCAGATAATGGTATTTTACTTCAAGGTGGGCACCTCAACACACCTATACAACCATCCTAAATTTACTTTCCCTCAAATTTACTTTTCCTCCTAAGTCTGGCACTCTCATTGTGAGGAAGAAGAGTGAGCGCTGAGCTTTGGAGAATCCAAGACCCTGTGTTACTTCATCAGATGGCTACACTGAGTACTCCTGAATTCCATAGTATTCATAACCTGCTTGTTTTTTGTTTTGTTTTGTTTTTGGCCACGCCTCGAAGCTTGTGGGATCTGAGTTCCCCAATCAGGGATCGAACCCGTGACCCTGGCAATGGAAGCGCAGAGTCCTAACCACTGGACCACCAGGGAATTCCATATAACCTGTTTGTTTTATCTCAAAAACACTGAGTCAACCTCTTCGAACCAAAGGTTGTTTGGTTTTGTTTTTGTTTCAGACAGGGTACCCCCATAGAAATCCCGAGAAGGGTTTAAAATGTTTAAGGAGAGATCCTATTGACCCAAATATATAGTAACTTGAAAGCCTTCAGTTTTAAGTCTACTTTCATCAATTCTTTTATTCAACACTTACTAAGGGCTGAGTATGGGCCAGGCACAATTCTAGGTACAATAGAGAACAAAAGAAAGTTTGCTGCCCTCATGGAGTTTATATCCTAATGGCAATAAATACTAAACATAATGAGTAAATTATATAGTACTTAAAGGAATTAATGTCTACAGAATAAAGAAAAATAAGAAGGGATAGAAAAGATGGGAGTATGGAGATGGAAACTACCAGTTCAGAGAGTGTTCAGAATGGGCTTCCCTGAAAAGATGACATTTGAGAAAAGACTTAAAGGAAGAAAGAGAAGCATACCCCACAAATGTACATATGGGTGAGACATGAGTGGAATGAGGTGAGTTAGGGGTAGAACAGGAAGTGAGATCAGATAGGGAAATGGGGAGGTGGGGGAAGGTGTGAATCTACAGTAGCCTATTATTCAAAATAGGCTTTGGTTCAAAAATGAGAGACTTTTGGGAATTCCCTGGCTGTCCAGTGGTTAGGACTCCACACGCTCACTGCCAAGGGCCCGGGTTCAATCACTGGTCGGGGAACTAAGATCCCACAAGCAGCACAGCACAGCCAAAAAAAAAAAAAGAGAGAGAAAGAGAGAGACTTTTAGTCTCTTTTAATCTCTGAGTAGGGATTTATTCTTCTGCATATTTCCAGTAAAAGTGTACTGTTTACTGTCTACTAAAACTTGGAACAGGGACTTCCCTGGTGGTCCAGTGGCTACAACTCCACACTCCCAATGCAGGGGACCCAGGTTCCATCCCTGGTCAGGGAACTAGATCCCGCATGCTGCAACTAAGAGTTTGTGTGCTGCAACTAAGACCTGGCACAGGACTTCCCTGGTGGCGCAGTGGTTAAGAATCTGCCTGCCAATGCAAGGGACAAGGGTTTGAGCCCTGGTCCGGGAAGATCCCATATGCCACGGAGCAACTAAGCCCGTGCGCCACAACAACTGAGGCTGTGCTCTAGAGCCCGCGAGCCACAACTATGGAGCCCACGTGCCACAACTACTGAAGCCCGTGCACCTAGAGCCCGTGCTCTGCAACAAGAGAAGCCACTGCAATGAGAAGCCCGCGCAGTGCAACGAAGAGTAGCCCCTACTCACCGCAACTAGAGAAAGCCCACGCGCAGCAACGAAGACCCAACACAGCCAAAAATAAAATAAATAAAATAAATAAATTTATTAAAAAAAAAAAAAAAAAGACCTGGCACAGCCAAATACATAAATAAATATTTTAAAAAACCACAAAAAAAAAACTTGGAACACATTTTTGTCGACCTTATTGATGTATAATTTAAATTGTACAATTCAATGAATTTTGATAAATGACCTCACCTGTGACCTCACCACTACACTCAAGTTCCAGAACATTTCCATCATCCCTAAGAGTTCCCCATAACCCTTTGCAATCCGTGCTTCCCTCCACTGCCAGCCCCAAGCAACTACAAGCCTGCTTTTTATCACCATAGATTTGGTTTGCATTTTCTAGGATTTTTATAGAAACGGTATCATATATATTCTTTTGTCTGGCTTCTTTCACTCAGCATGATGCTTTTCAAATTCATCCATACTAATGTATATATAAGTATTTCATTCCTTTTTATTGCTGTGCATTCCATTGTATAAATATACCGTATTTACTTTATCCTCTTTTTTTTTTTTTTTTGGCCGCACTGCACAGCTTGTGGGATCTTAGTTCCCCAACCAGGGATCGAACTCTGGTCCATGGCAGTGAAAGCCCATGTCTTAACCACTGGACCACCAGGGAAATCCCTATCCTCTCACTTACTGAAGGAAATTTAGGTTTTGTCCCCTCAAAACTGTAATATAATGGACCTAGAGATTGTCATACTGCGTGAAATAAGTCAGACAGAGAAAGACAAATATCACATGCTATCGCTTATATGTGGAATCTAAAAAAAGGCTACAAATGAACTTATTTACAAAACAGAAGTAGAGCCACAGATGTAGAAAACAAACTTATGGTTACCAGGGGGGGAGGGATAAATTGGGGGATTAGGATTGACATATACACACTACTATATATAAAATAGATAACTAATAAGGACCCACCATATAGCACAGGGACCTCTACTCAGTACTCTGTAATGGCCTATATAGGAAAAGAATCTAAAAAAAGAGTGGATATATGTACATGTATAACTGATTCACTTTGCTGTACACCTGAAACTAACACAACATTGTAAATCAACTATACTCCAATAAAAATTTTTTAAAAACTGTAATATATTAATGCTGCTTTTATTAATTATGTTTTAATAGGTATTATAATGATCCCACAATCCAGAAACGTTAAGTACTTAAAGCCTGTGGACACAGGAAATCTTAAAAGTTGAATCCAAATTTATATACATATTTTTGCTCCAGAGAATTATGAGAGGGTCATAAAAGACATTAAAGCATGAAAATATATTATATTAGTAGGATAAAATTCTATGGAGGGAGTGGAATGGAAAAGAATGATGGGAAATTTCCCAGTGGTAAGAAGTTTATTACATGTTGCACTATGGTAATTACAACCTATTATTTACATTTAAAGAAGTAATGTGACTTTTATCTTTTGAAGTCAATATTTACAATACGCCAGAAATTTAATACTTTACAACTCTTTAAACTTATAAAATTTTAGATATCAATTTTAAAATGTGAATGTGAAAATTAAAAAATAGTAGTAATAAATTTGAGTACCCCTTCTCTTGGTCCTGTTCCTAAAGGTTCCTCTTTCATTGATCTGGGGTGGGCAGGAACATCATGGTTTTTAAAGTTCCCCAGGTGATTCTAAAGTGCACCCAAAGTTGAGAATAGTTAGTCTGAAAATAGTATTCTCTCTCAGTAGACAAGGAGTAGAAAAAATGAGAGCTACACAGTTTACTGTTTGAGAGTATTAGTCATCTGGCAAGTAACTATTTTCAAGGTTTATAAAAATATCAAATCAACAGTCCTTATAGAACTTAAGCACAAAAATGTTAACTGATAACCATGGCTGGTACCTATGGTGCCTTCCAATGATGAAATGCTATTATTTGCAAGGCACTGAGCCAACTGTTGTAAGTAAATGGTAGTATTATCTCCACTGTAGATAGTTCTTGGCCTGGAACACCAACCCACAGATGTGGTGACAAAGAAAACCCCCAGAAGGCAGTAATTATTCATTAATGGCAACTGCCCCTGGGCTCATCTATTGGCTTTTTCACAGTAGTATTTCTTTTGGCTTACTGTCCAAAATCGCAAGTCTGCAATTCAATTTTATTTTCTACTTCTCTATTTCTCCTCTGTTCTCCTTTTGTGCCTTAGCTATTATTTTTCTCACTCTTGTTTCTTGTTATGATTTACAGTATAGTCATAAAAGATGGGACTAAGATTTGGGCTTAAAGCCAAATTCCACACTTAATTAGCCATGTGACCTAGTAAAATAATGTAAAATGGGGGGGTCACTGTTGCCCTGTGTAGTGGACTGAATTGTACCCTTCTGAAGGAAAAGTTCACATCCTAATACCTGGGCCCCATGAATATTACCTTACATGGCAAAAGATGTGATTAAGTTAACGATCTGGAGAGGAGAACCTTATCCTGAATTATCTGAGTAGACCGTAAATGCAATCACATGTTTGCCGGTGAGAGAAAGGTAGAGGGAGTTTTGAAACATACACATAAGAAAAGGTGATGAGGAGACAGAGCAGAGACAGATACAGCTACTACATGCCAAAAATGCTGACAGCCACCGGAAGCAGGAAGAAGCAAGGAACAGATTCTCCCCTAAAGATTTCAGAGGGATTGCAGCCCCACCAAACCCTTGATTTCAGACTTCTAGCCTCCAGTGCTATTAGAGAATAAATTTCTATTGTTTTCAATTGTCAAGTGTGGTAATTTGTTACAGCAGCCACAAGAAACTGATATACTCTGGTTACCTCCCAAGGAAAAGAAGCTAAGGAATGTATAAGTGCTTCATAAACCTAAGTGCTATACAAATACAAGCTCTCCTTGCTGGTCGCTTTCTACAAGGACCTCCAAGACCATGCAAATAGTCATCAACCTGGATCAGTCTTCACAGAACGGATGTAAGGGGAGCTCCTGAGGCTTTCCTGGGCCATTGTATACTCTTCCCTTAATCCTTCTCTTGCCACAAAGCTTAGTATTTCTTTTGGTGGTGGTGTGGGTATTGCTAATGGTAGCAACTACCAAAGAAAATGAGTTAGAACTACTTTAGCCATGTCTCTTAAATCTTGCCAGCAATTACTCTTCTCTTTATTCCAAGATCTTTTGTTAGTCCAGGTGTAAGCAGATTGGGTAGGGGATCCCCAGAGAAAAAGAACTAGGCATGGCTTTCTTGTCATAAGAGAAGCCATTTTTGGCCTAAGCCATTTTGGAATCTAAGCCTGGCCACAATGCTTGCCCTTGAACAGGTCTCAGTAATAATGATTTAAGGCAACAAAAGAACAACCTGTTATCAGGCAAGCGAGATAACAATAGCAAAGATAGTAAATCAGTTGCAAAGACTCCCAGTTCTGTTTCAATGACAAAGATTAGCCTGAGGCACTTTCTTCAACTGTTTTGCTGAATTTAAACCCCGCTTGAGAGCTCAACCACCAGATCAACTGGAACCTAAGGGATGATGATGTTGACCTTTTCTGACCTTCACAATTTCAATCAACTAAAGTTTGGACTTTCTCACCCTGTGCCCCAATTCTATGCCGAATTCACCTGTTCAAGCCCCCTCAAGGATATGCATGTACCCTTAGCTTAAAACTTTCCCAGTTTTGCTGTTCAGGGGGACACTGCTTTGGGAAAGATCCCCGGTGTTCTCTTTACTTGCTGCAAGTAATAAATCCTTCCTTCTCCCGATCTTTGGCTTGGTTGTGTCTTTTGGCTCAACACCCACCAAGAGGAGAACCCAGTTTTCAGGTAACACAGGATTTAGAGTAGGCTTTCTCAACAGCAGCAAAATTGACACTTGGGACCAGATAATTTTTTTGTTTGGGGGACTATCCTGTACAATGTATGTTCAGCAGCAACCTTGTGCTCTATCCACTGAATACCAATAGTACTGCCCGTAGTCATGACAATCAAAATGTCTACAAAAGCCAAAAGTTCTAAGGGGAAAATTGCCAGCCTTCCCTCTCAACTATACCAGATCAAGAACCACTTATTTAGATAGGACTAGCTAAAGATCTATCTGGTATGGCTCTACTCCTGGTAGATAACCCCAATCTCCATTCATATATTAAGATCTGTCCTAGGGACTTCCCTGGCTGTCCAGTAGAAGACTTCGGCTTCCAACACAGGGAGTGCGGGTTCAATCCCTGGTCAGAGAGCTAGGATCCCACATGCCTTGGGGCCAAAAAAAACAGAACAAAAAACAGAAGCAATATTGTAACAAATTCAATAAAGACTTTAAAAATGGTCCACACCAAAAAAAAAAATCTGTCCTAAAACGAGAGAATATATCTCCTAGGAGCCTGCTGATTCTTCATTAAATTGGTCTTTTTGATAGTCTCATTGGTATTTCTCAAATTACAATCAATATTTCATTTGCAGCAGAATCATTTGAGCTTGTTGACCTACTGAGACACCCAGGAATTTGCATTTTACGTGTTTTGCAGATGATTTTTATTTTAATTTGCTGAAGATGGGTTCTGGGGGAACTCCCTGGCGGTCCAGTGGTTAGGACTCCTTGCTTCCACTGCAGGGGGGCAGGGGATGAACTTCAGACTCCAGGTGGATGATGTTCTTTACTCCAATCTCTTGGTTCTGGAATCTGATCCTGGTTTTGTAACTGAGCAGGACTCTGTGGGGCTCCCAGGCACAAAAGTCTCTCTGTGTCCCCCATTTCTTATTTGTAGGAAATAGGCTTCATTCAGCCTCCATGACCTTCCCTGAGTTCCAAAGGGCAGGTTCAAGCAACTGCTAATCAGGGAAGGGAGGGGATTCAGACAAGGGAGGAGCAGTCAAGAAACAATAGTGCAGCCTTGGGGCAGGGTCCTGGTTCCCCATCAAGGGATACACGTAACAATATCTTTGAGCTGTTTTGCAGATACCAAAACCCCCACCAGGTGGAAGAAGTTAATGGTATGCTGCCCACAAGCATGTAGACCCCAGACGGGTTGGAACCAGAAGTTTGATGATGCTGACTCCCAATTACCTCACCACCAACCAATGAGAAGAACGTCCACAAGCTGATTAAGCCCTCCTCTTTGAACCATTACTATAAAACTCCTCACTACCACCTCTGGGTTGGACACACAGTTTTGAGGGCATTAGCCTGCTGTGGCCCCCTTTGCCTGGCAAAGCAATAAAGTTATTCTTTTGTACTTTGCCCAAAACTCCGTCTCCAAGATTCAATTCGGTACCAGCACACAAACGCTGAATTTCAGCTATGCTACCTCACCACCAACCAATCAGAAGAAAGTCACACACCCTGCAGCCCTCACCCAAATTTTGCTATAAAAACTTCTCCCCTAAAACCAAGGGGAAGTTCAGGGCTTTTGAGCATTAGCCACCCATTCTCCTTGCTTGGTCCTGCAATAAACCTTTCCTTGCTCCAAACTCCAACATTTTGATTTGTTTGGCCTCACTGTGCATCAGGCACACGAACTCTGTTCGGTAACAAAATGATGGCCTAAAACTTTCCAGACTTAAAAAAACCTATAAACCTACAGTTCCAAGAAGCTCAATGAACCCTAACCTAAAGAAACAAAAAAAAACTACACCAAATAACATCAGAATCAAATTGCTCAAAACAAGTGATTTAAAAAAAATCTTAGCCAGAAAAACAGACATGTTAAATAAAGAACATATATAAGGATGACATCATATTTCTCACTGGAAACAATACAACAGAGAAGACTGTGGAATGACATCTTTAAAGTCCTGAAAGAAAAAACAGTCAGACTCTAATTTCAGAGAGAGCAAAAATACCTTTCAAAACTGAAGCAAAGCTTCCAGTTCAGGACAAGATAAAGAAGGTGTGCTTCATATTCCTCCCATTAAATACAGCTAAACATCCTGAATACTATATAAATAAACATAACAAGGTGGAGAGAAAACAGCAGACCAAGAAGGGATCTTGGGGCCCAAGAAATGACATGACATTGGGCTCCTGGGTTTTATTTTTGCCTCATATATTCTACACTGGGTGTTTGAGAAGCCAGCAGTCTGAAAACATCAATGCGTGCTAAGAGAAGCCTGCTCTTCTGAGCCAAAGGATGAGGAAAGGGGCAGCCTTGTAAGACAAAACTTTTAGACAATAACCACCCTACTCCAGCCAAGCTCCGCAGAAAAAAAGTGTGATGCCACCCTCACCCACGTCAGCCAAGGCCCAACAGGAAGCCTAGACTTCCCCTCACCAGGCTGCAACACACACATCTCACCCTCCCAGCCAAGCTGCTGTCATTGAAGGTCCAGTAGAGAACCTGACAGATGCCCCAGTCCCCTAGAATGAGGCACCTCTCCCATTGCCCATCCTCAGACAGTCAACAGAAGCCGAATGGAGAACCTGAACTTCCACCTTACCTGGCAGTAATGAGGTAGCATCTCCCTTTCCTTTGCCAGTGTGGTGTCAGAGAAAACCTGCTAAAAAGAGCAGATTTGGGTAAGAGACAGAGTCTCATGAAAATGCTGAAAATGTCCAGCATCAAAAAAAATCATCAGGGGGCTTCCCTGGTGGCACAGTGGTTAAGAATCCGCCTGCCAATGCAGGGGACATGGGTTCAAGCCCTGGTCCAGGAAGATCCCACATGCCGCGGAGCAACTAAGCCCATGAGCCACAACTACTGAGCCTGCGCTCTAGGGCCCGTGAGCCACAACTACTGAGCCCACGTGCCACAACTACTGAAGCCCTCGCACCTAGAGCCTGTGCTCCGCAACAAGAGAAGCCACCGCAATGAGAAGCCTGAGCACCGCAACAAAGAGTAGCCCCCGCTCGCCGCAACTAGAGAAAAGCCCGCATACAGCAACAAAGACCCAACACAGCCAAAAATAAAATAAATTTATAAAAAAAAAAAAATCATCAGGGACTTCCCTGGTGGTGCAGTGGATAAGACTCCACACTCCCAATGCAGGGGGCCCGGGTATGATCCCTGATCAGGGAACTAGATACCATAAGCCACGTGGTGCAGCAAAAACAAAAAAAAAACAAAAAAACAAAGGAAACCAGAAGACATGAACACCAATATCTGGAATATCTGACAAGGAATTTAAAGCAGCCATCACAAAAATGCTTCAATGAGCAATTATGAACATGCTTGAAACCAGTGAAAAGGTACAACTCAGCAAAGTAACAGAAGATTTAAAGAACCAAGTAAAAATTCTAGAACTGAAAAATGTAATTACCAAAATTAAAAACTCACTAGATGGGCTCAAAAGCAGAATGGAGCCAACAGAGGGGGGAATGTCAGAGAACTTGAATAAACAACAATAGAAATTATCCAATCTGAATGAGAGAGAAAATAGAGCATCAAAAGTGAACAATGCCTCCAGAACCTGTGGGACTATAACAAAAGAGCTAACGTTCACATCATGGGATCCCAGGAGGGAAAAAAAAGAGTGTGGGCCTGGAAAGTATCCGAAGAAATAATGACTGAAAATATTCCAATTTTGGCAAAACAACCTCAAAGGGTAATATGGGAAAACTATAAAGAACTCTACTCACATGAATTTGGCAACTTAGATGAAATGTACCAATTCCTCAAAAGCTACTACCACAGCTCCCCCAATATGAAATAGATAATTTGAACAGCTCTATAACTATTAAATAATTGAATTTGCAGACTTCCCTGGTGGCGCAGTGGTTAAGTATCTGCCTGCCAATGCAGGGGACATGGGTTCAAGTCCTGGTCCGGGAAGATCCCACATGCCACGGAGCAACTGAGCCCGTGTGCCACAACTACTGAAGCCTGTGTGCCACAACTACTGACGCCTACGCGCCTAGAGCCCGTGCTCCACAACAAAAGAAGCCACCGCAATGAGAAGCCCACGCACCGCAACGAAGAGTAGCCCCCCCTCGCCACCACTAGAGAAAGCCCGCATGCAGCAACAAAGACCCAGCACAGCCAAAAATAAATAAATAAATTCATTTAAAAAAGAGCTGTAAACATATAATAGTGACTGTACTTAGATTTTTTTAAATAAATAAATAAATAATAAATTAAAAATTGAATTTGTAATTTAAAAACTCTCCCCAAAATCTCTAGACCAGATGGTTTTGCTGAAAAGTTATGCCAAATATTTAGAGAAGAATTAAAACCAACTTTAAACAATATCTTTCAGAAAGTGGAAGAGGAGGAAACACTGCCCCAACTCATTTAATGAGGTCAGGTACACCCTTATACCAAACCCAAAAACATAAAAAAAGAACAGTAGAGAAATATCCCTCACGTAATGACATGACATTGCATTACATGTATAGAAGCCAAAAGTAAGTCTGGCACATGTGCCCCAGAAGATATGTGCTGATTCAAAGCACCACTATTTATAATACCAAAAATTGGAAACAACCTACATATAAGTCCCTGAACAGAATACTGGAGAAATAAGTTGTTGACCACTTACTAAATAGAATACTATAAAACAGCAAAAATTGGGACTTCCCTGGTGGCGCAGTGGTTAAGCATCCACCTGCCAATGCAGGGGACATGGGTTCGAGCCCTAGTCCAGAAAGCCTGCGCACCGCAACGAAGAGCAGCCCCTGCTCGCCACAACTAGAGAAAGCCCGCGCGCAGCAACGAAGACCCAACGCAGCCGAAAATAAATAAATAAATTTATTTATTTATAAAAATAAATAAATAAATTCATTTATTTATTTATAAAAATAAACAAATAAATAAAACAGCAAAAATTACTATAGCTTTACGCTTGGTCTTGGAATACTCCTGTGAAGACAACAGACAAGGTTGATTAAAGAAAGGCACAGAAGAAAACATAAAGTATGAAAACAACATATACAGAATCCAAAGACATGCAAAACTATTCAATACATTTTTCTGTGGGATACAATTTTAGTCAAATTATAAAGAAAAGCAAGTAATTGACAAACATAAAATTCAAGACAGTGATGAGGGGAGCTGTGATGATCGGGATCACACAAAGGGTCGTAAGAAAAAAGGTGGAGTTCTATTTTTCTTTCTTTTTTACATCCAGAAGTCTTTTATTGGTCACTTATATGCCAGGTACCAACATTAACAACAACAACAAAAAACCCCACAAAGGTCAAGGTTTCCAGATAAAAGAGCCTATTATCCCTTAGCTTGTGTCTTCCCATAAAGTTTCCCTCCCAACTCTGTATATCCACAATCACAGATGAATGCAGCTTTACTGGTAACAGATCTTAGGAAAAAGGAACACTCTCAATCAAGAGGCAAGAAAGCCATTGCTAAATCTCTCCCAAATACAGAAATACCAGTCAGCAATCACTGTACCAACTGCCCAAGCTTCACATACAGCCTCCCTTTAAGCCTAAGATTATGCCATTTTACAGGGGAGGAGGAAACAAGTTCTAAGAGAATTACACCTTGTTTGAAACTAGCCCACATGCTATATAGCAGACTACAAGCACTGTGAGGACAGCTTCATTCCTACTATTCCTCCCTTTATGACCACGAAGAGCAGTGTTCAGATCTAATGGGAAAGGGGAAGGGGTAGAGTACTACTTCTTCAGATTAGTGGTGGATACACAGATCCCGGATTGAGTAGTATTCTTTACACCTTCGAGATACGTTTTACAATATATCTCGTATATGTCATATTTTTAAAGTGGAAAAATATAACTACAATCAAATCTTTACAATAAAGAAAAATATGAGAGCGTGAGACAAAGCCCTGGACCCACTCCCACAACCTGCTGAATTCAGGCTCATTGCAAGATGAGTTGTCAAAAAGGAACCAGTGCAAAATGTAGTCAAAGGTATGACTAGAAAAAGAGAAGAGCAAATGGCTGACTACACACATGCTGCAGCAAAGTGTGACCAGGAGGCAAAGGAAATCAGTCAGGAAATATTTCAGATTGAAGTATTCAAATTTAGTGAAGCTGATGAAGGAAAACTACAGAGAAGAGATGCAGATACAAAAGGAAGAAATAAAACTTCTGGAGAAGAAAAATTTAAAGGTTTGAAAATATTTCCTCAGGGAACAGGAAATGGGTAGGAGAAAACTTTCTGAGTAATAAAGCCTTCTGCAAGTTTGTGAGTCTTTAAATATGTGAATGTACTGCCTTAAGAAATAAAACAAACTAAAGTAAAAAGGGCTTTCTTCCAACCACGTCTACACCCTTAAAGGTGTCCCTACATGTGGGCGCAGACTTCTCATACCTCCGGGTCCTAGAATGCGGACCCGTCCAGGGCTCCCCAACATCCCTGCCCTAAAAAAGGGATTTTCCCCAAACTCGTCCCCTTCTGTCCCGCCCCCGTCCCACCCTTCACTTAGGGTTCCGAGTCTCCATGCTCCCGCTCTTCTGCACATCCGGCACCTCGGTCGTCCCTAACCCTGTGAGAACCTAGAAGAGGGTGAAACGCGAGGAACTCTGCAGTAGTAGTTGAGGCAGTGGAGGCTGTTTAACCATCACAACGGAAACCCCTGGGCGGGGCTTAAGAGGGGCGTGGTCAGGAGCTCGGCGGGCCGGAATTTACAACTCCCGCACGTCGTGCGCACGCATCGCCTCCGGAAGCCCTTCGGCTCTCGGCGTGTTCTGCCCCCTGTCGGTCCTGTGCCCAAGCATCCGGGAACGACAGCCCCAGGAACCCGCGCCCCCGCCCCGCTTCCGGGTTCTCGCCAAACCCCACCTTCTTCTCCAGTAAGACGCGGCGCAATCCTACTTCCGAAAGCGAGCCGGAAGGACGCAAAGACCGCGCCGGGGCGGGGGTCTCCGAGGAGGGCGTCCGGGGGCAGGGCCACGAGGGCGCCATTGTGACGCGTCCGGAGCGGAGCCGGGGATTGGTCGGCCAGGCGCAGGGCGGGGCCGGGGCTTGCAGAGCCGGGTGCTGCTGGGAAGGGAGGCGCGGGATCTGGGTGATCTCTGCTCGGGGGCAGGGTAGGGCTGGTGAGGCACGCCTGAGCTTCTAAAGCTACTGACGGGGAGAGTCCCCCAGACAGTGAGCCCAAAGGACGGCTGGATTGAAGACCAGCGTGGTAGAAGGAAGTGAGAGACATTTCCTGCTGAGAGGGAAGGAGGGAACCGGGAACAGCGGAGACCGATAATGGCGGCTCCAGAGGCAGAACTTGAGGAGCGGCCGCAGGCTGTGCTGTCATGTCTTGGGTCGCTGCTCCGCAGGGTCACGGGACCTCGCCTGGCTCCCTCGACTTGTTCCTTCAGACCAGTGGTCCCCAACCTTTTTGGCACCAGGGACTGTGGAAGACAATTTAGGGGGGTTGGAGTTTCCGGTGGTAATGCGAGTGGTGGGGGGGGATGGTTCAGGCAGTAATTCCAGCGATGGTTCAGGCGGTAATGTGAGCGATGGGGAGCAGCAGATGAAGTTTCGTTGCCTGCCGCTCACCTCCTGCTGTGTGGCCGGGTTCCTAACAGGCTAGGGACTGGTAGCGGCCCCAGGGGGTTGGTGACCCCTGCTTCAGGTCCGCAGGGCTTTCGGTTCAGGCCTGGTCCTCAGAGACAAAGTGCTGGGGCAGAGGATGTCACCACTAAGATCTTCACTTCTGGAAGAAACAAGCACGCCAGTTCAGTGTCATTTGAGTTCCTGCTACATCCAAACCAGCCGTGTTTCTGCTCTGAAAAAGACAGATCGAACTTTCCAGCCCTTGGCGACGAGTTATTTGTTAAGCACATGTACAGTGTCGAATTAGCAGTGTCAGGGACCAACTGTTGTCATATTCTGTAGCAAAAGCTGCTAAGCAATCTCCTTTTGCTTTCCATCTTAATTATGATCAGGTTCAGCTCTAAGAAGTAAAGGAGCCACCAGAGCCACCGTTGGTAGCTGGCCTGAACGCCCTGATACACATAAGCGACGTCATGGAATTTTGATGTCAGATGAGGTCTCTGACGAGATGGAAGGTGAAGAAAATAAGCCTAATCGTGCCTAAACAGATGGACACTGCAACCACAAAAAGATGACCAAACATCCCTTCCCTAGCTAACATGAGTGACTGTTGCTTCACTAATGACCACTCTAGCCCTGCTCCATTTTTCTTGCTTTCCAGATAAAAACTATTAAGCGAATCACTGAATTGCCCCGCTTTCTGACAGCACCAGAGCAGACCCCTGTTTCCTTGGGCCTGCCCCCAAATCACCTAACACAAGCCCAAGCACTATAATAAGCCCTCTTTAACACCCCTTTCCTGAGATGCATGCTTGCCCATAGTGTCAGGTCTCCCTCACTATAGCAGTTAATAACCCTTCATTGTTTGACCAGAACTGTGTTTCGGTAGTCTTTGGTGGGCATCACCAGTATGAATAAACTTACATTTATGAATTATACATAACCATACAAAACTTTAGAGCCTATACTCTAACGAGAAATCAAAACAAAACATTAATGTGAATGGTAAAATGGGGCAAGATCTTGGTATATGAAAGGCTTGTATGCTAAATGCCATGTGGGATTGTGGTTTGGATTCTAGAACGGTAGAAGGACATAAACGGTAAAATCAGACTAAAGTCTATAGTTTAATTAAGAGTATTATACCAATGTGAATTTCTTAGTCTTGACAAATGTGCCATGGTTATATAGACATTAAATACAGGAAAAAAAGTAAAGGGTATAGAGGAGCTCCCTGTACTATCTTTGCAACTTATCTGTAGACTTAAAATTATTCCAAAATAAAAATTTTATTTAAAAAAAGCTTATGCCCAGGGACTTCCCTGGTGGTCCAGTGGTTAAGAATCCGCCTTCCAATACAGGGGACACAGGTTTGATCCCTGGTCGGGGAACTAAGATCTCACAAGCTGTGAGGCAGCTAAGCCTGTGCACTCTGGAGCCTTCACGCCACAATGAAGAGCCCACGTGCCACAACTAAGACCCGATGCAGCCAAATAAATTAATTTTTAAAAAAAAGAACCATTTAAAAAAAAAAAGCTTATGCCCAATTTACCCTCTAGGGAGAAAGCTTATTTTTGCTTTGAACTGGGGTGATGGTTATTGTATCTAGAGAGACCCCAGTATGAGCAACAGAAATGAGAAGAGGTGTAGTCAAGAGCAGCAGCTCTAGTCACAGCAGCTCTTCTGCCTCAATTCCAGCTTCTGGATCTTCCCTACCTGACATTTCAGGGTTCCTTCCTGGGGCCCCATAGTGCCCCCCCTCCCCGCCCCTCAACCCCTCTGGGATTGTAGCCACAGTCACTGAAAGTGACCACACCTGGTCTAGGTCCTGCTCCACTATTTTGTCATCACATAGACAAAAGTAAGATTCCTGACTGCTTTCAGAGTGGAAATAAGCTGTAAGTGGGTAAGAATCACAAAGATACAGGAGGAGAAGTTGTGTCAAGGAAGCACTGTCAAGTCGAAGGAGAAGAAATGAAAATGCCTCTTTCGACTCTGCAAACACATGGACACATCTCCTGAGCTTTCTGTGGTGTGGTGTTGTCACACAGCCCCCAGCCATGACGCAGGCACAGGAGTTAATTGATACTGTAATGGAAGGCATCAGGCTATGATACACCAACAAAACAGAGAAAATAGGATACTCAAGCCTGGACCCCAGATAGCCACTGAGGGACTAAGTATAATAGCCCAGCATTTCACAGTAACAGTGGATAGAAATTTTCATTCAGGTAATCCTGTAGTAAAAGAAAGATGCATGTAGATATCAAGGGCAGAAGGGAGATTGAAAAGGGCTTGCTTGGGGACTTCCCTGGTGGTGCAGTGGTTAAGAATCCGCCTACGAATGCAGGGTACACGGGTTCGAGCCCTGGTGCGGGCGGAGCAACTAAGTCCGTGCGCCACGACTACTGAGCCCGCCTGCCACAACTACTGAAGCCCACATGCCTAGAGCCCATGCGCCACAACAAGAGAAGCCACTGCAATGAGAAGCCCGCTCAGCGCAACGAAGAGTAGCCCCTGCTCGCCGCAACTAAGGAAAGCCCGCGCGCAGCAACAAAGACTCAACGCAGCCATAAATAAATAAATAAATAAATTTATTTTTTAAAAAAGAAAAAAAGGGCTTGCTTGACTTACAACAATTTGGACTGCAGAAGGAGCTTGTCTTCCAGAATCTGATGGCTTTCATTATGTGGTACGAGTGATAGTAGCTACCTCTATAGCAGTGCTGTCCAATAGAAATATAATGTGAACTGCAAATGTATTTAATTTTTTTTCTAGTAGCCACATTTACAAAGTAAAAGCACAGGTAATATTAATTTTAATAGTTTTATTTGGATCAACATATCCAAAATATCATCTCGTATGTAGTCAATATATAACATTATCAATGAAACATTTTATGTTCTTTTTTTCTTCTTTGAAGCCTGGTGTGTTTTCCACTTACAGCACATCTTCATATATTTTTTTAAGTCAGGAATTTTAATTTGTATTGGGAATACTTAATGTATATTTAGATTTCATAAAATTTACAGTTGAAAAAGCAGTTTCCTATATCCTTGTTGTTCCAAACATACTTAAAAGTTTTTCCATAACTGAATTATGAGTTTTAAATTTACATTAAGGCAAGGATGTGGAGAAATTGGAACTCTGTGTGTTGCTGATAGGAATGTAAAATGGTGCAGCTGCTGTGGAAAACAGTATGATAACTCCTCAAAAATTTAAAAAGAATTACCATATGATCCAGCAGTTCTGTTTTCTGGATATGTAACCGAAAGAATTGAAGGCACGGTCTCAAGAGATATTTGTACACCAATGTTCGTAGCAGCATTATTTACAATAGTCAAAAGTTGGAAGCAACCCAAGTGTCCATTGCCAGATGAATGAGTAAACAAAATGTGGTGTATACAGACAAGGGAATATTATTCAGCCTTTTTACAAAGGGAGGAAATTCTGGGACATGAATTTGAGGACCTTATGCTATGTGAAATAAGCCAGTCACAAAAAGGCAAGTATTGTATGATTCCACTTACATGAAGTATCAAAAGTAGTCAGATTCATAGAGCCAGAAATTGGAATGGTGATGCTGCCAGACACTGGGGGGAGGCAGGAAATGGGAAGTTGTTAATAAGCAGAGAGTTTCAGGTTTTCAAGATAAAAATAAACTATGGAGATTGGTTGCACAATACCAAATGTACTTAACACTACTGAACTTAGAAATGGTTAAGATGGTAAATGTTATGTTGTGTACTTGACAAAATAAAAAGTCAGGTCCTCAGTCATACTAGCCACATTTCCAGTGTTCAACAAGCCTATGTGGCTAAATGGCCCCCTTATCACACAGTGCAGCTTTAGATGAAGGGAAAAGAGAACCAGAAATCCTACTATCTTCAGCTACCACTCTGAAAGGGCTGCCCTGGGGCTCCATCTCTGCTCTAAGCCACTGCCTTTCTCCACTCCACGTGGAGGGTTAGAACCTGTTATTTAAGTCTTAAGTGTGGTACTCATACTAATCACTTCAGAAAAAAAGCTTCCGTTTCCTTGAGGCAGTTTCACTTGTATACAGAAGGAAGTGTAGCCTTCTGAGGTGCTAGCCATCCACTGTAACCCTGTGGGTGTAGTATTTCTCAGAAGGAAGGCACCGGAGACTTCCTTAACTCCATTTGTCACCCCCGTGAACTTTTATCCCACAGTGGATTATTTCACACTGAATTTACTGTGATCCAACGTCTGAAATTTAAAAGCAGCTTTTATAAAGTTGTCTCATTTGTGAAGAGCACAGACATTCGAAATCTTAGGGTGAAGGCGTGACAGGAAGCATTATCAAGGTTTGCTCTTGACTTTCCCTCTAGAGCCTAAGTGTGGTTGGCTTTTATGTACAGTTTTCAGTACAATTTAGGGTTGCTCACAGGTGCTTGATAATATAGTTTAGACAAGGATTGATTGGAGCTGTATTGTTTTTGTAGTAATCTTTGTATTTGATTACTACGTGATTTAATCAAATTTTCTATTCTCAGAGTCTTTAGTTACATGGGACTCCTAAGAATTTTTATTCGTTTTTTTTCCTTGGCTGCGCCACACGGCTTGTGAGATCTTAGTTCCCGGACCAGGGATCGAACCCGGGCCCTCGGCAGTGAAAGCATGGAGTCCTAACCACTGGACTGCCAGGGAACTCCCGAGAATTTTTATTCTTAAGAATAAAAATCCCTGAGCTTTATGGTACACTCTCTAAACGCAGGAACAGAACAATTTAATTCTCTTTATCTTCTGTGCACTTTCCCCAGCTTTGCCCCTATGGCTGATGCACTAACAGTGACCTGGAGGTGGGGGTGGTCTGAGCAGTTTGTTTTCTACTACCATGTGGATCCCTTCAAAGCCATGAGTGGGAGTTTCAAGGACCGGGTGGTCTGGGATGGGAACCCCGAGCCGGTATGATGTCTCCATTATACTCTGGAATCTGCAGTTTGATGACAGTGGGACATAAACCTGCCAGGTGAAGAACCCATCTGACGTTGATGGACTGATAGGGGAGATCTGGCTCAGCATCGTGCACACTGTACGTGTCTCTGAGATCCACTTCCTTGCTCTGGCCATCGGCTCAGCTTGTGCACTGACGGTCAGAATAGTAATTGTGGCGGTCCTCTTCCAGCATTTCTGGAAAAAGTGGTGGGCTGAAAGAGCTCATAAAGTGGTGGAGATAAAATCAAAAGAAAAAGAAAAGCTCAACCAAGAAAAATAGTCCCCGTTTGGAAGACACAGACCAACATTCTTAGATGGAAGCTGAAGATTTCCAAGAACCAGAACCCTAAAATAAGATGAAGTTAATGGAAGCTTTTCTTTGGCTTTCCAGTTGTGACCTGTCTTCCAACCAGCTCTGCAGTATAAAACCACCTAGACAAGCAATGTTCCTCTGGCGCCAGCATAGGGCACTTCTTGAGCAGATATCACCAGACTCGCACACAGCCCTGTTACTAAGGTTTTATTTAATTTCCAAGTGCAAATATTTTTCAAATGCTCATTAGCTTTTGTATACTAAGAAGCTAACTTTTGGCCCTTAAACACTCCTTGTGGATTTTGACTTGTATACACATATATTGGCATCAAATGGGATAAAAGCCAACTTGTCTGTCATAATTCTTAGAGCAGCATTCTTGCTGCTAAAGTTAACATGTTTACTCTTTCCTTCTCACACTCTCAATTAAAAGGTAAGCTAATTCTCCCCCCACCAAAAAAAAAAGTGTATTGGGAAATTAAAACAATACTAAAATGATATTTATTTTGTATTCTATAGCTTATTAGAAAACTTGAGCATTAACGTGGGGTTTTTTTTAACATCTTTATTGTAGCTTTACAATGTTGTGTTAGTTTCTGCTGTATAACAAAGTGAATCAGCTATATGTATACGTATATCCCCATATCCCCTCCCTCTTGCGTCTCCCTCCCACCCTCCCTATCCCACCCCTCTAGGTGGTCACAAAGCACCAAGCTGATCTCCCTGTGCTATGCAGCTGCTTCCCACTAGCTAGCTATTTCACATTTGCTAGTGTATATATGTCAATGCTACTCTCTCACTTCGTCCCAGCTTACCCTTCCCCCTCCCCCTGTCCTCAAGTCCATTCTCTGCATCTGCGTTAAAGTGGGGTTTTCTTTAACTTTTTTTTGGGGGGGGGGCACTCCGTGTGGCATGCGGGATCTTAGTTCCCCGACCAGGAATCAAACCGTGCCCCCTGCGGTGGAAGCTCGGAGTCCTAACCACTGGACCACCAGGGAATTCCCTAAAGTGTTTTATTTGTAAAAACTTCCCAAGAGTAGTCTGAAGAATGCTTGCTTCTTCTTTTCATTGTATAACTTACAATAATAATGCTTTGGTGAACTGTCACACTCCTTTATAAATTTGGATCAGCCTGCAGCATTGTATCCTTTCCACTTTTTAAAAATTTATTTATTTATTTATTATTTATTTTTGTCTGTATTGGGTCTTTGTTGCTGTGAACGGGCTTTCTTTAGTTGCGGCGAGTAGGGGCTACTCTTCGTTGCGGTGCGCGGGCTTCTCATTGCGGTGGCTTCTCTCATTGCAGAGCACGGCTCTAGGTGAGCAGGCTCAGTAGTTGTGGCTCGTGGGCTCTAGAGTGCAGGCTCAGTAGTTGCGGCACACGGGCTTACTTGCTCCATGGCATGTGGGATCTTCCCAGACCAGGGCTCGAACCCCTGTCCCCTGCATTGGCAGGCAGATTCTTAACCTCTGCGCCACCAGGGAAGTCCCTATCCTTTCCACTTTTTAAAAAATTTATTTTATTCAAGTACATTTGATTTACAATGTTGTGTATCCTTTCCACTTTTTATGTCATGAAATATCTCCAAGAATCCCTTAATGTGAAGGTTTTTTTGCCAGCATCACATCCTCTAGGACACCTTCATCCTTTTCGTTACACTTTCCTCATTTCTGTTATCAGTTCCCCTTCAACAAGTTCCTCTGGCTGCGGATCTAGTCTCCTGAAGAGCGGCAGTGTCAACATTCCCCCATTCAGCTAGTTCTTCTGTAACTCCATTTATACTCAATTCCAGTTTCACTCCCAGCATTATCACTTTTCATTTATTTGCTGCATTTTCATCTTTGTTGGTCAGTTCCCTCTTTTTTAAAAAAGTTATACTATTCTCTTTATTCTTCTGTATTTTTGAAATTTTCCATAATAAAACAAGTTTTTTTTAATGAGTTTTGTTTTGATATTATTGTATTATAAAACATCAAAAAATCTCCTTTTTTAAAATAAATTTTATTTATTTATTTATTTTTGCCTGTGTTGGGTCTTCATTGCTGTGCGCAGGCTTTCTCTAGTTGCAGTGAGCAGAGGCTACTCTTCGTTGCAGTGCACGGGCTTCTCATTGCAGTGCCTTCTCTTGTTGCAGAGCATGGGCTCTAGATGCGTGGGCTTCAGTAGTTGTGGCACGTGGGCTCAGTAGTTGTGGCTCACGGGCTCTAGAGCACAGAGTTCAGTAGTTGTGGCACACGGGCTTAGTTGCTCCGTGGCATGTGGGATCTTCCCGGACCAGGGCTCAAACCCATGTCCCTTACACTGGCAGGCAGATTCTTAACCACTGCACCACCAGGGAAGCCCCTTTCCTTTCCTTTTTTTTTTTTTTTTTTAATTTATTTATTTTATTTATTTTAGGCTGCATTGGGGCTTTGTTGCTGAGCGCGGGCTTTCTCTAGTTGTGGCGAGTGGGGGCTACTCTTCGTTGTGGTGCATGAGCTTCTCATTGCTGTGGCTTCTCTTGTTGCAGAGCATGGGCTCTAGGCACGTGGGCTTCAGTAGTTGTGGCTTGTGGGCTCTAGAGCGCAGGCTCAGCAGTTGTGGCACACGGGCCTAGTTGCTCCGCGGCATGTGGGATCTCCCCGGACCAGGACTCGAACCCGTGTTCTCTGCATTGGCAGGAGGATTCTTAACCACTGTGCCACCAGGGAAGCCCCCCTTTCCTATTTTTAAAATATTTATTTTGGTTGCGCTGGGTCTTAGTTGCAGCAGGCAGCCTCCTTAGTTGTGGCATGTGGGCTCCTTAGAATTGTGGCATGCAAACTCTTAGTTACAGCATGCATGTGGGATCTAGTTCCCTGACCGGGGATCAAACCTGGATCCCCTGCATTGGGAGTGCAGAGTCAACCACTGCACACCAGGGAAGTTCCCCCGCAAAAAAATCTCCTTTTTTTTAATGAAGGCTTCCAGGCAGAAGAATATAATCTTCTGATAGACCATTAACTGGTACATTAAGCTAAATCTTACACAGTAACTTAGAAACTGATAAAAATAATTTTTTAAATATTGTACAAATTACTGAATATTTCTATATCAATAAAAGACCACTAAAAGTTGGGATTTTAAGCCAAAAGCAAATCAAAGGATCATGGATTGTCAGTGAAATTTGTTGTAGCCAATATGCTTGTTCCCTAATTTTATGTACAGGCATACCTCGTTTTACTGCACTTCACTTTATTGTGCTTCGTAGATATAGAGGGTTTTTTTTTTTTACAAATTGAAGGTTTATGGCAACTCTGCATTGAGCAAGTCTATTGGCACCATTTTTCTGACAGCATGTGCTCATTTTGTGTCTCTATGTCACATTTTGGTAATTCTCACAATATTTCAAACCTTCCACCAGCAAAAGGATTATGACTCGCTGAAGGCTCAGATGATGGTTAACATTCTTTTACAATAAAGTGTTTTTTAATTAAGGTATGTACATTGTTTTTTAGACATAATGCCATTGTACACCGAACATACTACAGTATAGTGTAAACATAGCTTTTATATGCACTGGGAAATCAAAATTTATGTAACTTGTTTTATTGCAATATTCTCATTCTTACGGTGGTCTAGAACCAAACACAAAATATATCTAAGGTATGCCTATGGGGTTTCTACTTCTCCAGAGGAATTTATCCATGCACAGTAGGTGATGTTTGCAATCACACAAATGCTGGGTAATTAAGATTTAAGCGATTATCCAAAACTACTCTGGCCAATGAGTCAAGTAATTGTTGTTGGACTGCTATTGCCTTATTGGTAGAATCAGCAAGTTTTCCCAATTCCAGAGAGACTTCTTTTTTCTTTCTTTCTTTTTTTTTTTGGCCACGCTGTGCAGCATGTGGGATCTTAGTTCCCTTAACTACTGAACTGCCAGGGAAGTTCCTCCAGAGAGATTTCTAATCATTTGTTCATTGGCATGAATAAGTGCCCTTCCAATGAAAGCAAATCTAGAGTCATGTATACCTCCTGGGAATTCCCATTTAAGGTGGCAATGAAGGTTTAATGGAGAAGATGAATGACAGGAACAATGGGAGGCTTCAGATTTATTATGAATGTCCAAGGGGACAGTTAGAAATCCTAGTAACTAGCATTGGCCTCCAATCTGCCAACTGCCTAAACATTCATAAGCCCATCAGGAGGCCCGTTTGTTACAAAGATAAGATCAGGTGGTGCATGTAAGACTCCTGCTAGGGTTTGATTATTAATAGTGCCATTAATTGGGATTATTCTATTGGCCCTTTCAGTAGGTCAGTGGTGTTTGGTGAACAGTTAGGGAGAAACCATCATGTTCTGTGGACTTTGTTCTCAAAGGCCATACAGAAGGGAGTTGTTTTGCCATGGCAAGCAGACCTAACCTAGTGGTGAGAATTGTACAGGTGGAATAGGTATGGTTAGCTGCATTGAGAGTTATGACACGGAAGAGGTCAAAGCAAAGTACAGGAAAATCTGGTTGTAGAAGTTCTGACCTGATGAAAAATATCCAAAGGGGTGTGGCTATAGTTAGTTGTCACAGTGGAGATGAAGACTAAAGGGTCATGGCTGTCATGGACAGATTGGGTTTTCTGATGACAGATCCAACAATCAGAAGGGTCCAAATTCCTTTGGACCATGACCCTTTGAGGGCAGCATTTTTTTTTTTTTTTTTTTTTTTTTTTTGGCCACGCTGTGCAGCATTCAGGATCTTAGTTCCCCGACCAGGAATCGAACCCAAGCCCCCTGCATTGGAAGCGCAGAGCCTTAACCACTGAACCGCCAGGGAAGTCCCAAAAGGGTAGTTTTTTTTTTTGTGTGGAAATATCAACAAGGTGATTTCCTTTAGCTTCTAAAGAAGCGTAGCATGCCTCAGAACCTTGATAATAGACAAAGCAGCAGGTAAGAATATGGCTTCTAATAATTCCTGAACATAAAGGCTGTTTTTAATTTGATCTCTGCTGGAAGTAAGGAAGCCATGTTGTTTCTATAACGTTCCCAAATCGTGAGCCACGCCAAAGGCATAGCTACTGTCAGTGTAAATGTTGGCAGTTTTGCCCTTGACTAAGATCCAGGCCCATGTGAGTGCACATAGTTTGGCTTATTGGGCCAAAGTAGTCAAAGGCAAAGGTGTCACTTCAGTTACTTAAAGAAGAGTTGACATTGCATATCCAGCATGATAGTTACCATGTTCATCTTTTAAATAAGAACCATCAGTGAACCATGAGAGGTCAACATTATCTAAGGGCATTTCCTATAAGCAGTCACGGTGTGTGTGGGGGGGTGTGTCATCTGTAAAAGAGGGGAGAAGAGTAGCAGGGTTAAGGTTATTAGAGTAGGAAAAGTGATTTAAGGGGCAGTTAACAGGAGAATTTCATAGGAAGTGAGATGGCTTACTGAAAAATGTTGATTATGATGAGGGTTAAGAGCTTCAACAGCATGTGGCACAAAGATGGTTAGAGAGGATCCCATGACTATTTCTTCAGTCTTTACAAAGAGGGCAGTAGCAGGTACAGCTCTGAGGTGGAGATTAGGAGGTATCCCCATGTTCCAGGCTCTAGCTGTTGGCTGTAATACCCTATGGGTCAGTGGTGACCCCATACTTTTGGGTGAGTACCCCATGGGCATTCCCTTCTTTTTTCATACACAAAAAGGAAGAGAAGAAGTTGATAATTGGGGTGTCCAAGGACAGGGGAAGGTATTAAATTTTCATTTAAGATTTGGAAAGTCCTGTCACCTGAATCTTCCCAGGTGATAAGAGTCCGGTTTAGTAGTTTTTAACAAGGAATATAAAGGTTGGGCTGTAAGGGAAATTTGGGGGAATCCAGTTGAGAAAATAGCCTGCCAATCCAAGAAAACATTGCAGTTTGCATTTGATCTGGGGCTTTGGGAAGTTCAAGATTCCATGAAGTCTGTCTGGATCTAGATGCAGTCCTTGTTCTGAGAATAGATGTCCTAAATATCAAACTTGAATTTGAACAAATTGTAATTTTTTCTTTAGAGACTTTACGTCCCTTTTTGGCTAGGAGTTTCAGCAAATGGGTGTTTTCCTCTTGTGAGGAGGCATAGGAGGGGGAGCAGAGAAGTAAGTCATCCACACATTCTATTAAAGTGGAGCCTCCAGAGAACTTGATATCATCTAGATCAGCCTTTTTTTTTGTTTTTTTGTTTGGCTGTGTTGGGTCTTCATTGCTGCGCGCGGGCTTTCTCTAGTTGCAACGAGCGGGGGCTACTCTTCATTGCAGTGGGCAGGCTTCTCCTTGCAGTGGCTTCTCTTGCTGTGGAACACGGGCCCTAGGTGTGCAGGCTTCAGCAGTTGTGGCTCGCGGGCTGTAGAGCACAGGCTCAGTAGTTGTGGCGTACGGGCTTAGTTGCTCCGCGGCATGCGGAATCTTCCCGGACCAGGGCTTGAACCCGTGTCCCGTGCATTGGCAGGCGGATTCTTAACCACTGAGCCACCAGGGAAGTCCCAGATCAGCATTTAAATTTTGTGAGGGGAATTCCCCGGTGGTCCAGTGATTAGCACTCTGCGCTTCCACTGCAGGGGGCACGGGTTCCATCCCTGGTGGGGGAACTAAGATCCCGCAAGCTGCCTGGTGTGGCAAAAAAATAAATAAATAAATGATGTTTGTGAGAAATAAGAAGGGCTTTCAGTGAAACCCTGGGGCATTCCTATAAAGGTATATTGCTGGCCTTCCCAAGTAAAGACAGAAAGATACTATATTGACTTATGTACTGGGATACTTTAAAAAGGCACTACAGAAATTAAATCACACCAAAAAATTTGCTCTCAGTAGGGATGGAGCCTAATGAAGCGTAAGGGTTGGGGCAACAGGGTGTTGAGGGATGACAACACTGTTTATGGCTCGCAGGTCCTAGACAAGCCTCCATCCACAACTATTTGGTTCCTTCACAGGTAAAATGCGAGTGTTGCACTGACTGGTGCAGGGGGTAATGAGGCCCTGGGCCTTATGTTATTGGCTTAATGCCTTGAAGGGCCTCTTTATTTTTGGGTATTGATTAATCCCGTGGAGAAGTTTTGAGGGACTTATTTGGATCTTAATAGGAGGTGCATGTGGGTACTGCAAATATCAGTTGAGGATTTTGCCCATAAGGAGAGTGGTAGCTGACTGAATAGGGACAAATGGTTAGTGTTTTTGGAATTAGCTCCAGTGTCAGAAATGGAGGAAAAAAAAAGCTGTTGAAGGGCCATTTGATTCACCTAATTGGCTATTTTGGTTGCTGCTCTCAAATTCTAGAATTGTTTCTCCCTTTTGGGAGAAAGAAATTCCAGCATGTTATTTTTCTAAGATATCTTGGGTCAATAAATAAATAGAGGTGGAGGGACAAAGGAAAAAATGGTGAGTATCTCTTAGAGGGCCTAAGCAAAAGGGAATAGTTTTAGAGAAAAAAACCCGTTGAGGTTTGTTAGAGACCCCCACTATTTGAAGCATTTTAGTACTCGGAGGCAGGGGCTTTTTAATGGTAGTGGGGCTGAGCACCAAGAGTGTAGCTCTGGTGCAAAAAGGACAGAAAGAGATTCGTTCCCAATCTAAAGAGTAGTTTCTTCGAGTCAATGAAGAGAAAGAACTGAGGAAATCCCCTGTAGTTCCTCAGAGTCCTTGGGTATGAGGAGAACATTGGTAAGGCTGGTTAGAGGATTGAAGGTGCTTGGGGTACTGAAACTTGTAGCAGTAATTTTTCCAGTGTCCTAGCTTTTAGAAATTATGATGGAGACCAGAAGGGTTTTGGTTTTGTTTAGAGGCCTCCGATTTTGGAATTGAAGATTAAGGATTTTAGTAGTCTTCCTTTAAGTTGAATCATCTAGGGTTTGGGTGAGTTGGTTTTCTAAACTAACTAAATCTATAGTGGACATAATTTCCCATTATATCCTGCTCCTTTTAACTAGAAGAGAAAGATATCAGTTCAGCCTGTTAAATGAACATAGATTTAAAGGCAACTCAAGTAGATTCAGCATCCAAAGGAAGACCAGAATTTTCTTTAAAGACGATTTGGAGCTGGCTGTAATAATCATGCATGAGCTCATTGGGCTTGTGGATACAAGCTTGAATCTTATTCTGATCAGCTGGTTTTGGGAAAGTCCTAAGAATTGCCAAATGGTGTCACTCGGTGATTCCATGAGCCTGATAATAAGGCAACAGGGGTTTCTTTGTCCCCAGGTTGTAATTCTAAAGATTTCTCAGGATCATCTCAATTGGCAGTTTTCATTCAGTGTGCGCCTGGCCTTTACTGATAAGGATATGAATTAGTTGATGTAAGTCAGAGAAGCCCAGTTGATATGTTTGAATGACTATATTAAATTCCTCAGCAAATCTCTGGGGATCCTCAGTTACTTCGGGAAAATCTTTGACTATGGCTCATAGTTCAGCTTTAGTACAGTGAACATAAGAAATTAGAGACTTAGCATTTTTTTAATTAAAGCATTTTTTAAATTAATTTTTATTGGAGTATGGTTGCTTTAGAATGTTGTGTTAGTAGAGGCTTAGCATTTGGATCCTCAGAGGGTCTGATTTAAGAGGCGCAGATTTTAATAGGTTCAGGAGAGGAGGAGACATGGAGAGGTTCAGAGAAAAAGGAAAGTTCAGTGATGGGATTAGGATGAGGAAGTGGAGTGTATAGAGGAGTTCGGGACAGTACAGAAGGGAAAGAGGAAGCTGGCTCTAGAGACAAAGAGGATGGGGGAAGGGGGGAAAGAGGCCTCAGAAGATTTTTATGGTCCTCTTTCAATTGTTTTTTCACCTTGGTTAATTTAGAAGTGGTATTTTGTAAAGACGCAATTTTAGAATCTTGGATACATTTGGAAGCCTCCAGGTACCAATTAAAATATGCATCCCATTCAATCGGTTTAATTTTAGAGCCACAGTCTTCTAATTTCATTCTGAGAAAAACAAGTTTGGGGAGGTCAGAAGTTTCTCTTAATGGCCATTGGAGTGCTAAATTATCTGTGGTTAAGTTGATCCATTTAGTTAAGAATGCATGAGGAGGGCCCATAGTTTTGTTTTTGTTTTTTAATTAATTTATTTTATTTATTTATTTTTGGCTGTGTTGGGTCTTGGTTGCTGCGTGCGGGCTTTCCTCTAGTTGCAGAGAGTGGGAACTACTCTTCGTTGTGGTGCGTGGTCTTCTCATTGCGGTGCCTTCTCGCGGAGCACAGGCTCTAGGTACGCGGGCTTCAGTATTTGTGGCTCTCGGGCTCAGTCGTTGTGGCTTGCGGGCTCTGGAGCGCAGGCTCAGTAGTTGTGGCGCACCGGCTTACTTGCTCCACGGCATGTGGGATCTTCCCGGACCAGGGCTCGAACCCGTGTCCCCTGCATTGGCAGGCGGATTCTTAACCACTGCGCCACCAGGGAAGTCCCCCTGGTTCCTTTATAGCACCCGATGTGGGCTGCCTCTTGGGATACCCTGACAAGGGCAAGAGTTTAGGTAGTTTTAATGCTTCCTGATATGAAGCTGTCTGATGCAGGAAAGTTTTGGTTTCTCTTTCACTATACAGAAGAGGAATAAGTCCCATCCTTTCCTTCTCTCTCTCTCTCTTTTTTTCCTCTGACTCTCTCATTACCACCCACACATCAAACTACTTTAGTCAACTGATTGTTAACTTACAAACCCCAATCCCCCTTTTTCATCTGTTGTAGGTCAGAAACTTTCAAAGTCAACATTATTGAGCACTCCTATTATGAGGATAAAGATCTCAAATTTGTTCCGTTTTTCCAGGATAAAACTTGGGGTTTATCTTTTCATAAAGTGGTCAAAATGAAAATGTTAGGACACATTGCTGCTTAATAAATCCCAAGTGATAGAAAAGCAAACTTCTGACAAAAACATAGGTAATGAAAATGCTTAGCATTTAGCAAGCTCTCAGGAGGAGGATTGCAACCCACGTGGCCTGGGCCCACACTTCTGTCCTATCCTAACCTCTTTCCCACATGGAGTGAGGCTCAAGAATCACTGGCCAAGGGACTTCCCTGGTGGCGCAGTGGTTAAGAATCCACCTGCCAATGCAGGGGACACAGGTTCGAGCCCTGGTCTGGGAAGATCGCACATGCCACGGAGCAATTAAGCCCGTGCGCCACAACAGCTGAGCCTGTGCTCTAGAGCCCACGAGCCACAACTACTGAGCCCACGTGCCACAACTACTGAAGCCTGCGCATACCTAGAGCCCGTGCTCCGCAACAAAGAGAAGCCACTGCAATAAGAGGTCCGCGTACTGCCACAAAGAGTAGCCCCCACTAGCCGCAGCTAGAGAAAGCCCACACGCAGCAATGAAGACCCAACGCAAGATCAGCTCGGTGCTTTGTGACCACCTAGAGGGGTGGGAGGGAGACACAAGAGGGAGGAGATATGGGGATATATGTATTTGTATAGCTGATTCACTTTGTTATACAGCAGAAACTAACACACCATTGTAAAGCAATTATACTCTAATAAAGATGTTAAAAAAAAAAGATAAGCTGAAATATCAAGACTAAAAAAAAAAAAAGTTTGTACCAGCATTCACTTGTACTAAATATCATTGTGCTTAATATTGAATAAATATTTTCTGTTATGAATTTAAAAAAAAAGACCCAATGCAGCCAAAAATAGCTAAATAAATAAATAAATTTATTTTTTAAAAAAAAGAATCACTGGTTATCCCTGGCCTCCTTGCCCATTGGCCCTTGGGGAGCACAAACTCTGCTGTGAAGAACCAGAGGCAGGAGGGGCTGCTCCCCAGAAGGTGCTAGTATTCAGGGGCACTGGGGGACAGATGCATGGAATTTAGTGCCAGGCTCCCTCCCACCTACACAGCCATGATGGTTTTGAACTAGAAGGTACAGTGGGAAGGAATTGTTTTAACCATATTACCTCGGATGAGGCATGGCTCCGTCAGATGCAGATCAAGAGAAAAAAAACCGGAAAGAGTTTTACAGTGTTTTGTACTCACAGCTCTCGGGGGAG
The DNA here is from genome assembly GCF_965194805.1 of Balaenoptera borealis. Taxonomy (NCBI): domain Eukaryota; kingdom Metazoa; phylum Chordata; class Mammalia; order Artiodactyla; family Balaenopteridae; genus Balaenoptera; species Balaenoptera borealis. Next base: position 5,304,246 of record NC_138874.1, read on the forward strand.
AACACAGCATGCCACCTATGGCCACTCAAGGGAAGTACCAGGTCAGTCTCACAGCAGAGCAAGGGGGAACTATGGGCAAGCATCTTTACTGTGGTTTTGCTGGAAGGAAAGAGAGCAAACAGGTGTAGGACTGGCTAATTTGAATAATTTCAGAAGGTTCTGGGGCACAGGGGCTGTCCCTGGTTGTCTGATATCTAGTCCTGGGGCAATTAGGGTGAGCATATGATGGCCCCAGAGTGTGAGAGCCCAGTAAGGGTGGTGTTTGGTGGTATGGACTTAACGGGCTGTTCAAGAAGAGGAACTGACCAGCTTCTAGCTAGGGCCTCAAAACTGGATCAAGATAGCACACACCTACCCACACAAACTATACTACAGGAAGCAATATTCTTTAAAAAACTATGTAAATGGACTACACATTTTGTTACTTTTCTGCTCTCAAGACTTCATTACTCCACACTGACTGTATGTACATATTGTCTTCAAAATTTTTCTCAAATTTTGAAATATTTCATCATTCAAAAATTGTATTGTAGGACTACCCTGGTGGCGCAGTGGTTAAAAATCTGCCTGCCAATGCAGGAGACACCAGTTCGATCCCTGGTCTGGGAAGATCCCACATGTTGCAGAGCAACTAAGCCCGCGTGCCACAACTACTGAGCCTGCATGCTGCAACTACTGAAGTCCACATGCCTAGAGCCCGTGCTCCACGCAACAAGAGAAGCCACCGCAATGAGAAGCCCACGCACCGCAATGAAGAGTAGCCCCCGCTCGCTGCAACTAGAGAAAGCCTGCGTGCAACAAGAAAGACCCAACACAGCCAAAAATTTAAAAAAAAAAAAAAAATTGTATTATAGTAATTGCTTTTTTTTTTTTGGCTGCACCACGGGGCATGTGGGATCTTAGTTCCCCCACCAGGGATTGAACTTGTGCCCCCCTGCAGTGGAAGTGCAGAGTCTTGACCACTGGACCACCAGGGAATTCAAGTAATTGCTTTTTAAAGAGTTGAAGAGTTGAAAAGCATCTCAGACACTGGTTTAGCCATAATTTTTGGTCCAAAAACAATGAAAGGAAGTAGTCAATATATCAAATGGCAATATCTCTTAGATTTTAACAATATCTGTAAGTTTCTGTATGTTTTAAATATTCCATAATTTCTATAAAACGGAGGTTAGTGAGAGAGAAAGAGAAAAGCTGCAAGCTGCCCTGCACCCAGCACATCTTTTTTTCCCCTAGTTTAATTGAGATATAATTGACATATAATAGCACATCTTGATGCAAATGAAGTTTTCTGCCTCTCCTGAGGCCCCCGCAGAAGTGAAGGAGCCTAACGGTACATATTTTTGGTTGGGAAAGCCCATGATCAGGCTAAAGGGGGACAACTCAGCATGGTGACAGAGCTAGACATAGCTTAAGTCAGGCCTTGTTGCTGGCCAGGCCTGCTGTGGAAATGGTCAAAGTAAGGGCAGCCACATAACACTGCCCAGTACCACCCATTCCCCCTGCAGTCTTTGGTGAGGCAAAGAAACCAATTCAAGCAAGTAATCATCAAACTCATTAGGTGCCATAACCCCTCTTTTACTGTTTAACACAAAGTGCTGTTTGAAAGAACTGAAAAGTATCTTAAAAGAACTGCAAATAACCCAGGGGTCCAGACTTCTTGGGTGGTGACTTTCTTTTTTTTTTTTAACATCTTTATTGGAGTATAATTGCTTTACAATGTTGTGTTAGTTTCTGCTGTATAACAAAGTGAATCAGCTATATGCATACCTATATCCCCATATCCCCTCCCTCTTGCGTCTCCCTCCCACCCTCCCTATCCCACCCCTCTAGGTGGTCACAGAGCACCGAGCTCATCTCCCTGTGCTGTGCAGCTGCTTCCAACTACCTATCTACTTTACATTTGGTAGTGTATATATGTCAATGTTACTCTCTCACTTCATCCCAGCTTACCCTTCCCCCTCCCCGTGTCCTCCAGTCCATTCTCTACGTCTGTGTCTTTATTCCTGTCCTGCCCCTAGGTTCATCAGAACCTTTTTTTTTTTTTTTTTTTTAGATTCCATATGTATGTGTTAGCATACAGTATTTGTTTTTCTCTTTCTGACTTACTTCACTCTGTATGACAGACTCTAAGTCCATCCACCTCACTACAAATAACTCAACCTCGTTTCTTTTTATGGCTGAGTAATATTCCATTGTATATATGTGCCACATCTTCTTTATCCATTCATCTGTTGATGGACACTTAGGTTGCTTCCATGTCCTGGCTATTGTGACTTATTTCTTGAATAGGCATTGGTGCTGCTTCAAAGGTACATTTTTCTACATTGGTCAAGAAAATTAAACACACAAGGCTGTGACCGCTGAGCCTGCTGGCATCTCACCTAGGTTATCTTATCCTTCATCTCTGGCTACTACAGCACCAAAGGAGAATCATTACATTTGGACTGGACCTATACTGTGGCTGGGCAGTTCAATTGTTTTCTCACTTCATTCTTTCCTTCTTTCAGATGGGAAAGGGAGGCAGATAACGGGCTTGGGAGCCAGCCTGAAAGACCTATCTCTCACTGCACTTGAGAGTGCAGCAGTTTAAAGAGTGCAAGACCCTGGAAATAGAGTGCAGCAGTTTAAAGAGTGCAAGACCCTGGAAAGAGAGTGCCTTAGCCCAATGGCCAGACCTGCTATCCACAAGCTGAGTGACCTTAGGAAAGTTGCCTTAACAACTCTATACCTCAGTATCCTTCTACTAAGTGGTGATGATAGTAGTAACATCTACTGGTGGGTTGCTATGATGCTTAAATGAGATTAAGTACTCATAATAGTGCAAAGCACAGTGAAGGTGCAATACATATTCACTATTGTTATTGCCACTGCTATTTGACAGATAACGTGATTTTGAGTAAGAGCCTCCTCTGAGCTTTGGTGATCCTGCCTATCCAGGTGCACTCCTGGGAAAGAAGGGGAGGGGAGTATCAAAGCTTAAAGGGCAAATTGTTCTTTCAAGGGATACCAGTTGTAAAATTCTAGACAATACAAACCTCTGTACCATTTGTTGTGGACAAGTGGTTTCCAGAGACGAGCTTATTTTTTAAAACTTAAAATACTTATTAAAAGGTATTAAATCTGTGATAATAATCTATTTATATAAACAACAGGAAATAAGCAGGCAGGTCAATCTGTAAGAGGATACATCTTGGGGTGATTTTCATTTGTGCTGAATTCAATTGTTTTTATTTCATTTTATTTCTAAAATATTTATTTATTTATTTGGCTGCGTCAGGTCTTAGTTGAGGCACGCGGGATCTTCGTTCCTGCATGCGGGATTTTTTTTTTTTTTTTTTTTTAGTTGCAGCATGTGGGATCTAGTTCCCTGACCAGGAATTGAACCCGGGCCTCCTGCATTGGGAGGGCAGAGTCTTAGCCATTGGACCACCAGGGAAGTCCCTCAACTGTTTTTAAACCAGACAGTAGAGGTGCACCTCTGTGCAGGTACTCTTAAGAATCAAACAATGTGTCTTTTTCAATTTCAGAGCTTAGGTGAGACACTTTTGCGGACACACAGGTGAAAAGAAAAGGTGGAGGCCTATAAAGCCCCACGGCTGAGGAGGTAGTCCAAGTGGACCAGGTGTGCGCAAGCGTCCTCCAGTTGGTGAGATGAGATGGCTCTCTGTGGAAAAGGTCTGGGATCTGTGGCACCAGTCTGAGCTATCCCAACCCTTAACTGTGGAACAGGGCCGACATGTGACTGTGCTGGTGCTCACCTGCAAAAGATACTGTAGTGGACTCCCTAGGAGCAGGGGAAGGCTCATCATCAGGCCAAAGCCCTATTCTTTCATTAAAGAAGGCCTCAAAGATTACTGCATCATTTATGAATGCTGGAGAACTGTCAGACTTACTGAGGGGATCAAAAAGCCCCCATGGCTCAGAGGCCCTCTTAGTGGATTGCATGAACATGTCTTCTTGGACCTGGTTTCAGTCCCTAAATTCTGAAGTCTTTTTTTGGGGGGGGGGGATATAATTTGAATATTTGCCTCAGATTAGCCACTTGCATTTTCTCTCCAGAAACAGACTTTTCTACAGCCTGAGTTGTGATGGAGTCATTGGGTTTCTTATGAATACCTATTTGATTTTTGTAGGACCTGTTCTCTGAAATTATGCCTCATCAGTTTTCTAGTACATTTTCACCTCCTCCTTTTACTCTTCCCATTTTTTTTTTTTCCTGGAATCAGCTTCTTTTGACAAACTGCTCCTTCCTTTACTATAGTCGCTCATTCATAATCTGGCCCTATTCCAAGCACCCCCTTAATTTAACTGGTGATTTAAAAAATAATCTTCTGCTTCACCAGTGGTGAGTGCCTTTATATCTTCCTCTTTATGGAGACTCCAAAAATAAAATGGTAAGAATTATTAATCCCAGAACACATTAAAGAATCTGTTCCACTGCCTCAGGCAGGGTAGCCATTTCAGCTACCATCCAGCCAGTCGGCTCGGGGCTCTGACTGAACACTGTGCATTGCCTCGGCGTCTTGAGGGTCACCTTCAGAAACCTTGGGGCTTCTCAGCCCAAGTGATAGTCACGTAAGCAACCTCAGTCAACCTGCTAATCCCTCCCTAAACCCTGCCCTCGGAGCCGCCTTTATCGGTCTCCGATGTTCCCGGTTCCCTCTTTCTTCACTCTCGTCCGGAAATGACTCTCATTTTCTTCTGTCACCCTGGTCTTCAATCCAGGGGTCCTTTGGGCTCACTGTTTAGGGGACTCTCCCACTCAGTATCCTCATAGGTTCAGCCCCACAATTCCTCCCCTCCCCCGACCACGGCTCGCCCACGTCCCACCCCTCCCCTTCCCGCAGCGCCTCCGGTCCTCAGGCCCTGGCCCCGCCCTACTCCTGGCTGGCCAATCCCTAGCTCTGCTCCGGGAGCGTCACAATGCGCCCTCGCGGCCCCGCCCACAGACGACCGCCTCAGAGACCCCGCCCCGCCGTGGTCTTTGCGTCTTTCCGGCTCCGTCTTGGAAGTGGAACTACGCCGCGTCTTCCTGGAGAAAAAGGTAGGGTTCTGCAGGGAAACCGGCCCGCGGTTACGCTGGCAGCCGGGAGCGGGCCGGAGGTGCGGGTTCCTGGGGCTGCTGTTCCCGGGTGCTTGGGCGCAGGGCCGAGGGAGGGCAGGGCACTCCGAGAGCTGAAGGTCTTCCGGAAGCGCCGCGTGCGCACGACGGACGGGAGTTGTGGCCTCGGGCCCGCCGTGCGCCTGACCCCGCCTCTCCGGGGGGCCCTCTCCCGGGGCGCGCTGCCAGGGGTTTCCATAGTGATGGTAAACAAGCCTCAACTGCCTCAGCTACAACTGCCAAGTCCCCCGCGTTCCACCCTGCTCTAGGTGCTTAGAGGGACGACCGAGGTGCCGGATGTGAAGAAAAGCGGGGGCGTGGAGACTTGGAGCCCGAGGTGAGGGGTGGGACGGGCGGCGTGTCCGAGGCCCGCATACCGGGGAGCGGCCGGGGAATGCGGCCCCTAGCATGGAGGACCGAGGGGTTGAGATTTGGGGGTCAGGAGAGGCGGGATCGGAGGTGAAGGCCCGCACACCCGGGACCGATTAGGGACTGGGCCTACTGGGGGTTGGGGACTGCGGGGCTGAGATTTGGGGTCGGAGGAGGTGGGATCTGAGGTCAGGGGCCATACACCTGGGGACCGACTGGGTACCGAACGCGGGGACCCAGCCCACTGAGGGTGGGGACCGCGGGGCTAAGCTTTGGGCTTAGGGGAGGTGGGTCTGAGGTCAAGGGCCTTACGTTCCGGGCCTGGACCGCGGGGCTGAGATTTGGGGTCGGGGAGGCAGAGTCCGAAGCGACGAAGGGAAGGAGAGCCTCGTGCGGACTCCTGAGGGAGCAGAGCCGAGCGCCCCTGCCAGGAGTAGGGTGAGAAAACCAGGCGACCGTGCGAGGGGGTTCATTTTAAAATGAAAGCGGTACTTTCACGTGGCTGAACGCGTCCGCGAGTTGCACAAGACTGGTTGGGTACCTGACTCCTCCCCCCTCCCACGTTCCCGCTCTCCGAGCCTCCACTTTCGAGCTTTGCGGCCTTTTCTTTCTCTCTGTGCGGCGTGTGTGCCCTGAGCCCTTGTCTGCATTTCTCTCCTGCTCTCAGAGGTATCGTGTCTGTATTTTGGCTGAAACTCTTTGGTTCTCGTTGTCTTTGACGACCACATTTCTGCTGAGCGAACTTAATTCGGCCATTTCTTTTTCCTTGTCCTGTGCTGCTTTTATCTTTGAACGTACTTTTGCTGATTCTTGACTGCGCCCAAGAAACTTCTGGATGCTGCCGGCGCTCGCGCCGCGCCTCCGCCGCCCTGTTCCCGCTCACGGAAGGCGGTGCCGGGCGGCCTGGGGGAGGCCGCGCGAGTCTCGGGGACCCGACCGGCCCTGGGCCCCGGTCTTTTACGTAATCGCTTGGGGGTTGCAGCCCCTCCCCGTTAATCTGTACCTTAAAGGGTCTCTAGGAGGACCCCCACAGGTTCCCGCCAGACAACCCCAGGCCTAGGCGAGCCCCCCCGACCCCTTCCCCGGCCACCGGCGAGCCCCGCGCGTCCCGCGGGACGCCCTTCGCGGCAGTTTTTTTCCCCTGAGGCCCTGACGAACCAGCATGCTTCACAAGTGTTCTCGAGGCTCCGGGGGGCCCACGAGCGGCCGCTTCCCGGAACCGCCTGGGTCGGGCGGCGGTGGAGGTGGGGGAGGGGCCCCGGGCGGCAGACGTTAGGGGCGGGCCTCGGCTGGTCGGACCCTCGTGGAACCCGGAGAGTGGAAGGCTGCAAATAATCTTTTAGTGAAGGACATCATCGAAACTATCGATCTTAATATAATTCTCACTCTTACTTTTAGTCACGTTTTTAAAAGTTAACTATTTGTTTCTGAATTTCTAGTAAGAATGAAAATACCTCGAGTTCTCCGGTTAGACAAAAATGTTAGGGTCTATCAGTGAAAAGTGATGTTTTCAGTGCTAATTTTTAGACAAGATTTTTTCATTTTCAAGTGAGTAAATTTCTGCTCTCAATGAACATTAAGAGAGACTGCTTTATAACTGGTGTTAAGCAGGTCCAGCCTTTCCCTTGGGGATCTCATCTTCCTATATGCATTTCTGTAAATTAATTAGGTTTATGATTTCCATATTATGGTCTCCTTTTTATTTTTAGTTTTGTCTTTTAGTAACATTCTTTTTGTAGTAGTTGCTTTTTGTTTTTGTTTTAACTGGCAGGTGGCTGGTTTTCACTTGAGTATTGTTACAAGGCTCCTTTAAACAAAATAACTCGAATAAAAATGTGAATTGATTTAAGGGAAAGGATTGATTAGGAGGAGAGTTAGTCCTTGAATATGGCCCAAACTGAGGGAGAGTGGAGACACGTGGTGCGTGCCCTTTGGAGTAGGTGCCTGAAGGGGGTACAGAAATGGGAGGGGGCCTCCTTCCGCAGAGGTGACTTTCCCACCAACCTGCCCTCTCCAGTCTGAGCTCTGGCTCTCAGGCTCTTTGTAGAAACACATTAATTGACCCTTACTGGATTCACAGACAGAGCTAGGTGTTTGACCACATTTTCTAATCACGTGCTCGTGACCAGTGTACAAGGAGGTATTACTGTATTCCCATCATGCAGATGTGTCCTAGGGACACAGTTGGGACTGGAACTCAGGTCTATCTGACAGGGACAGTCCTCTGCCAGGGCCCCTGCCCCTAATTAGTTGCCCTGAGCAAAGATTCTTGTGGAAGACAAAAGACTGGGCAAAGGGAGAACCAGGTTCATCTTAGACCAGCCTGGTTTATTTTAACTATTTGTTTGTATTTCTAAGGATTTTTAAAATATAACCACAATACCATTATCACACCTAAAGAAATAGTAATTCCTTGATATCATCAAATACCCAGTGCTCAAATGTACCCGATTGTGTAATAAATATTTTTATATAGCTGGTTGGTTTGATTTGGGATCCGAATAAGGTCATTATATGTTTAGTAGATATATAGCTCTCAAGTTATGTTTTAAGACACAGCAGCATTGTCCAACAGAAATATAATGCAAGCCACATAATTTTACATTTTCTGATAAAAAGGAGCATAGTTCACTTTAATAATTTAGTTTAACATGTTATATATCTAAAATAGACCCAAAATAATCACTTCATCATGTAATTTTTATAATTAATTTATTATTTTTTAAAATTTTTGGCTGCGTTGGGTCTTCGTTGCTGTGCGCAGGCTTTCTCTAGTTGAGGTGAGCGGGGGCCGCTCTTCGTTGTGGTGTGCGGGCTTCTCATCATGGTGGCTTCTCTTGTTGAGGAGCGCGGGCTCAGTAGTTGTGGCGCACAGGCTTAGTTGCTCTGCGGCATGTGGGATCTTCCCGGACCAGGGCTCGAACCTGTGTCCCCTGCATTGGCAGGCAGATTCTTAACCACTGCGCCCGCCACCAGGGAAGTCCCCCAATAAATTTTTTTTCCCCAGTAAATTTTTAAGTTATATTTTTCATGTTTTTTTTTTTTTGAACTAAGCTTTTTCAAAATCCAGTGTGTGGGGCTTCCCTGGTGGCGCAGTGGTTGAGAGTCTGCCTGCCAATGCAGGGGACGCGGGTTCGGGCCCTGGTCTGGGAGGATCCCGCGTGCCGCGGAGCGGCTGGGCCCGTGGGCCACGGCTGCTGAGCCTGCGCGTCTGGAGCCTGTGCTCCGCAACGGGAGAGGCCGCGATGGTGAGAGGCCCGTGCACCGCGATGAAGAGTGGCCCCCGCTCGCCGCAACTAGAGAAAGGCCTCGCACAGAAACGAAGACCCAACACAGCCAAAAATAAAATAAATTAAGTAATTAAAAAAAAAAAATCCAGTGTGTGCTTATTTTATAGCACATCTCAATTTGTACCAGCCTCATGTCAAGTATGACAAGAGGCTACCTTATTAGACAGTGACGATCTAAAGGTTCTCTATTCTTAAAAGTTTTTTCTTTGAACAAATCAGGTTGTGTGTGTCACGTAGGTTTCCTTCCCCACACTCTGGGTTTTTCTGACTGCATTCCCATGGTGGTGTTTGAATCTCTGTCCTCTGCGTTTCCTGTAAAATGGTAGTTATCCTCTACAGGCTGTCCTGATTCCGTTGCGATTTTATTTTGAAATACTGCATGGGAGGTGCTGTGTACTCCTGCCAGAGGCACATATTGGTTGGTGTTCCTTCTTTGTGATGTTAGCAGCTGTTGATGTTCGTTCTCTAAACGCATTGTTTTGTTGATTGTTTCCAGATCAGTGATGTTTTAATTCAATATTCCTTCTCAGTTATTAGCAGGTGTACTTCTGTAGAGAGGAAATTTTCTTTGTTAATCATTTGATTACGATGTACTTTATAAAAGGCAGGTTAAGTTTCTGATTCCTTTTTTATATTTAGTATCCATATCCAGAATAATGAATTGAATCCTTAGACACTAATTTTTCTGGTATCATTATGAAGTCATGGATTTTAACATATAGGGTGTGCTTTAATCCACTGTAGCTTTTATTCTCTTTGATGCTCCAATTCAATTTTTGGCCAATGGGAGCCCTTCAGATTGGTTCCTTTCTTGACACAATTTCAGTGGTCTTTGGCTTCCTTGGTTTAAGGCCTAATACTTCATTAGGTGGATCCGTCAAAGTTTATTCAACTGGATCTCTAGTGATGGGCAATTGGGTTGTGCTGCAATGGATAGCCTCTGCAGGCGTATTTTCACTTTCTTGGTCATAGGGGTTGAACCATTTAATATTTCCACAAACAGTATCTGAGAGTGTCTGCTGATCTACAGCCTCTCCAAGCGGGTTTGTTATCAAACTTTTGTATTTTTGCCAGTGTGATAGGTATTTTAAATGTTGTTTCATTTAAAATTCTAATTTATCTTACATGGTGATGTTGAGCATCTTTTTGTATTTAAAGGCATTCCTTTTTCTGTCAAGTGTCCTTACCTCTAGCCCATTTTCTTTTTTGGATTGTTGGACTTTTTGTTTCTCTCTTTAGAAGCTCTCTCTGTACCTTAAGGGTATTAACACTTTTGGGAAATAAATTGCAAATGTCTTTCCCATTTTATCATTGGTATTTTGCTTAGCTTATGGTATTTTTAGCCATGCATAAGAGGGTTTAGGTTGTTTTGTTTGTGTGTGTGTGTTTGTATATTTTTCTATATTATGGGGTTTGAGTCATGGTCAGGAAAGTTTTCCTTACTGCCAGTGTAAAGACAATTCATCCATGTCTATTTTTCTTCTGTTATTTAGGGTATTTCTTAGAAACATGAAAAATTCTTAGTTAGCCCACATTTTACCTTCATCAATATGTTAATGTGACAGTATCAGTGATTGACTTTGAAATGATGAATTACAGTTGCATTCCTGGAATAAATCCAACTTGGTCATGTTGTATTAAATAGCTTTGTGTATTGCTGGATTTGGTTGGCTAATGTTTATTTAGGAATTTTTCATGTGAGTTCATGAGTGAAATTAGCCTGTGAAACTTGATAAACTAATTCTAAAACTCTTGGAAAATCAATTCCAAGTTTATTGTAGATCAAAATGTTAAAAAACATAGATGGAAACAACAGAGCTTTAAGTTAAAAAATATCCATATGGCCTTGGGCTAGGAAAAAGGTCTCTTAAACAGGACACAAAAAGCGATAATCACTTAAGGGGAAAAAATGACAAGAATGAAAAAAATTCTAAACTATTATGTTTCCCTTACAGTATGCCTTTTACAAAAATCCTCATATAGTATAAATATTTTACAAATTCCTACCACACTCTCTCCTTTTAAGTTTATCTACGTGCAAAGATGGTCCATCATTGACATCTCCATTCTTCATCTTCCCCTAATTGAGGTCTCTTCTGCTTTACATGAATATTTGGTTAGAATAGTGCTGTCCAATAGAATTATGATATGAATGATTTTTAAAATTTTTTAATATTTGATGTAATTCACATACCATATAGTTCACCTTTTTAAAGGGTACAGTTCAGAGGTGCTTTTTTTTTTTTTTTTTTTTTTGTAACAAAGTTGTAAAAACCATCACCACTATCTAATTTCAGTATATTTTCTTTCTTTAATTAATTAAATTGAAGTATAGTTGATTTACAATATATAATAGTTTCAGGTGTACAGCACAGTGCCTCAGTTATACGTATGTGTATTCTTTCTCAGATTCTTTTCCCTTAGAGTATATTACAAAATATTGAGTATAGTTCCCTGTGCTATACAGTAGGTCCCTGTTGGTTATCTATTTTATATACAGGAGTGTGTATATGTTAATTCCAACTTGCTAATTCCCCCCCCCCTTTGGTAACCATAAGTTTGTTTTCTATGTCTGTCTCTTTCTGCTTTGTAAATAAGTTATTTGTTTTTGTTTTGTTTTTAGATTCCACATATAAGCGATATCATATTTGTCTTTCTTGTCTGGCTTACTTCACTTAGTGAGATAATCTCTAGGTCTATCCTTGTGGCTGCAGATGGCCCAGTACCTTTTCTTATGTTGAAACACCCTTAAGCATTCTTAAGCATTCCTAGGATAAATCCCACTTGGTCATGGTGTATAATCCTTTTTACAGGCTGCTGGATTCAGTTTGTTAGTATTTTGTTGGGATTTTGTGTCTATACTCATAAGGGGTTATCTTGCAATGTCTGTCTGGTTTTGATATCTACAAGTGTATTAGTTTGCTAGGGATACCATAACAAAGTCCTACAGACTTGGTTACTTAAACAATTTATTGTCTCATAGTTCTGGAGACCAGAAGTCCTACATCAAGGTGTCAGCAGGTTTGGTTCCCTCTAAGAAGCTTGAGGAAAAGGATATGTTCCAGACCTCTCTCTGTGGTTTATAGATGGCTGTCTTCCCTCTGCTTATCTGTGTCCAAATTTCCCCTTCTTCATGTTGGAATACAGCCCATCTTAATTATGTCATTTTTAACTTAATTACCTATATAAAGACTATATCCAAACCTGGTCACATTCTGAGGTACTGGGGGTTAGGACTTTAACATGTGAATTTTGGGGACACAATGTTCAGCTCATAACAGGGGGTAATTAATACTGGCCTTGTATATAGAATGTGTTGGAAAATGTTTTAATATTTTAATTTAGTATATTTTAATATATATTGTGATTGGTTCAACACATCCAAAGTATCACTTCAATATGTAATCAATATTTTGAAGTTGAGGTTTGAGGTTCTTGTTTTTGATGTTCGCAATTCATTTTAATTTTTTAAATTTAAATTAAATTTAATTATTATTATTAATATTTTTTGGCTGCTCCGAGAGGCTTGTGAGATGTTAGTTCCCCCACCAGGGATCGAACCCGTGCCCTTGGCAGTGAGAGCGCAGAGCCCTAACCACTGGACTGCCAGGGAATTCCCTGCAATTCACTTTATATGTACTAAATTTTATCACTTAGGGCACATCTCAGTTTGTACTTGCCACATTTTGAGTGCTTCGTAGCAGTGTGTGGCTATTGGTACCATATTTTTATCCTTTGTACCTAACTTGCTCTTTTTCCAAAGCACTTTTTCTCTGTACTTTAAATTTTTTTTTACCATCGTATGCCTGGGTTGTGTGTTTTCAAAGTATCTGTTGGGAACTACACCACTGAGTTTATCTTAAGCCAGGAAAGTTTCCTTCCATTCTTTATCTGTTCTCACCTCCATTTTGTCTTTTTCTCCTTCTGGAATTTCTATCATTCACATGTTGTTTCTCCTGTCTCATGTTATCTCTTACTCCTCTGAATTTCATCTTTTTCCCCTCATTGTTTCTGGGTTTTTTTTCTTTGTTTTGAGCTATTTCTTCCACTTGGTTTTCCAAGCCACTATCCTTTCTTTCAATTCATTACTAACTTTATAAATTCAAAACTCAATTTTTAGCACTGAAAAGTTTTTTATTCTGTAATCAAGTATCTGAGAGTGCTTGTTATTTTTTCTGTTAAAATATCTACAGTTTTGTACAGTACTTCTTGTTCCCAGAAAACTGTCTGCTGTTCTAAGCCGTTGTCCGGTTTGTGGTATTCTGGTGCTGGAACCCCTCTCAAGTACTTTGTCGTGTTCCTTTCCTCCTCTTGGCTCTGTTCTCTACCCGCCCGCCCCGCCCCCCCACCCCGGGGCAGTGTGCTATGGTCCCCTGAGCAGCAAACATGGAGCACAAGGAGCTACAGCTGCCTCCACTCCTATGGCAGCTGCAGGGGACCTGACAAGATGTCAGCTCTCCACCAAGACCCAAGAGGAAGCTCTAGGCCTCCTGAAGGGGCTGTGGGCATTCATTAATACAGATGATGAAATATTTCCCTCAGTTGGGGAGAACAGATTTTTATCTTTAACACTGGAGGTTTCTTTTTCTTTTTTCTTAAAAATTAATTATTTTATTTATTTATTTTGACTGCACCGGGCCTTAGTTGCGGCATGCAGACTTAGTTGCAGCATGCATGTGGGATCTAGTTCCCCGACCCGGGATCGAACCCCAGCCCCCTGCACTTGGATCCGCAGAGTCCTACCCACTGAACCACCAAGGAAGTCCCTGGAGGTTTCTTTTTATGAACACCCCACCTGATACTTTTTTTTCTGTTGTAACTTTAGATCTTGATTCTTGAGTCACTAATGCAATCAGTAATACAGAGCAATGACTGCTTGTTCTATGGTGGCTAATAATTTGTCCCTTGTGTTAATTTCAGTACAAGCATTATAGACATAATTTACCTAACATTACACTATTTTTGCTTTTTAGTTAACACAGCTTTTGAGAAATAAACAGAGGAAAACTGTGTATTATTACCTCAGGCTTAGCTACAGTAAGCTAAAGAGCCTAATAGCTAAAAGATGATGGAAAACAGCTTTCCTATTGCTTACAAATTATGATATATTTTCTTTGATGGATAAAAATGTAGTAATAGCAACGAACACTTAAAATGTCATTTATTTTAATCACCCCACCTATAGCTTCTCTTTTTTTTAAGTTGATTTACAATGTTGTGTTAGTTTCTGGTGTACAGCAAAGTGATTCATTTATGCATATATATATTCTTTTTCATATTCCATTTATGGTTTATTACAGGATATTGAATATAGTTCCCTGTGCTATACACTAGGACCTTGTTTATCTATTTTATATATAGTACTTTGTATCTTAAAGCTTCTCTTTTCTTTAATAGCCCTTAGGTAGTTTTATGTGTTGAACTTGGTATGTTGTACAAATTAGGTCAGAGTTCTCACACTTGAGAGGCATGAGCTGTTTGAAAATTTAGGTACAGTTGTGTGTGGGGGGGGTATACTTTTTTAAAAAGTTGATCTAGACCTGCATCATATTCTCAGGTGGAGTCCCTGACAGTAAAAAAATGTTTAGGAACCACTGAATTGGGACTTTATAAAATTGCTGGGTTGGAAGAGACTTGAGGTTTCTAGTGTAGTTTCCAATAGAACAGGAAAACATCCATAACAAATAGGAATCTGGGCTCTGCTCATATACTGTCCCATGACTGGGAATTGCTTCTTCCCCAGACCCCATGTGTGCTCCTCAAGTGGAAAACAGACAGCAGCAGAAACGATACCTAAAATTCTCTTTTTTGAATTTAGTAAGAACTGAATATAAAGATTAAAAGGATTCACCATAAAAAAAAAAAAAGGATTCACCATAAAATAAAAATATTTTTACAAAGCAACCAACACCAAAACATATCCTGACAAACGGCTGCATTATATATTGAACAAGTATCTGGGGGAAATAAGTAGGTAATGTACAAAGGAAAAATAGAATAATATGGTCTTCTAACTTCTACTTTTAAACCTTAGCTTTTTACCAGGGGGAGAAAGTTTAACATTTCCACCCCGTTCATGCTTCTGATCTGTTTAAATGTTACTTCCTCAGAACCCCAATGTGAGTTAATCCCTGTTTTCTTATTTATTTCAGAATTTGTCATACGTTTGTTTGTTTCTTTATTGATTTCCTAGTCCACTGTTCTGTGGACTTAGCACAGTACCTGCATCTTGTAAGTGCACAATATTTCTGGGTTAATGAATGACTTGAAATTGGGTAAATTTTATCTACTGCACATCACTCAAATCCTTTCACATGCTTCAGTTTCCACCACAATGTTTTTGTTGCAGGGTACGTACCATCAGTTCTCCCTAAACTTGTCTCACTTCTTCCCATCCCGTCTCCATGCATCTGTTCCCATCATTCATTTTCCAGAGAGCAGCTAGACTGTTCTGTTGAAAAGCAAAACTCTATACTACATTCCATTTTGAAATAGTTAAGTATCTTCTCTTAGAGTAAATAAAATCCAAAATACCGAATCAGGCCTTCAGGGCTTTGGAGGATCTTACTCTGCTTCCCCCTTTTGTGGATCTCCCCGCTGGCTGCAGGTGTTCTGAGGTGCTTTCTGTCTCAGCATTACACTTTCCCCTGTGTCTTCTGTACATGTTGTTCCTTCACCCGGCAGGAACCCTATCATGACTGATCAATTATTAACACTCGACTAGCCAGTTAGCCAGTGTCACCAACCAGTTAAGCCAAGAAAGAACATGTAACGCTACTTAACTGCAACAAGTACATGCAAATAAAATAAGTGAGAAAATGGATGCCAGTCGTTTAAATAACCAAGAATGTATTTTGAAGAGGATTTTAAGTGAAATAAGTGCTCGTGAAGCAGTCAAGATACTCATTTCCATAGAGATACTGTTTCCAAAAACAAGCCAATTTTGTGGCTTAATTTTTCTTCAGAATATTGTTTTATTTCTTTTGAGTGTATGAGTTTTTAGTGTCTTTCTCACTTTCTGTGGGATGGCTGGATTTTGAATCAGATCATTTTGAAGCAGATCCCAGCCATCACACCATTTCACCTACAAACAAGTATTTAAAATATCTCTAAAAATTAATTCCTTTGTTTTTAAACATAACTGCAATTCTATCATATCTGACGTAAGTAAAATCAGTGTTCAAGTATCTCCTAAATTGTCTCATAAATGTTGATCAATTTGTTTGAATCAAGATCCAAATATGTCCCATGCATTGTGAATCCTTGATAATTCTCTTAAATTTCTTTTATTCAATAAGTGCTCCCTTGGAGATATTTTGTTGAATGCCTGGCTATTGTGCTTATCGAGTTACCCACAGTCTGGCTTTGTAGGCTGCATTATCATATTCTCACCTAGAACCTTTTCCCTGTAAATTCTGTAATTTGTTCGTTATTTCTAGTAAATAGATTGACTTTTTCCTCTTAGATAATTTTATTACTAAAAGTATTAAACATACACAAAAGTAGAGACAAAAGTATGAAACGCCATATACCCATCCCCCAGCTTCAGTAATTACTAAATCATGGCCCATGTTGTTTCATCCGTACTCCGACTCCCTGCAGTCAGATTATTTAGAAACATTCATCAGATGTATATCTAATGACTTTCTTTAAAAAAAATCACAGCAGCATAGCTACAACTAAAATTTTATCATTTCTTAATGTAAATACAGTCACTGCTAAGATTACTGCAATTGCCTTATAATTGTTTTCCAGTTCATTTGAATTAGGAGTCAAAAGTTAATAAAATGTAACTGCTTGTTAGGTTATGAAGTTTAAGAATTGCGTGTTTTAAAATTAATCTTTTTAAAATTGTGCAAAAATATTTACATGACTAGGCCCAAATCTACAAAACAAGGTACTGTATACACAAAGACGTTCTACCTTTTGTTCATTAGTTTCCATTCTGAATCCTTTCCTGCCTTCAGAGATGATTTTTTTTTTTAATTTAAATTTTATGGTTTCTCCTTCCACATGAGTGGTGCCGGTCACCCCTCCCCTCCGCCCGTACTCTGGACTTTTCTCCACCCTGGCACTTCTGAGAGCTCACTCAGAACGGTCTTCCTCGTTGCTTTCCTTCCCTCCTCCTCCCACTTCCTGCCTTGGTCGACCGCGCGGGCCGCACCTGCAGGACGCGTTTCCATTGGTGACATCTTGGCGGGCCCGTCGGTGGCACTTCCTCCTTTACGCCCCGTGACCCACGTCCGGCTCGCCGCCCTCCCAGTCACGCGGCCTCTGCCTCCGGGACGCAGCCCCGCGCGCCGGCCTTCCGGACTCCAGGCCCCGGACCCGTCGTGGTGAGCCGCAGCGAGCGGACGACCCCCGCCCGCACTCCCCCCAACCCCCGAGGGTCTCGGGAACTCTTCCCCACCTCTTCCCGCACAGCCGCCCCCCCACCCCCGGAACTCTTTCTTCCCCCTCGCTGCCCCGGGAATTCCCCCTCCCCCCCCAACCCCACGGCCTCAGGAAGTCCCCCCGACCCGACCCGGGAGCTCCGCCCCCAGCCCGGGAAGGCGACCGCCGACCTCGGGTCCCGGGAACTTCCTCGCAGCCCCTAGAAGCCCCTCTGACTCGGGAGCTCCGCCTCCCCTTCCCCCCCCACCCCCCGCGATTCCAGGAAGCCCGGAGAACTCTTCCCCACCTCGCCGCCAACACTTCCCGCCTCCCTCCCCGGTCTGAAACCTCTTCCTTCTGCCGCTCCAGTGAGTCCCCCTACCCCGGGAGCTCCCCTCCACCTCCGGGCTCGGGGAGCCTTAGCCTCGTGACCTCCTTCCCCTCCCCCCAACTCGCGCAGCCCGGGAAGCCTCTCCTCCCTCCCCCAACCCGTAGCTCGCCCCGCCCCGGAAGCTCCCGCTGACCCCGCCCAGGCCCGGGGATGGGGCGCCCTGTTGTCGCGCGTTCCTGTAGGGCTTGGCCGACCCGAGACTGTCGGATCGCCCGGTGGAGGCCGAGCGAACCCCTTCACCTTGTCCCGGTGCCTCCGCCAGGAGCCTGGTGTCCGGGACCCATACCGCGCTTCCCGCCGAAATCGCTCAGACGCGCCCCTGCCGGCCCGCGATTTTGAGAGCGCACTTTGAAGCCTCGTTCGAAGCGTTTCCCCACAGCCAGTTGAGTTTCAGTTTCAGGTTAATAACAAAAGGAGATGCACCTGGCTTTTCCCCGGAATCCTCTGCGTTTTTAAGCGTCGGGTGGAATTGGGGGTCCTTTGGCTGTGAACCGCGTTTGCTTCATGAAGATAGAAATCGGTCCTGCTCCTTTCAGCGGTAAGTCTTAGGGCCAAAGAGTCAACCGCGTAATCCTGAGGCGGGGTCTCACGCAGACCGTGATTTAAGAGGTAGAACTTTCTGAGTGATTAAGACAGCCAGAACAGTCTGAGTGCTGCCAGCTGTAGGTTAAAATTCATTTACAGATGGGGACGAAATGCTCTTCAGGCCTCACTGGAACACAAATAAAGGGGGTGAAGCCGGGGACCCGCCGAGTTCCCGTCTCTCAAGAGAGACGGTGCGGGTGCAGTTTAAAGCGCCCTGTGTGCTCCCTAGAGAAGCCTAATCAGCCGTGCGTTCAGGCGCGCCCTGTTTATCTTGATTGGTCCACCTGGATCCGAACTAAATCCTGCCTAACCTGTATAGTAGAGTGAGGAAGAGCACGTTCTGGAGACCGTCCCAGGAGTCCTGGGAGCCTGTTAGAAATGCTGAGTCTCGACTCCGGCCCAGATCTATTGTTTTAGGATCTGAATTTTAACAAGATCCTCGGGTGGTCCGTGTGCGCACTTACGTCATAGTCTAGTTGCGGGTGTGTGTGTGTGCGCGCGCGCGCAAGAGCCTTGGTTGTCCCCCCTTTCGGTACGTTCAGTTCAGTCGGTCTCCAGTTGCAGCACCCGAGAGCAGTATTTTGTTAGCCGCCGCCGCCGCCAGCAGCGATTGCAGGGTGCTGCCGGGGAGTGGGGGTGGGCGACCAGTGTTCCCCCTCAGCGCTTCAACTGTGTGCGCGCCGCGGTTCAGTCTCGTGAAAATCGGCTTCCTTGCTTCTGGCCGCCCCCGAGTGTGCGTGCCCGCGGAGGCGCCTCAGCTGTTGGTGTGCGGACCACACTGGAATGAGCCAGGAGCAGGGATAAACCGAGGCAGAAGGGGTTCGGCCCGTTAGGATGACTGGGTTCTACCCTTCAGATTTCACTCTTTTCTGGGGGGCAGAGGAGAGGGGCGGTTGATGAAGCCTCTTGAAAACCCTCTTCTAGAGAATTTGCAACTGTTACTTCTTAAATTGTAGTACTTTACATTTATAGAGGTCTTTCCTCCAAAATAGTATCTCGTGTAATAATTACAGGACGCTAATAAGGAAAGGCAGATATTACCTCTTAAGACAACAGGCTCAGAAATTAACTTGACTTTCTCAGTTCTACGTTTCTGAAACTAAGAATGTGCTTTAATTCTCAAACTTAATTCGCTGGACATACAGTATTTTGGGGACAGCTTTGTTCTGTGGCTGTGGTTGATGGTACTGATGTTTTTCCTATTGAAAAGCGTATTTCAACATTTCCTCCCCTCACTCTTCCTCAGTTAAAAGATTAATGTTAGACCAAATACATTAGGTCTCAAGAAGTGAAGCTATCACATAAAACTAGGAAAGAAAATCTTGAGTATCTCCACCTAGTCCCCCAGGGGTGCTTGTAAATTGTAAATACTGTTGGTACAGTCTCTAGCAAACCAGCTTTCTCTGGAGCCCATCCCTGTGAAAATCTGGCCACGCCTCTGGTCCCCTGTGCGGGTCGGCGCCGCAGCTCCTCGCCCGCCCGCCCGCGGCTTCCCGGAACCGCGCTGACCTTGCCTCCGCTCCATCCCGATAGTGCCCCTCCCGCCCTCGATATTTAAATTGCCTTAGCGCGCTTAGGTATTCGTGTAAAGAACTCGCGTTTTGAGTACGTCTCTCAGGGCAAGTGGAGAGTTCCAGGCTGGTACTCTCGGCGTTACCCTAGGAAAGAGGTGAAGCGTCTCAAAGCTGTGGGGGCGGGCGGGCGTGCACTTTCTTGAAGGCAGCCCCGCGGTTTTGTAAACGGCCTCCCACAGCCCGGGCTCTGGCTTTTCCGGAGGAAGGGAGCCCGGAGCCCAGCCCAGCCGGGGAACCGCTGGCTGTGCTCACTCTGGGAGTGCTGGGGCACTGAGGCAAGACGGCCTTATCGCTCTTTTTTAGGACAGTTCGTTACCTGCCTGGAGTGTCTTCGACTGTGGGCATCCCCCGCTGTTCTTTAAGGTGAGCTATTTTAAGAAAAGTAATTTCTCAGTTTGTAATTGATTTATTTTATTGACACAGAAAACTTTCTTGAGTGTGAAGTAAATTTTTTTTTCACTAGCTGTAAATCTAACGTTGAGCAGAACTCCAGCTCTCTTAACTTTCTCAAGTGTTAATGTTCTAAGTACTGTAAGTCTGCAAAGAATTCAAATGTAGAGGATTCTGAGGGCAAAGATGAGGATATTGCATTATGTACGTTAGAAATATAGATAGGTGTTTTGGAAGAGTGCTCTCACATTGCCTTTAGAGGAGAAGTCACTTTATTTTTGAAACATTATTTTCTGAAACAAAAAACATTTATAATTGTTTTATATTGGGCGTTTTAAGTAGTCCTTACATGAAATGTCTGTGTTCTTTTATGCTTCCTGCTTGTCTTTTTTTTATTTTTTCCCCCTGCTTGTCTTTTTTAACCTAACCAGGCTGCCATATTCTAGAGGGTGCTGTTGACCCCACCTGGCCATCTGTTAATCTCTTGCTAATCTTGGGCCTGCTGTGCTGGGGGTGGGACCACAGTGACCTACGGAACAGATCAGTCTGTCCCTGCAAGGCCTCGTGCATTTTTGAAGAGTTTTAAACAAATCATGAATTTGTTTCCCTAGAATGCTCTGGGATCATAGAACTGTAAGACTTAATTTGTGGAAGAGGAAGATTTTATGGGAAAGGTGGTATATTCGAGCTGAGACCTTAAGGATTAGTGGGATTTAGCTAGACAGAAGGTTGGGTGGAGTATATTTGGAGAGATAATGACCACGTGTGTCACACCCAAGGCAGCAGAGAGCCTGGCACACTCCAGGCACAGAGAAATACAGGAATAAGAGGATATATGTTTTTTTAATGCAAGTGATGTGAGTGTGTGTTACAGGTCAGAGCTGCAAGGCCTGAGCGCCCCCTTAGCCCCATGGTTTGTGTTCCAGGCGGTGGGAAGCCACTGAGGTTTTAGAACAGGAGAGTGACATAAAGTCACTTTAAAAGAGCTACAGATCAGGTTGCAGTAAGGATTGGAAAAGTTTTAAGGATCAGATGTGAATGTGTCCTGGAAAGGGCTTTTGGTACTGGGATTAGAAAGAAAGAGGAAGTAGAAAGGGATATGAGGGCAATGCACAAAGAAGATGATGATTTGATAATTCAGATCATAATGCCAAGCAGTGTGCTAGGGACTGAGAAGAGATGTGAGAAACCTTTATTACTTGTTGGAGTCAAGAGTTACTGAATAGAATTTAGGTATGGGTTAGGAATAGGATAAGGGTGGAGAATGGGATGACCCCCAAAGAAATGATGAGCTCATTGGATTTAAGGGCTTGGGAGTTGTTCAAGGATTACTTTAGTTTCATTCTAGAGCTTCTGGATGACAAGTAAGGCTGACCAGGGTGCTGCTATAGAAGAGTTACAGAAAAAAGGCTGTGTTCATTTGTGGTACATAGGTGGTACTATGGAGTAGAGTTTGTGTATACCAGTCTTGGCCTCAGGGAGCCTAAAGCTGGGAACTTGGGTTCCTGAGCCCAGAATTGGCCCTGGACATATAAGGATCAGGTGAGGCTGCCTACAAGGAGGGGGGGGGGCAGAAAAAGAAAGAAGGGCCAGTGATTGCGTACAGTTGAACCTTGAGGAAGGGCTCAGGGAGGCAGAGTGCCTAAGGAATTAACAGGAAAACCAAGAGCCACGGGGAGAAAGGATTTCCAGAGAGAATGGTTAAATCCTGCTGTGGGAACTGAAAGGATGGAGATAAAAAAATGTTCCTTTCTTGCCGTGGAGGTCCTTGGCAGAGTGAGATCATGCCCTTCTTTTTATGGTGGGGGTGGATAGAGGCCTTTTGAGGATGAGATTTTACTGAAAGGGAAAGCAAATCAGCAAGTAGCTGGAGGCAAACTTGGTATCAGGGAAGGTGTATATTACAGGGTTGGTTAGAAATGAGATAATCTCCTTAATTGATAAGGAAAATAGCGTTCTGTGAAGAGTTTGTGAAGATGGGGATTTCTTGGGGCAGGTGGAGTTGCCGGAGCAGAGCCACAGGTAACAAGCTCAGCTATGAGAAGAAGCAACTCCTTGTTTATAAATTTCTAAATCTTGTTCTAATTTGCTTCACTGTGTCTCTTAGCAGTTTGCTTTTCTTTTTCTTAACTTACCATTCATGCTTTCTAATTTGTTTAAATTGTGGGTTTTTTAGAAATCTGCCTATTTTGCTCTAATAGTATAAATACCCCATTCCATCTAGGATAGTTTTGGGATTCATCTGAGGTAGGATTCTGCTTTATCTTTTTCTACATAATGACCAACGTGCCCAGATTTCTTGAAAAGGCGGCTCTTACCTTTAACGGCTACATCTGTGTTACAGTTGATGTGAAATGACAATTTTCATGAAACAATTTCCGTGTACTAGTGCCCGCTTTGAGCATTGATCACTAAGAATGTAGTTTGGGTCCTATCTGTATTTTTATTGTCTCTCTGTTATGTGTATATTGCTATCTGATGACTCAACCTCTACTCTTCACAATACAGCCCTTTACATGGATTTGACCTTTACTCTTTCAGTTTGGACTCTTCGGTGTCAGATGCCACTTGCACTTCATGACAGACACCCTGTCAGGAAGGGCACCTGTCATGCCTCTTGTACACTGAGGAGTTCATTCCCTTTGTAGTCCCTCAATGAAACACAGCAAAATATGTGTGTTACGTTGATCAACATGATGTGTTTTTTTAAAGATTTTTTTCCTTTTTTTTTGATGTGGACCATTTTTAAAGGCTTTATTGAATTTGTTACAATATTGCTTCTGTTTTACGTTTTTTGGCCTCGAGGCATGTGGGATCTTTGCTCCCCGACCAGGGATCGAACCCTCACCCCCTGCACTGGAAGGCGAAGTCTTAACCACTGGACCGCCAGGGAAGTCCCCATAATGTGTTTTATGATCTCCCCCCCCCCCCCCCCGCTTTTCTTTTCTTTTTTTGGCCGCACTGTGCTGCTTACGGGATCTTAGTTCCCGAACCAGGGATTGAACCCGGGCCATGGCAGTGAAAGTGCCGAGTCTTGAACACTGGACCACCAGAGAATTCCCAGTTGATCCTTTTTTAATATGTGAAACTGAGAAGCATATAATTTGATTTTTACATTTGCATCACACTTAACTGATATTCTGCTGATGCACTTATCTGTTTGTTTGGATATGTCTTAATTTGACCTCACACTTGACTCAGGTTTTGTTTGAGTTGACAATAGGAACAATGATACTTCCTTAGGCTCTGGAAGCCATTGCTGTCTTGTATCCTTGCAGCATTGTTGCTGATGAGAACACTGATTCTGGTTCATCCCAGTGTCACAGGAAATGTTATTCTGTATTGTGATTTAAAATAGCCCGTGTTTGTCACGTCTTTTTGCTTCTGTAGTGTCTTGCCACAAACAAGCAAATTGGTTAAATGTATGGCTTGTAGTTGAAGAATCACACAAGAGCTGTTTTAAATGAACCACCAAATTTCATCACAACAGATAACGTGGACTAAATAAAACAAGAAAATGCCCTGCCCAATACTTCTGTGTTCAAAGTACCAGGTCACACCTACCCTCTCTTGCCTTTTACTTTAGCAATGCAACAGTACAGCTCATCTGTCTTCCTGTAGTTCTGACAAGTTCTTAGTATTTCTGAATGTTGCCTCAATTCATTCTCTTCTCTTTCCTTCTAGAACTCATAGTAATTGACCATAAGAATTTGTAGATTTTGTCTTATTGACTGAAGCTTCCAGATCACTATTTTGCTCTTCAAATTTTACTCTCCATTGTCACTTTTTTCTTTTTTTTTTAAGACCCCCTAAATTTGTTAATTTGTTATTTTCAGTCTATCTGTGAGTAATGTAACTATTTTTGGGGAGACATAGGATTGAATCTCTGCTCATGTATTGTAACATCTTTAATTTCACTCATCCTTCCTCATCTGTAAAATGGAAGCTATTTACTGTATATTCTTGTTATACATATTAAATGAAAATTTATGTAAAGTAGTTTTTGCTTTCTTTTCAGCCACAAAAAGCCGCATCCAAGTTTGTTTGACGTCTACTCTGTCAAGTGTCCATGATGTTGGGCCCCGAGGGAGGTGAAGGCTTTGTAGTCAAGCTCCGTGGCCTGCCCTGGTCCTGCTCTGTTGAGGATGTGCAGAATTTCCTCTCCGACTGCACAATTCATGATGGGGTCGCAGGCGTTCATTTTATCTACACTAGAGAAGGCAGGCAGAGTGGTGAGGCTTTTGTTGAACTTGAATCAGAAGATGATGTAAAAATGGCCCTTAAAAAAGACAGGGAAAGCATGGGACATCGGTACATTGAGGTGTTCAAGTCCCACAGAACCGAGATGGATTGGGTGTTGAAGCACAGTGGTCCAAACAGTGCTGACACCGCCAATGATGGTTTCGTGCGACTTCGAGGACTCCCGTTTGGATGCACCAAGGAAGAAATCATTCAGTTCTTCTCAGGGTTGGAAATCGTGCCAAACGGGATCACATTGCCTGTGGACCCCGAGGGCAAGATTACAGGGGAAGCCTTTGTGCAGTTTGCCTCACAGGAGTTAGCTGAGAAGGCCCTAGGGAAGCACAAGGAGAGAATAGGGCACAGGTATATTGAGGTGTTCAAGAGCAGTCAGGAAGAAGTTAGGTCATACTCGGATCCCCCTCTGAAGTTCATGTCAGTGCAGCGGCCGGGGCCCTATGACCGGCCTGGCACAGCCAGGAGGTATATCGGCATTGTCAAGCAGGCGGGCCTGGAGAGGATGAGGTCTGGTGCCTACAGTGCAGGCTACGGGGGCTATGAGGAGTACAGTGGCCTCAGCGATGGCTACGGCTTCACCACCGACCTGTTTGGAAGAGACCTCAGTTACTGTCTCTCTGGGATGTACGACCAAAGGTATGGAGATGGCGAGTTCACTGTCCAGAGCACCACTGGACACTGTGTCCACATGAGGGGGCTGCCCTACAAAGCGACGGAGAACGACATTTACAACTTCTTCTCTCCACTCAACCCAGTGAGAGTCCATATTGAGATTGGCCCTGATGGAAGAGTGACCGGCGAAGCTGATGTCGAATTTGCCACACACGAAGAAGCTGTGGCGGCCATGTCCAAAGACAGGGCCAACATGCAACACAGATACATAGAACTTTTCTTGAATTCCACGACAGGGTCCAGCAACGGGGCATATAGCAGCCAGATGATGCAAGGCATAGGGGTGTCAACCCCGTCCACTTACAGTGGCCTTGAGAGCCAGTCCGTGAGTGGCTGTTATGGGGCGGCTAGCTATGGTGGCCAGAACAGCATGGGTGGATATGACTAGTTTTGTAGTAGCTTTTGAGTTATTTCAATCAAATTTTCACAGGCAGCCAACAAGCAGTGAAAAGCAGTTATTACTCTAGAGGAAGCTGTGGGACCCATTTTGCACCATGAGTTTGTAAAATCTGGATTAAAAAATTACCTCTTCAGTGTTTTCTCATGCAAACTTTCTTCTAGCATGTTATATTGAGTAAACTAAAACCATTTTCAGCTTTTCTCAGCATTTTGGTAGTGTACTTTCTGGAGTGATGTTATCTGAGTTAAAGTAGTTTTAAGTACATTAAATGTGGATCTTTTACACCACATCATCGTGAACACATTGGGGAGGTGTGCTTTTTTGGAAAACTCAAGGTGCTAGATCCCTAATTCAAAGAGGAACATTTCTCATGTTTGTTCATTCTAGTTTATTTTCATTTAAAATCTCTTAGGTTAAGTTTAAGCTTTTTAAAAGTTAGTTTTGAAAATTGAGACACATTACTAATACTGTAGGAATTGGTGAGGCCTTGACTTAAAACTTTCTTTGTACTGTGATTTCCTTTTGGGTGTATTTTGCTAAGTGAAACTTGTTAAATTTTTTTTGTTAACTAAATTTTTTTCTTAAAATAAAAAGACTTTTTCACAATGACTGGCACAGACTATATACTCACCAAAAACTAGCAAAATGACTGGGTGGTTGAGAAGAATTTCATTTTACTACTGCATTTCAGTGTGAATTTTAAAATTTAGCAGTATGATTTCCCTTGTATTCTTAAAACGAGGCTAAATTAAACATTCAGATTTAAAAACATTAAATATGTTTTTTAAAATATATGTTCCTTATATGAGTGGAAATGGTGACTACAGAGTATGAGACTAGAAGCCTACAGTCCCATCTTCCTGTGACTTGTGTTCTGTTCATCAGCCATTTGTAATGTCCTGTTCCCTTGCTTTATGCCGGGTGGCACCTGTTCATAGCTAGAGATGTTTAGTTTTGCATGCTACATGCATTGAGTCATTAGCCACAATTTTATGTTTTTTTTTTTATAAGATGTGCTGATTTAAACAGTCTTTCTTCCATACTTAGGATTATTTCTAGAGCACACACTGCTGGGTTACAGTTACTGGTTATTGCAGGATACGCATATTCTCAAGTTAGAAACCTATTTCCAAATTGTTACTAGAAAATTGTCTGTCTGGCAGTTGGAAACAAGTTCCAAATTTCAGGTAGCTCTGCACACAGCGATCCATCATTTTAAACTTAACACGTACACTAAAACCGTCAAGACTTTAAAATGCGAATGAAGTTTATTAAAAAGAACTTTGCTTGATGGCTA
This sequence comes from Balaenoptera borealis, assembly GCF_965194805.1. Taxonomy (NCBI): domain Eukaryota; kingdom Metazoa; phylum Chordata; class Mammalia; order Artiodactyla; family Balaenopteridae; genus Balaenoptera; species Balaenoptera borealis. The sequence continues at coordinate 5,330,945 of NC_138874.1, forward strand.
TTAACTTTCCCAGCTTTATTTTCCCACTTTAATAACTATACAATGTAGCCCAGTTATCCAAGTTTCACCAGTATTAATAGTATCTTTGTATGGTATCTTCATTTTAAGGCACTGGCCTCATTTACGGAGAAGCTGCTGTGTTAGCCAAGCCTCTGACGGTTTTATAGGTAGGTTGGAGAGTCTTAGGCCTTTCCTGGCTTTTTCGGGCTTCACAACCCCACCCTGCCATTCTTCCCACTAGTGTTCTACAGACTCAGATGGCTGGAGATGGGGCAGCAGCATAACCCAGTAATGCCAGAGGCAGAACTGGGAAGGTCAACTGAGAGGACTGGATAGTGTGAGAATTGGGGGGCAGGTGAGTTGTGCAGAGACCACACATCTGCTCTAGGCTGTGTTCACAGTCTGCTCATCTCATGAGTGACAGTCCACTGTAGGGAAGCAAAGGCCATCTGGCTTGTGAGAAAGACCCAGAGAAACCCAGGCGGAAGACCTGGGAGTTCATGAAACCTGTGATGGCAAGGGCTAGGATGTGATTAAAAGACCAAGGCTTAATAGGACAGTGAAGTTTCAAGGAGTACGTTTATTCCCTGTAGATCTTTGCTAATTTTGAGGTTCAGATGCGGAAGGAGTGGGCTCCAAGAACCTGGGGTGGGAAATTGGGAATGTGCTAGATGCCCTTAAATCCCACAGTGACTCAAATTTCTGGGCCAGCAGCAGTAGCTACGGTGCCTCTTACTAGAAGACTTATCCAGAGGCATCACCTGAGGTATGTGGTTGATAAGATAATATCTGCTCTCAAAGTCTGCTTGAAGAATGAGCTGGCAAACTGCTGGTAAGCCAAATCCAGCCTGCCGTATGATTTAGTATATAGTATAACTCATGAGCTAAGAATAGTTTCCAGTTGAGTCAATTTGATGGCAGGAAACCCTGATTAATTAGAATCTCTCCCAAAAGAATTCCATTCTTATTAGTAGACCTGTAGTACAAAATACTGCACTTAGTTTTTTAGTTTTATCAAAAAAAAAAAAAATTTGTGAAAACTTAAATCTGCCTTGGCCTGCAGAATTTTTACTATTTCTGGCCCCTTAAAGGAAATGACTGACTCCTGTTTCAGAAAACTAGTATCAGGACTGAGTGGCACAGAAGGAAACTGCAGGGCCTGATTAGTATGTATGAACAGGAGCCGTAGCACACAAGGGGATCTTGAGGATGCTGAGCCAGAGGGTTGAGTATAAAATGATTGATGTGGGGCATCTCTTGTGACTCAGGATATAAATTCTAAGCATTCTTGGAGCCCATCCTAATCTAGAGTTGATCCTTGAAGCTTGGAGACAATGGCCTACAGGAGGGAGAGATGCTGGGTGTTGAGAAAGGGGGTTGGGGGACTCAGGTGGGCATGCTAGAGAAGATTAGTATTTAAGGCCAGAAAAAAAAACACCAGCTAAAAGATGTTCTCCTGGAAGGATCCAAGGACATTCCACTAAATTCGATAACGTGCTAGTGAGGTGCACCAGCATTTTGAGACATTAATGGAAGCTCTCAGCCAGGGTTGGCAGTAGAAGAAAATAGGGATAAAAAGATTCCAGAAGGGCAGAGATCAAGTGGTGGCAATCAGATGGTGAGGTAAGCATAATTGTCATGATGGGCAGCAAAACCCGAAAGGCAGGAGGAGCCTTGACCCTGCCAGATCTGTGAAGGCTATCAGACCTCTGTGTGTCCAGGGGTCATACAGGCACAGCTCTGAGGTCTGTTATATTTATTTCCAGAACAGAGCCAGGTCTCAGGCCCAGAGACCATCAACTGGAGTGGAGGAAGGGCCTGACATCATTGCAACAACTGTGTAATATTCTATACATCTCCTCTGAGGCTAGGGGTAGGAAATGACCCAAGTCTCATATGCTGTTGGATAGGGGGTCTGAGTTGATACTGATACCAGGGGATCCAAAGTGCCATCATGGTTCTGTTAAGATTGGGAGCATAGGAAGTCCAGGTGACATGGATCCCCAGGCCAAGTTCATTTCATTGTGGGTTAAACAGGTTTGCAGACCCCTTAGGTTATCTCCCTGAATGAGTGGGAAGGGGTACCCTAGGCAGTTGACAGATAACCCCGCACAGGGTCCCTGGCTTGTGAAGAGTCATAATGGTAGGAAAGGCCAAGAGGAACCTCTCGGAAGGCATTCCCCATCCAAGACAGTGAACAAAGATTCTGTGATGTGTGTGCAATGTCTGGGGTTAGGGCCATGCTGAAACGCGTAAAAAAAGGCAAGCCTAGCCCTGTTTATTTGCCTGCCTGTTCCCCAGAAAGAGCAGATGGATTCCAGCAGATGATAGCGAACGACCAGGAACTTAACCGTGTAGTTGCCCCAGTCACAGCTCAGTGCTTAATGTGGCGTGTTTGCCGGGATAGATCAACAAGCCGCTGGAACTTGGGAAGCCCCTGACCTAGCGAATATGTTCTTTTCAAACAGAGTCAAGCAAAAGATTTTTTTTAAATGACCTTATAACATGGACATCAGAACACATTCCCTGTCTTTCTCCAAGTGTGTAGTAACTCCTGTTCTCTGTTACAATACAGTCTGGAGAGACATTGATCACCTTGCCATGATCCACTATATTGATGACATGCTCATTGGTCTTGCTGAGGAGGAAGCAGTGAGTACTTGGGATGCCTTAGGAAGACACCTACATGCGTGCTAGGGGGTGGAAGAATTCAGGGCTCTGCCATATCAGGGACGTTTTTAGGGTCTAATGGTCTTGGGCAGGGATTGGCTAACTAGGGTCCATGGGCCAAATCTGGCCTGCTGCCTGTTTTTGTAAATAATGTTTTATTGGTACACAGGCTTGTGCATTCAATTATTTTGTCTAGCCTGCTCTTGTGCTACACCGGCAGATAGATGAGTAGTTTCATCAGAGACCATGTGGCCCACAAAGCCTAGCAGACACTTACTCTCTGCGCCTTTATAGGAAATGTTTGCTGACCTCTGGACCTGGGCAGAACTGGAGCATTTCCTCCAATGGAAAGGTCAAGATACTGCGTCACTAAGAAAGAGGCATAACTGTTGGTAGGACCTTTTGGATTTGGAGAAACCTTATTTTACACTTGAAAATAGTGCTCGTCCCCAATTACCAGGTGACTAGAAGGCTGCCTGGATTCTGCAAGCTGCCCTGCCATCTGCTACAAAGGACAGAGTAGGCTCCACCCTCCAGGGATCTGTGTTCTAAATCGTTTTGTGTGGTGTCTCTGATGTCTCACTCCACAGTGGCAGCTCAGCCCCTGAGTGGTAGGAATCAACACCACGTCCTCTGCAGCAGGGAGCCGTTTACTATTCAAAAAGCAGCTCCTGGAGCTACTGTGCTCACCCTGCCCTGAGTGTTAGCAGTTGCATCAAGTCCTGAGGCTCTTTTACGGTATCTCAGTTTTGGTTTTAGTTTTTGTGTAAAAATTCTTGGACATTTTGTTAGACTTGTTTCTAGGTATTTTATTATATTTTAAATGGTGTCTTTTAAATTTCTTTTGCTGAGAGTTTGTTCCTGGGACTAGAAATACAAGGATTAAAAAAAACAAAACAAAACTGGATTTTTATATTGACCTTTGTGGTCTTGCTAAAATCACTTACCTATGCTGATTTAAATGTAGATTCTTTGGATTTTCTACATACAAAATCATGCCATTTGCAAATAATGACATTTTGATTAATTTCTTTCTAATCCTATGTACTTTTTTCTTTGCCTTGTTGCAAAGAAAGGTAAGTTTATTTTTTATCATTAGGAAATGTGATGCTGAACATTTGGGGTCAGAGGGTATCTTATTGAAAGCTTTCAATAATATTTCTCCATTAAAATACTGACTGGTTTTTGGTTGCATACCCTTTATTTAGGAGATTTCCATTTACTTAAGGTTTAGTATAAATTTATTTTTTACTCGCTAGTAAATGTTGGATTTTATTTAATACTTTTTCCTTCTTGTGTGTCTTTATTCCTTTTATCTATCTTCCAATCACTCATTCTCTTCAGCTAAGTCTAATTGGTTAAACATCCGTTATGTTTAAGAACTGATGAGTTTTTAGTTGTAAAATTTTCTTAGTTTTTTTTTTTTACATAATGTAGAAAAATTAATTTTTTCACAATTCTGGCGGCAAGAAGCCAAAATTAAGGTGCAGGCAAGGCCACTCTCCCTCTGAAGTCCCCGAGGAAGAATCCTTGCCTCTTATAGCCTCGGTGGCTGCCGGCAGTCTTGGTGTTCCTTGGCTTGCAGCTGCATTCTTCCCTCTCTGCCTGGGGTGGCACATGGCCTTCTCCCTGTGTCCAAATTGTCCTCCTTTTAGGGGGACACCAGTCATTGGATTAGGGTCCATCCTAATCCAGTATGACCTCTTTTTAAAATGATTATATCTGCAAAGATCCTATTTCCAAATAAGGTCACAGTCTCAAGTACTGGGGATTAGGAATTGAACATACCTTTTTGGAGGACACAATTTAACCAACAACACATAGGTTTAATTTTCTTCTGAAAATCTCCATATAGCTCATTCCTTGAACACATTACTCACAGTTTTTAAAGTCTGATCGTTCCAACATCTGCATCTCTGTGTTTATGTTGTCTGTCTGGCTTAAGTTTGTCTTTTATGCATGGATATTTTTGGTAGGGTACCGGATATTGTGTACTTAAGTTGTAGGCATAGGATGACTACAAGACCCATGTGTTCTTATTATCTGTGAGGGGATTGGTGGAAGGAATGCAACCAGATTTCTTAAAATTACCCTGAGAACATGAGAAGCCTAAAATGACCAATATGCATTTGGTGGAAATCATAAAACAACAATCTGAAAACAAGTAAATCTGTGAGCCCAAACTCAGAAAATTCTGCAGGTGCCGATTTGAATTTACATTATTGTAGGGGTAGGAGACCATATCAGATAATCAGTAAAATATAAGTAGTATGTGAATTAGGGCCGAGTACAAAGAGAAGAAGCAGTGAACAGTGATGAGAGGTCGAGTGTTGGTGGTACAGCTAGAGTGGCCCGGCCCGGAGGCCTCCTGAAAGGGCCTAAAGGAGGAAGGGAATTGGTGATGCAGGGATGCTGGGGAATTGGGGCAATGTCCAGCAGAGGGAGGGAAGCGCAGTGCCCTGAGGTAAGGCTGCAGCCCAAGCTGTGTTCATTAATACAACACTGCCTGGGTCTACTACTCAGCAAAACAAAGTAATGAACTACTGGTTCATGTAACAATCTGGAGCTCCAGAGAATTATAGAATACTCTGATTGTATAACAGACTTATCCTTGATTATTTCTGAGTGCTGGGTTAGAATTTGGTTTATCTTCTAAGTGAGCTATCTCTGTAATGTTCCAGTTTTCTGTAATAAGCATGAAAGATGCTTGCATTAGGAAAAAAATAAGATTGTTTAAATAAAAAGTGGGGAGGGATACATAGTCCCCAAGAAGGTACAGTCCTTGGGGGTCTCTCTCAGATAGTGATAAATACCAGAAAAGGCAGTATAGCCTAGTCGTTCAGAAACGGCTCAGAAGTAAGATGACCTGTGAGAACCTAGTTCTCTCATGCACAGTGGGCATAATATGAATCCACATCACATAGGCTGCTGGGAAAATCAACATGTGTGAAGTGTTTGTAACAGTGCCCATATAGTACTAAGTGTTCAATTAAGTGGAAATTACCCTTTGCTTTCTCTGGTTCTTTCCTGGTCAGCCCCTCATCTAGGAGATGACAAGAGGCAGGAATTGAGACAAAGCCAGCCTCCCTACCCCCCCAATCCCCTGTTCCCCAGGGAAAACAGGCCCAAGGAAGGGGTCTCTGAGACACAGCAAGTAATTCCACACAGTGAAGCCTGGGCAGAGCCTCCTCCCGTCCTATGACTGACTACCTTTCCCACTCCCTACTCCTGGGAGGGAGAGAGGAGAGCTTATTTCCCTTGGGAATCAGCAGCCCAACTCCAGGGCCCATGCGCCAGCCTCACAGGCTAACACCGATTCAGTCCTGCATGGCTCTCTCCTGCCACCTTCCCATCACAGTCTGTGACTTTTCCCAACCATGATTAACCCAGGCTCCCAGATGTCCTCCATGAGCCCCTTGCCCCAGCCTTGGACGGGAAGAATCAGCCTAAACCACCAGGCAGGAGCCTGTACTGTAGAAAGCCAGGCTCAGTGACTTGACAATGAGGGAGCTGCACACGTTGGGGGTATGGGGGTCGTGGGCCCCTTTGGGACGTGAGGAAACTGGCGTTTGTTCAGGCGAAATTGGACAGGCTGTTTGGCAGGCTGAAAGCAGATCATGACTGTGTGTAACTGGTCTCCACCGCAAAGCGGAGCTGGGAAACCAAAACGTTAAGATGGATGTGGAATATTGCGTCCAGAAACCCCTCTTCCGGGGCTGGGCGCCCGGGTAGGGATTGAGGCTGAATCTCGCGTCAAAGTGATTTAGGTTACCCTGGCAGCATGGGGTTTTCTTCTTACTGTTTGGATTTCAAACAGAGCATCTCACTGTTTATGATAGTAGGAACCCGAGTTTCTAAAAGAAAGCAGTTGTCAGTCACTCAGAAGGGGGCGTTCTGCCAATATCGCTTCCGCGTCTGCCACTCTAGCTCCACGTAAGGCCACAGACTTTGCTTTCTTAGGCGGAGCTCATTTTTACATTCTCCAATGCAACCCATTCACACCAGCATCCTCTTGTGTCCAAGGAGGAGAGGGACATGCATCCCACTCCCCAGGACGAAAAGGCGGGGTCGGAAGCCGCCTTTGGGCGGATGACGCTGCGGCGCGTCCACCGTCCCTTGGGCTCCGCGCGCCTGCGCTCCTGCCTTCTTCCTGCTCCCGCCGCGTGCGCAGCTCTGGGTGCCACGATTGATTCCCAGCTCAGGATGGGGCAAAATTCTCCCTGCAGTGGCCGCCCCCGCTTCCTCGTTGATCTCATCACCTACGTACCAGTCACACCGACGTTCCGCTGGTCCTCAGAAGGCAAGAAACCAGTGTTCCCTCTACCAGGAAACATGTTTGCGCAGCTGGCCCCTCCCACCATTCACCTGTGAGGATTCAGCTCAGATGTCACTTCTTGACCTGACCACATCACCCACTGCTGCCCATGCACCCCAGCTGCTGCAGCACGCTTGTTTTACTTTCTTTATGTCATGCATCCGGTTCAGAATGCTGGGATCTTAAAGGCCTAAGAGGCCCCCCGTGGCTCCCTGCCACACTTCCCTCACCTATCTTGGACCGTGAGTGGCTGCAATTTCAGCCAGGTATCCTGAGTCCCACTCAGGTTCTTGGAGTTCCTGCTGTAGCTCTGGGCCAGCCTTGGAACTGTCCCCTCATCCTGCTTATGTGTACTATTCAAGGGCCCTAAACAGGTCTATGATCCTCATTTTTATTTATTTATTTAGGCCACACTGGGTCTTAGTTGCAGCACACGAGATCTTTGTTGCGGCATTCGTGTGGGATATAGTTTCCCGACCAGGGATTGAACCCGGGCCCCCTGCATTGGGAGTGCGGAGTCTTACCCACTGGACCACCAGGGAAGTTCCTGTGATCCTCATTTTTAGAACTCAGGGCCTGGGAGGGCTGCAGACCAGGAAGTGCGGTCCTCAGCCTCTAGAATCCCTTGCGCTGGCCTCCTGACCCCAGCCAACAAGTCTTGGATCCACTATACTTTGCAGAGGATCTAGTACCACCGTGGGAAATGGGTGGAAGGTTTGGAGCAGGGCACCATTAGAGAGCTGGCTTGAAGCAACACCAAGACAGGTGGCTGCCCCATCAGCCCAGACCCAGACCCAGACTGTGAGCCACTGCCTGGCAGGGACAGGGCAGACGTCTGCTGCCCCAGCCTGTCTCCGCCCCCAGGGTCACTGCCAGGAGTAGGGGCTGCTCTGAGTATGCCTCAGCCCCTCCCACCTTAGGGTATGGAGGTTGGCAAGCGGGGTGAGGCTGCAGGATGAACAGGCTGCCCAGGTGGGAGAGCCGTTTCCCCAGCCCCACCCCGTGCATGCTAGGGCCTTTCAAGTGAGGTATTCCAGGAATGGACTTTGGACATACTGAGACCCAGATTGGCATGGATGGGTTTTGGTTCTAAAATGCACTATGCAGGGCTTGCTGGGATGTTGCTTATAGTGGGGTCTCACGGGACATTACCTAGAGTGGGGGAAGGGTCCATGGGTTGGTCTGAGAATTTCATAGGGTTTTACTGGGGTGAGTTAGTGAAGAAATTGCTGCATTTCCTGGGGTGTGTGAGCACTCACTGAGTGAGGTGGGGTCTTAGCAGAGGGCAAATGACTGGGGATCATTCTAGGTTACAGGATGTCATGGGTATCTGGGTCATTGGGACTTATAAGGTCTCCAGGCAAGGTATGGAAATTGTAAGGTTCTTTGATATAACGTTGAGGTGTCTTGCATCATGCATGGGTGAGGCAGAAGATCAATTATCAGGAGGTCCTCAAAGTGGGGGGCATGCTGGGAATGGCTTCAGGACAGACATGTGGCCACAGGATGCATCAGCAATCTATGGGACACCACCTTCCCCTCCCCCCCACCGCTGAGGGGCCTGGACTTTCCTGAGCAAGATTTCCTTGTCCCTTTCCAGCCTGCCTGTCCCTAACCAGACCCACAGAAGGTCATAAGACCAGAGGAGGGAGGAGAGAAGTTTAATTTAGAAATATGCTCTGGACAGCCTCCCGAGCATAAGGGAGCCTAAGGGCCCACCCTCGGAGAGAAAGGCCATCATGAAGGGTAAAGTCCCCCAAGGGGGAGGTGACAGTATGATGGGAGCTGGTGCAGGAAGTGCCGTGAAGCCGGTCCTGTGCTCAGCAGGTACTGGCAGAGCCTGTGGAGAGAATGGAGGTCAGGTCCTCACAAACTGGGTCACTCCACAGACACCCCCCTCAGCCTCAGGTGACCCCAAGGCAGGCTGGCTCAGGACAGTCTGCCTTACAGCATAACATTTATTAATTCTCAAAATATATGGCTATCCTGCCTGAGTGCCTGGAAGCCTCTCGAACCTGTCTCACCTGGAGTGATGAGTGGAACGGCTTTCTCGGGTAAGGAGCTGAGAAAGGAACACGTCAGATTAGCATCCTCAAGCCTTCTGTCCTTTTCCCCCACCAAGATTCCTGGTGCCACTTTACACAATACCAAGGGTCAGAGCTTTCCCTGATTTGGGGCCCTTCAGGGTTGATGATCTGTGAATGACAAATCTCACTGCAAGCCCGGGGACAGCCAGGGGGCTGTCCTCTTTCTCCAAATTGTAGGGCTTTACGGCCAAATAGCTCTGCTCTGCTCAAGGTGCACACAACAGGGCCCCTTCTCACCTGTGCTTATGATCTTGCTTGCATTTGCATTTGCCACCTGTGAAGGAAGAGACAGACAGTGCAAAGAGCCTGGGGAGCCTGAGGCACCCCCTTCCCACCCGCTCCCCACCCCCACCCCAGCCCTGCCAGTCCCACTGCTCACTCAGGGCGAACAAGATTCCAGCGATGCACAGGAGCGCTGCACAGATCACCCCGCCCAGCTGCAGGCCTTCCCAGTCTAGGGGAGCATAGAGAGTGAGCTGGCCCCAGCCGGGCTCCGCCCCAGCCGTTCAGCAGATAGTTATGACCACCTGCTTGTACAGATGCACTTACATTCCAGGCCACGAGAAAGACAAGCCAGTAAATACATCATGCAATATCTGGTGGGAACAAGTGCTAGGAAGAAAAAACAAGCAGAAGAGCACAGAACAAGAACGGGCTTTGAAGAATGATCCAGGAAGGCTTTTCTGAAAGGTGGCATTTGAGCTGAGGCCCGGGGCACCTGAGGGCTGTGTTGGGGGACAGTGCCAGGCAGAGGGAGAGGAAACCTGCTTGGGGGGTTGTCGGGCAGCAAGGAGCTGGTCCTGGGGAAGGCAAGAGAGGGTGAGTTGAAGAAAGGAGATTAGCCAGGTGCCTCTAGCCCCTTTCCCCAGAAGTCTTCCTAAACATCCTGTGGGCACCTTACCTCCTTGCTGGAATGAAGTTCTCCCAAAGACCACGTTATGTGTCGGCCTGTCACTCTTTTAGTTGACGACGACGACGACGACGCTGGTTCTTTAATCCCCAGTCTCAGCCCTATCCTGCCCCTCCTTCCCCGTTCCCTCAAGCCCCTCTCTGTCTACGCTGGGCTCCACATCACCCCTCACCAACCTCTAGCAAAGAGGTCCAGGATAGGCAAGGGTAGGGGTCGGGGGCAAGGGATATCAGCTCTTACCATAGTAGAAGGGACTGTCTTTATCTGCAGGAAAGAAAACATAAAAAAAAAAAATAAGGACCAGAGCCAGGAGGCAGGATGTGGGGTCTTAGAGGGAAAATGTGGAGGCAGGGCCAGCAGGGCAGTTTGGGGCCTTACTCACCAACCAGGTCATTGGCTTCCAGGACGGGCAGGCCTGGGTGAGAGAAGCAGAGGCACTAGCTGTTAATTCATGGCACTGGTCTCAGAATGAATCAGCAGCCAGGACCCCAGCCCAGAGGCACAAGGACAGCCAGCCTCGTTGGGACTCTGGGGATGTGGGATGGAGGGACACTGAGGTCACCGGTTCCTTTCCTCACACCTTCCCCAGCCCCAAACAGACCTGGGATTTTGTCTCCTACTTCCTGGTCTTTGTGCCCGCCCCCCGCCCTCCGTTCCCCCCCCCCCCCCAGCCCTTCCAGCTATTTCTCAGGCTTCCTGCTATTCTTTCTTATACTCAAAATGGGATGGTGTGTTGGTATCTTTTTACCCTCTCCTGAAAAGCTTCCTACACAGGTCCTGGCTAATGCCCTGCCTCCTAAAGAAGTAGGGAATGCTGTTCTCTTCACGCCAACAGATGGTTAGCTCCCAAAGTTCCATTAACCAGGGTAACTTTTGCAATAGCTACTTCCTACCTGTACCGTTACTTCCTTTATGTTTCTCTTTAAGTTGACAGTTTAAATGAAAACACATTTATTCAACATCAGGCCCCCTTTGTGAGATGCTGCCCTGGTTTTCACAGCCTTGGTGGGTGGGTGGGTGAGTGGCAGCAGCGTCACCTCTGGGAGGACTCACCTGCCAGCAGGAGGAGAAGGCCCCGGACCACTCCGTCCATGACACAGCGGCAGGCCTAGGCTGCAGGGGAAGGGGGCAGGCTGGGGTCAGACAGCCCCGACCGGCCCCAGGCTCACGGCACTTGGTGGCACAAATCTCAAGGCTGCCCTTGCTTATGGGGTAGACTTGGAAAAGTTACTAATTTGTTTCCTTGTCTAGAGATGATAATAGTAATAATGCCTCGTGGAGTTAAGTGCTTAGAGCAGTGCAGTGCCTGGGCATAGTAAGTGCCATATGAGGTTTTGTTAAAATCTGGTAATCAGATGCCTGACACACCATCAGGAGAGCAGGGCTGCTGTTCTAACTCAGGCTTTGCTGCCTGCCCTCCTGACCCCCCCGCTCAAAGGGCTACGGTCAGTCAGGCCTCGGGCTATCCAAAGATCTGGGCCTGGGGCACTACCAGGCTGAATTCCAAGATAGCCTCCACCTAGGGCATGCCCAGGACTCCTCTGAGTGAACAGCTGGGCAGGGGAAGCGGAGGCGTTGGGGGCAGGTGCCAGGGGCAGGTGCCAGGGACAGGCAAGAGACTCCCACCGCAGCCCTGGCCAAGCCTTCCTCCAGGTAGCCCCAAATTCCGCTCTCAGAGTACAGACTGCTGTTGGCAGGAAACTGCCTAGTGGGTGGGACATGGCTCCCTCTTTCTCCGTAGGGTGGGAACTATCCATATCTTCATTGCATCACAGTCCCTAGGGCGGCTGTGTCCTTGAGATAAGACCGCCACCAGCTTTCTGCCTATTGTTAGCCTCAGGCAGGCAAAGGGATGTCAGTGTTCCAGACTGCAAGCCCAGTTACTACGTGCCAGAGAATTCCTCTCTCTGCCACTTAACAGCTGTGTGACTCAGCTGGGTTACTTAACCTCTCTGTGCTTCAGTGCCCTGTAAAAATGAGGGTAATTATAATAGCGACCTCATAAGGTTATGACTGAATTACATGAGTTATTATATGTTAAGCCTAAGAAGAGCGCGTAGCACATAGTAAGTACTGAAACGTGTTACAATAAGTAAATGTACAAGTACACGGGTCCTTTTGCCATAGGGAGGAGGGACTATTAACACGCTCCTTGGGAACACGGGGGGTCTGTTGGCTCTGAGCAATTTCCAAACCCCGCCCTCCTTTGGCCAATCTGTCTCTCCCTGCCCCTTCCACCACCCTGGAATTCCTGGATCGTGAGGGTCACAACTCCTCTTTACATATTCTTTAGCCAAAGACTGGCTCCTGTTCCCTCCAGCCTCCAACGCACCTTCCTTCCATGTGACAGTGGGCACAGAGCAGGCAGCCTCCAGTCCTCCAATCCCCCAAACACACACGCGTTACTGAGAATACGCAGACAGCTACCACCCCTTCCTCAGACTGGCACCCCCTCTGCCCCCACCCCTTTTCCTAGGAGCCCCGAAGTCCTGGCGGAAACCTGCTCACCTGAGAGCTGAGTGCAGAGAGCTGGTCTGAGGAGGCTCCTGGGGCTGCATCCAGCCCAGGTGTGTTCCAGCTTTTTAAGCCCAGCAGCCCCGCCCAGGGCAACAATACTATCGCGCCGAAGGAACTGGTCGGATTCCTTAAGATTCCTGCGGCTCCCTCTCCCCGGTGCACTCTTAAAGGAGACAGCTCACCTGCCACACCCGCCGAGCAGAGGGAGGGCCCCAGGCCCTCTCAGAGGCCAAGCGGAGGGTGCGGAGGGGGATGGGCCTCAGACCTGTCTCGTGAGGAGAAGGGGGCTTTCAGTTTCTTTAGCTCACCTAGATCCTAAACGAGGGGCCCAGAAATGTGTGGAAGGGGACAGGATATTTCTGGGTACTTGGGGGCAGAAGTGCGGGTTCCAGGACTTCTGGGGGGCGGGCGTTCCTGGAACATCGTGTCAGCGAGGAGGCGGCGGGGCTGGCCTTGAGGCTCCATTCGCTCGGTGGTCGCATCGCTTTTCCTTGAACTGGGTTTCATGGGGGGAGAGCTGGGGCTGATGGGCACCCCACAGGATCGCCCACCCTCTGACCACGTCCTGACAACCACTTAGCCCCTGGGGACCGGAAGCTGGAGTCAGGAGCCCCCCACCCTGCCCTCGCATCCTGCCTGCTGCCTGGGGGCAGGGGTGTGAGATGGGGTGGTGGGGCGAGGGGAGGACCACCAGCCCTGGGATGAGGAGTGGGCCGCCTCCCTCTGCGGACCCCCGCGCCTGCCTTGTGCTCTGCCAGCCAAGCTCTTCCTGTCCCTCACCCCACCACGTGCCTTCGACCCGTGCCCTTGACGCTGTACGACCATGGACCCCTCTATTCTGCTGTGCCCCCTCCCTGATTCCTCTCTTTTCACCCTCTTCTCCCACTGCGCAGTGACCAACTGAAGCAGGACTGTTGCCGCCCTTATTCCCAATACTGATAAATAGATTTTGATTGAATTGTTGAGTCACTGAGGACAGGAAGCCACCAGCAGCTCCCAGTGCTGGGGGTCAGAGGGCAGGACAGAGCCCTGAAAGACAGGGTGGGGAGGATTCAGGTGAGTAGGAAGCCGGAGGGCCTTCCTAGTGCAAACATGTTGCACCTCCTCACGAAAACCTTCCCATGGTGCTTCCTATTTTCAAGATTCGGTTCTTGCACAGAGCTTAAGACCAGGGCTCCAGGACCAGAAAGAGCTGGATGTGAAGCCCAGCTTGCCACTTGCTCACTGGGAGATCTCAGGCAGCTCCTTCCTTCTGAGCCTCAGTTCCCTCTCCTCTAAAATGGAGTAATGGGACTTCCCTGGTGGCGCAGTGGTTAAGAATCCGCCTGCCAAAGCAGGGAACACAGGTTCGAGCCCTGGTACGGGAAGATCCCACATGCCGCGGAGCACCTAAGCCTGCGGGCCACAACTACTGAGCCTGTGCTCTAGAGCCCGTGAGCCACAACTACTGAGCCCGCGTGCCACAACTACTGAGCCTGCGCACCTAGAGCCCGTACTCTGCAGCAAGAGAAGCCACCATGATGAGAAGCCCACGCACCGCAACGAAGAGTAGCCCCCGCTCGCCACAACTAGAGAAAGCCCGCGCGCAGCAACGAGGACCCAATGCAGCCAAAAATAAATAAATAAGTTTATTTATTTAAAAAAATAATAAAATGGAGTAACAACAGGACATACCTTTGAGGTTTGGGGTGGAGGGGCTGGCTGCAGGGGCACGGGGCCAACCCATGGCCAGCCCTCAATTTGTATGTGTGGAATGAATGCTTTCCAGGCCCTGTGTGAGGAGTTTGTGAACCTCGAGAGTCAGAAGAACCATTAATAGCACATACTTTGGAGTCAAATCCAGGCTCTGTTAGTTACTTGCTATGTGCACTTGAGCAACTGACTTACCCTCTTCCTGCCTATTTGCTCATCCATGAAGTGGGGACCATGACTGAGCCGACTTTGAATGTTGTGATGATGACATCTGATTATGCTGCTCAGTTCACAGGGGCTGTTCGTGTAGCTGGGAATGGCCCTGAAATACACACAGTAAGATCTGCAGCATGAGAGAAAGGGGGTCATCATTAGAGAGACCCCCATGGGCTAACTGTGCTCCAGAGAAGACAATGGTCTTGCTCAAGGTCACACTGTGCCATGGTAGCAGAATGGAGACTCAGCTCAAGTTTCCAGACTCCTCCTGTGGGGAATAAGCAGCAAGAAAGCAGGCATTTGAGGAAGAGGACCCTTTAAGTCCCAGGTGCTTTGGAAGGTCTCCAGGAAGTATGGAAAGGACCTCAGATCCACTTCTCCAGAAGGTTCTAGCGCTTTTGCCCCATCCTGAAGCTTCTGCCCTCTTTAGGGATCCTCCATTCCCACCCCTATCACCATGAGGTATTTCACCTTTAACAGGTAGAAAGAAAACTTCACCTGAGCCAGGTGGTATTGACACTGGTTCAAGGTAGAGGACAGGTTGAGCCCAGGGCAGAACCAGGGAGAGGGAGGCAAGCTACCTGTGTGTAGCTTCTGCAAGCACAACAGTAAGTCACCACCTCATCTCCCCCTTTTGCCAAAGTTCAGTATAGGTGCATCAGGGCTGAGTATTGCATCTGTCCCCTCTAAGAGGCCCCAAAGGCCGGCCACACACTCAGCAGCGGGCAACAATGCCTTCCACACTGGAAGTGGCACAAGTCAGGTCCCAAGCTAATGAATTTAGCTTCTTAGATATTAAACCTAGTGCTTATAAATAGTCATGAAACTGGGTATAGAAAACTTTAGAAGCTTTGTGTATTAAGAAGTGTCTCATTTGTTAGGAGTATTTAGGATGAACAACTGTGCTCTCAAGGTGTGATTCCTGAGGGGCTAGACTGGCAGTGAAGGCTGTTTTCAGGACGTCACTTTCGAGGAGGGCTGGCCACTTGCCCTGCTTCTTGGGCATGCATTCCTTATCAGAATTTCTAGAGCCATCCATTTGGGTCTGATTTCTTTTCTTTTTTTGGGGGGGCTCGCCAGGCGGCCTGCAGGATCTTAGTTCCCCCACCAGGGGGAATGCCCTCAGCATTGGGAGCACGGAGTCTTAACCACTAGATGGCCAGGGAAGCCCCTGGGTCTGATTTCTTACCTACCAGATGGGAGAGTTGGGTGAGAGGCACTGAGACCTACAGGGAAATCAAAACTCCAATGATGAAAGGCTGGGAGGAGTGGGTGATAGAGAGCCAGCCTGAGTTGGGTGGGTACAGATGAGAACCTAGAGGTATCAAAAAGAGAGAAAGCTGCAAGATCCAGCTCTGAACTCTCCCTTCCCCTTCGGGACTCAGTGCTGCAAATGATACAAAAGACCTTGTGTGGAAGGAGGGAAGTCTGTTGCCAAGAGTGGCCGCCTGAAGATCGGCACTCACAACCAGGACTCTCTCTTCTGCTCACGTCAATCACTGCCACAGCCCCTCACACTCCCAAACTGTGCTTTTCCCCTTCTCTAAGCACTACCGATTGCTCTGCGAAGAACATAGATGCATCCTCAAAGTCATTAATTTCCCGAGGAAAGGTAATAAAACAGGAATTATCTAAGATTGACCAGAGATAAAGGGAAGTGGATAGCATCATGCCTGGCACATAATGGGAACATGACGTGTTTTCTTCCTAACTTCCAAGATGGACTGAATGTCACAGGCGTCAGTAGGAAGCTGAGATTGTCTATTTTGAAGGGTCTGGTAGAGTAGGGAAAAGACCCCATTCATGAGAGGACAAGGGCAGAGGGAATCTCTGCCCTCTGAGGCTTCTGCCAGTTTCTGAGACATACGGAACTCCCACCTGGACCACTTCCTGTGCTGTGTCCCTCAGGAGCCCCCCGTTCTTCTTCCACCTCTCTCTGACATGTTCTGCAGGTCCCCCTCTGTGTGCTCAGGGTGCTGGGCTCCTTGCCCACAGATCTGGGTCTCACTCCCTTTGAGGACCGTGGGGAAGGAGGCAGCCTGACTCTGCTCACCTGCCTGCCAGTGTTAGAGCAGGAGGTGAGTGGGTGTAAGACAGGGTGCAAGGAGGGCCATCTGAAGGGTAGCGGCAGTTTGAGGGATGAAGGGCTTTTGCCGGATCTCGGCCTTGGCTGACTCCTGCGCCCTGGGGAGGCGGCGGGAGGGGCCCTTCACGCTGCAAGATCTAAGAGCCTTCTAGACGAGGGGATACAGAAACGGTGTGGGGGAGTGTCTCAAGAACGGGGATATGGAGGTCTCTTCGGCAGCCACTCCCCCTAGGAGTCTGGAGTGAAGGCCCGGATCACTTTGGCCGACTCCGGCCAGAAAAGACTTCATAGGCTTCTAGGAGGCCCCTTCCAAGAAGCCATCCATACCCGCTCTCTCTCGTGCAGGCAGTGTGGGCAGGGCTTTCCCGTCGCGAAGCGGTCCCGCCCCTCTTCGTGCGGATTGGCTGCTCCGGTTCACCCGAGTACCTGTCAAGCAGCCGCCCTATTACGCCTGCGCAGCTCTTCTTCCCCGCGCCCCCCCCCCCCCGCCCCCCACGCTGTATCCTCTTGTAATGGTTGGGGCTCTGGTTGAGTCACTTCTGGAGCCTTTGTCCACCCATTTATCCATTCGCGCCTCCGTGATGGCCACGATCTTCCGGAGGTCGTGGGCTTCAGGACCTGGGACCTTAGAGGCTGTGAGGGATAGCTGAGGTGAAGGGACAGAGCATCGGGTGAGCTCCGGAGGCCAGGGAGGAGGGGGACGAGCGGAGGAGGCGGGCCGCGTGGAGTGAGGCCAGAAAGCCGGCAGTGGACCTTGGAGGGAGGGCTTCAAGCCGGGGAGAGACATTGTTAGATTTGTATTTGAGAAGGTCCTTCGAAGAGTGAGGGTGGGAACCTGTGCATAGAGGAGAGAAGCGCAAGGGTTCACAAAACTGAGATGCCAGGCGACGTCATTTCTCTTCGACCTTTCATTCCGCTTCTGTTAGAGCTCAGAGATGCTTTCCTCCTCCCCCAAGGGTGTCTTAGCTCCCTTGTCCAACTACTGCTCATGTCTCTCAACCAGACTGCTCAGCCCTCGATCTTATAATTGAAGTACCTCTTGAGCACACCTCCCAGTCAACAACTTCTTAAATAAACCTTCCCGTTGTGTCACCTCCCCCATACCCACCCTGTCTCTCTTTCAGAGTTTCCTATCTCAGGTCACTCCCGTATCCACCTGGTCACACAGGCCACCACCGAGCACATCATATGGGGATTATCATTGATGTGTGTCACTCCCTCAGACTATGACCCCCTTAGGGGACTAGCACCCCGCACCCTGGGTGCATCCACAATGGCAGCCTTGGTGAGAGCTTGCTACCTGGCAGGCTGCTTTCCAGGACTGACTTTCCATGTGTTAACTCATGTCATCCTCACAACAACCTTTCCAGGGAGGACTCTTGCCCCATTTCAGGATGAGGAAATGAGGCGAAGAGAGATTAAGAGAAGCACCCGGCCTCATAGCTGGAAGCGATGGCCCCAGAACCAGCTCTTAATCACCACTCTCCACGTTAAATTGTGCATGTGATTTATTTTGAATGTGATTTAAAAACAGCTTTGTTGAGATATGAATTCACGTACCAACCAATTCTCCCATTTAAATTGTACAATTTCAATGTTTTTTAGGATGTTTACAGGGTATATATATATACATATAATATATATATTATATTATATATATATATTTCTCTTTGGTGTGCATGCATGTGTGTGAATTTTAAGCTGATGGCTATCTATTTAGACATTTTGTGTCAATAAATGTACATTTTATTTTCACTAAGGTGCCAATTGAGGAAA
The DNA here is from genome assembly GCF_965194805.1 of Balaenoptera borealis. Lineage (NCBI taxonomy): Eukaryota > Metazoa > Chordata > Mammalia > Artiodactyla > Balaenopteridae > Balaenoptera > Balaenoptera borealis. The sequence goes on from NC_138874.1 coordinate 5,349,214, forward strand.
AGTTTGTATCACTATGCATGAACTATGTGTACCATGTTTTGTTTTGTTTTTTTGGGTTTTTTTTGGCCCGTGCCACGTGGCGTGTGGGATCTGAGTTCCCCGACCAGGGATCAAACCCGTGCCCCATGCAGTGGAAGCTCGGAGTCTTAACCACTGGACGGAGAGGGAAGTCTCCTGTACCATGCTTTTAAAATTTAATACATTATAATTTGATTTTACAACTTTCAAAGTATTTTCATTTTAGTATAATTACTTGATATTTATTTACTGATTCAACATATATTTTGAATTTTACTACTGTTCTGGCACTTCTCCAGGAACTGAAGGTTCCAACCAGGTAATGCAAAGCTCCTGCCTTGAATGGCTGCTATTATGATAGGGACGAGTAAGAAAGAGAAATAGATGGTATAATATTTCAAGTACTGATTGACAAATGTAGTGAAGACACATAAAGTGGCTGAGATGTAGAATGATGGGGTAGAGAGACTGCTTTCTTAGATTGGGAGGTTAGAGTTGGTCAGTGTTAGAAACATAGGTTTCAAACATTTGCATGACATAGTGATAAATTTCCCTTTGCCCTTTTTCCGTTGTTAAACTGAGCCAATGAAGTCAAATACATCCCCTGGTTTCAGATTAGAGCATAATTTATGAAAAGTGTCTCATATGTAGAACCAGTTGCTCTCGTTCCAAGAAATGTGTCTCCTCTACATCTTTGTATAAGTTAGTTATAATAAGATTAAGTGTCTGATTAGGAGAATTACTTATCTGGCAATAATAGAATAAAAGAATGTTTTTACTGGCACTGAATGTCAGGGTTGAAAAACTGAAAACAGTGGCTGAACAGACGAAAGGCACTATGATTGGAAAGGGTCTTAATTCTGTGTTTGTTGGCATTGAACATAACTATGAATGTCAGTAGTTTCTAGAACCTTGTCTGTTCGATAAATAATGCATTGAATTTGTGGCCACCTGAAATCTGGATTCAAATGCAATCAAAGCTTGACAAAGTGTTTTCTCCACTGCAGTAGCTCATCTAAAAGTCCTGCAATGTTTTGCAGTTATTTGTTATGCAGTTTTACCAATAAACAAAGGGAGCTAGTGTTCTGTCCTACTCCAATCAGACTACAAAAGAGAATAACAAGTACCTCCAAGCAATGTTCACCAAATTAAAACGAACTACTGAAGTTGAAGTTTAGTAAACAATGGGAAATAAATCATATTTTAAAAATTGAGTAGCGGTTTTAACTTTTTTCCTGTCATGTAGAACGTCTTGTAGTTTCATGGGTAAAGTCTTGAGAGCTATTACTTGCCTTCAAGTTCTTAATAAACTAGTAAAATATTAATATATTAACTTCTAATGATCAACATTGGAATTTTCCGCAGTGAGGGTCTGAAGCCATCCCCCTTCCACCACAGAGCGCTTGGAGAACCAGTTTTGCCTCTAGAGCTGGGTGGAGTTTGCTGTATTCTATTTTTTCATCCATGGTGACTAAGACCTTCTAGGCTCCTAGGCTTGGGCAGAGTGGGATGCACCGCATCTCAGTTCCATATCTAAATTGGCACACCTGCCTTGGGAAAGAAGCATTGCTTCTGAAAACTGAAATAGTGCAAACATGGTGCCCAGCAGCGATGTAATGTCCCAGGTGTGGCGCTCAGAGCACATACGCACCTGTCCCAGAAGAGGGGCGAGGGCAGATCCCGGAAGCAGGAGCTGAAGCCAGCCCAGAGCTGGAAGAAAAGAACACAAAATTATGAACATAATATGTTTGTGTGAAAGTTTATATTTCTTTAGAATGACAAAGCAAAATAATTGCAAAATTTTAAAAGCTGACAACAAAATTTTAAGGATAAATTTAAAATGAATTGCCTTTTAAAATATTAATCTTAGTGGTAACATTAACTGCATAATCATAGCCACTGCTTCCTATGATAGTGATTTAGAATATTTTATTTCTTTTGGCCGCACCTGCTCAGCTTGCAGGATCTTAGCTCCCCACCCAGGAACTGAGCCCGTGCCCTTGGTAGTGAAATCGCAGAGTCTTAACCACTGGACCACCAGGGAATTCCCTGGAATATTTAAAATCAGAATATGTAAAATTAGAATCATTTCCATGAGAAAGAATGTAAGATAACTGAGTCTTCTAGCATGACTGACCCACTCTTTAAAAATTTTTTTTACTAGTAGTTCAGAAAACTCGCTTTCAGCTTCACAATGTATTACCGCTAATGTCCTGTAAAATTCTGGGGTGTTGTCAAATTCGGGAAAACGTCTATTGAGCAAGATTTCAGAGCGTTTCACGTTTTGCTTCACAGCGCCCAGTCAAATACTCTTTGAATCGACGATGCTCTTTGACCACATTGCTGCCACCAAGCCTCCAGTGGCATTGGATGGGGCCCCGGGACCAGGTGTGGGGAGGGGGGAGATGTGGAGCCTGGACAGAGCATGTGTGTAGCTCTGGCCGTGGCAGGCGCGGGCGGGGGGCCCTGAGGAAGGGACCCGGGTGTGAGGGAACAGATGTCGGGGAGGCCCCCAGGTGTGGGGCGGGGCCGGACCTTGCGGCGGGGGGGGGGGGGGGGGGGGGGTCTGGGACGTGTGGGTGGGCCGCCAGGGCTTGGGCGGGGCAGAGGTGTGGACTGCGGAGATCGGGATAATGCAGGGCCACTGGAGAGGGTCTCAGGTGTGGGAGGAGGCCCAGGTGTGGGCGGGCTGGGCTCGTGAGGGAGCTCGGGCGGTGAGGTGGGAGGGGCGCGGGGCTGTGGGTGGGAGCTGGCCTTGGGGGAAGGGCCCGGTAGTGGGGCAGGAAGCCCTTCAGAGCGTGGGGAGTGGTTAGAGTAGGGAGGGGGGACTTTGAGGCGTTCTGACGGTGGGAGATGGCAGGAAATGAGGGAGTCTGGGCGCAGATGGGGAACTCAGCTTGGGGGGCTGGCGGGGAAGGGGCATCTGGCAGTGGATGGAGGCCTGGGCAGGTGAGGCTGGAGCGTGGGACCCTAAGCTTCAGCTTCAGCAGCTTCTGTAGTGCAGAAATGTTCCCACCAGGACTGTTTTTAATAGAAAAACACTAGAAACAATGTTAATCTCCACTGACGGGAGAAAGATAAGTACACATTTTTGTGGGTTAGAACTTTATTCCACAGTGAAGCGAGTGAACTAGTACTTATAGGTACACGGGTTAAGGTGAATACCAGCGAATCAAATGAAACAAAGTTGTAAAGGAATAACATTTATATATAGTCCAAGGCTGTACTGCATAGTAAAACTATAAATGAAAGTACTAGAATAGATAACAATTTAAAAAGTAAGCGCACAATTCAGCCTGGAAGACTTCCTTACCTACCTCTGGAAGGCAAGAAAGGGAGGCTCCACCTGTCCCAGAAACAATGGGTCTGTTAAACTGGGTGCTGCCTGTTCACTTTTTCTTGCTTTATATTGTGCAAGAAAACCAGCCAAAGCTCTGTTGTCATAGTCAAGACTCTTCTGGAATGCTGGGTAGGAAGAGGCTCTGAGGGAGCAAAGGGACTCTTAATTTGAGGAAAGTGTTTTATGGGAAAGGTAGCTCTGGTTTCTGAAATGGGAACAGAGGCATTGTTCTGAGTATCTGCAGCCACAGGCCGGGCCAGGCGGGCTGGGGTTTATGGAGAGGCGTGAAGAGGAAGAGGTAGGGACTAGGTGGTGGAGGGGTAAAGAAGCACAGCTGCAGGGACGGGACATTTGAAAGCCACAGTGGCCCAGTCTCACATCTCAGGTCCTTCAGGGCCTCTCACAACATTTAATTAGGTACTCCCAACCTTGTGAATTTAAGTCACTGTGTCCATTTTACAGAGGAGAAGAGGAAATTTGGAGGGATTAAGTGAATTCCCCAAGGCCAGTCTGACTCCAAGGTCCTTGATTTTAACTCGGTTCAGTGCCACGCTTTGCAATATTAACTCATTGCATCCTCGCAACAGCACTATGAAGTTGACCCTATCAATATTCTATATTATACTTGGGGAAGTGGAGGCAAGGAGAGCCAGATGGTAAGTGGTGAGATCAGAATTAGAATCCAGAAGGTCAGGGTCCATAATCTAGGCCTCTGGGCCATAGACATTGGCAGTGTTTGTGGAAGAAACCTGAATGTGGCCTCAGCGTGAGACTGGGTGGGGGAGGGTAAGAGGAGAATGCAGGAGAATGGTGGATTGAATTCGGGAGTTGAAGTTTCCTACCTTCCCAAGTCCCTCTGCTGTTAATTCACCCCACATTCTCCAGGAGCTTGCCAAGTGCCAGCAGGGAGGTGGTCCTGGAATACAGGAGTGAATTTAGCAGATTGCATGGGGCAGATGAGGCCACGAGCTGGCCACAGTGTGTTAGAACAGGTCCCGTTGTTCATCAGCCAGGCAGGGGTCTTCAGCAAGCCAGGAAAGATCATTGGGCCCTCCAAATTCACAGCTCTTTATTAGCCTCCTCAGGACAGAGCCAGTTGGGAGGAAACCCACAGTCAGTTTTGTTTTCTCCAGGCAAGTGCTATAGAAGTATTTATGCATAGGAAGATATGCCTAACGTATATGAAGGAGAACTGGGAAATACACACACCAGGAGAAAGAGAAGGGCAAAGAGAGAATGGCAGCTTGGTTTTAGAAGCTGTAAAGCAGGACCTACCACAGCAGAAGTAGCAACCCAGCCTGTCCTGGGGAAAACTCTGAAATAAGCTAATCTGTACCAGTGAATCCCAGAAAGGACTAAGAATTTGAGTGCCCAGGACCTTCTGAAAAGGGTGTTTGGATGGGGCTAGAGGACTGCCTGGACGTCCATGGGAACAGCAGGGATAAGGGCTCTTCCTGTTGGAGATCCTCCGCCCCCTGCCACCCCCCACCCCTCCCCGCCACCCCCCCCCTCCGCCCCCTGCCCTCAGCCTTCTGTGTGTCTGTGTCTCTGAATCCTTTGGTATTGCTTTCTGGGACTCTCTCTCTTTCTGTCTGTCTCTTTCTCTCATCCCTCCAGGTCTCTGCGTTGTTGGCATCTTTATTTCTGTATCTTTGCTATATCCACATGTCTCTCAATGCCTCCCTGCCTTTGCTTCTCTGTGACATTACTGTAGCTCCAGGTGTCTCTGTATCTCCCTCCAAGCCAGGCCCAGAAACTCCCCCCCTCAGCCCACAGCCCCACCAGGCGTGAAGCCAGTGGTTAACTCATCATTTTACCTACCCCAGGGCCTTTTCGGTGGCCTCACCTCTGAGTCAGACAAGAAAGGGTGTGGGATCCCAAGGCGGTTTTCATTTGTGGGAGACAGGGTGGAGTCTACCCTCAGTAGCCACTAGGTGGCAGTCAAGGACTGTTTCAGCCTTGGTCCTTCCCCTCTGCAGCTCTCACTGAGCTGACACCCAGGTTAGCGGGGAGTAGATTCTGGGTGCAGCAAATTTATTCTAACCTGAAATTTCCTTTAAAAATAAGGAGTAGGGACTTCCCTGGTGGTCCAGTGGGTAAGACTCCGCGCTCCCAATGCAGGGGACCTGGGTTCGATCCCTGGTCGGGGAAACTATATCCCGCATGCATGCCCAAACTAAGAGCCTGCATGCTGCAACTAAAGATCCTGCATGCTGCAACTAAGACCCGGCGCAGCCTAAATTAATTAATTAATTTTAAAAAATCAGGAGTAAAGAATTCCCTGGCGGTCCAGTGGTTAGGACTCCTTTCACTACTGAGGGCACTGGTTCAATCCCTGGTTGGGGAACTAAGATTCTGCAAGCTGCACGGTGCAGCCAAAAAAAAAAAAAAAAAAAAAAAAAAATCAGAAGTATCCCATTAGTTCTCATGACAATTAAAAGGTTTATAAAGTTACCAGTGTGCCACATGTTCCTTTGTTGGGCCTCAGTTTCCTCTACTCTAACTTGGGGTTAATGGAATAATCCACCTGGGGAGGTAATTTGAGATCACCTGGTACATACTTAGTGCCCAGTGCCTATGGAATGCCATTACCATTACGTTCTCATATTTCTCATCCATTCTCACCACTGGCTGGTGCTACCCCCTTGGATCAATGTTCCCACTGGTACCCTCGGCACAGGACTGGACAGGACTGTCCTTGGCTTGACCTGGCTGGAGATTTTGGAGGGAAAAACTTGTCTTCACAGCGTACAGGTGCCTTAACAAATACACTTAACTAACCATTAAGTATCTGATTATATATTTATCGAATCACTGTATGTATCTTATCTATCGAGAAATGTAAAAAAAGTTATTTTCCTATGTACATAGTGTCCATTTAAACATTATATTTATCTAACCACTATATATGCAGATGGCTATCTTTACCAATCTACAGAGATAAATGGGTACATATTTGCATATATATACCGTTTCTCCACTTGGAATTAATTTAAGCACTATTCTACATTTTTTTCTTCATTTTTTCAATATTTATGTAACCACATAGTTTTTATTAAACCAGTAGACATTTTATATTTGTCTAACCACGTAATTTTTATTAAACCCATCTACATTTCTGTCTCTAGGGAGATAGATGTGTAATACATTTCTTGCATAGCTGGCAGTCAGAATCCTTCTGTTTCATAAAATGTTTTATACTGCATGCTTCGTATCGCTGACGTGTGCCCCTTTCCAATGCTCTTCGTGAGGACCTATTCCACACAGGCTGCTGCTTTTGGCCATTATGAGCAGTTGTCTTCTGCAGGACCTGGTGGCCACTATGATCCAAACAGAGTTTGTGGTCAGAGAGTCCCAGCCTAGGGAAGTACGGTGAACCATGGTTTTCTCATCTGTAAAATGAACATGAGAGTTAGGATTCTGATCATCATTTGACACATAGGGGTTAGTATCTATAGATGTCTATGTCACTCCAAATTCATCTGTTGAATCAGTGTGATGGTATTTGGAGGTGGGCCTTTGGAAGGTGACTGGTTCATGAGGATGAACCCCTCATGATTGTCATTAGAGCCTTTATAAAAGAGACCCCAGAGAGCTCCCTCACCCCTTCCACCATGTGAGGACCAGTGAAAAGACAGCTGTCTGTGAACCAGGAAGCAGGCTCTCACCAGACAATGAATCTGCCAGAGCCTTGGTCTTGGCCTTGCCAGCCTACAAAACTGTGAGAAATAAATTTCTGTTGTTTATAAGCTACCCAATCTATGGTATTTTTGTTATAGCAGCCTGAACAGACTGTGTCCATGTTGGCAGTCCCTAGGGTAAAAATCCTTCTGTTAATGAATTTGTGACTTTAAAAATGATTACTTAAATGAAATTTTTTATTGAAGTATAATATACCCATAGAAAAGTGCACCTAAGTGTCCAGCTTGATGAATCTTTGTAAAGTGAGCACGCCTAGGTATCCAGCACCCAGTTTAAGAACCAAAATTACTGGTACCCAAAGGCCCCTCCTGTCCCAGTTTATTCAGCCCCAGTAACCACTCTCTCAACTTCTATCCAATAGTTTCATTTTGCTGGCTTTTGAACTTCATATAAATGGGATCACACAGGATGTAGTGTTTTAGGCATTTGTGAGCTTTTTCCATGCAATTGAGGCTTTTTTATTCTCCTTACTGTTTGGAATTGTATTGGTGTATATACTTCAATTTATCTGTTTTCCTGTTGATGAACATTTAGGCAGTTCCCAGATTTGGGCTCTTAAGAATAGTGCTGTTAAGTGAACCTCTGCCCACCTTTCCCTTGGGTATGTTCCTGACAGTGAAATGTCAGTCATAGGACCACAGGATTTGCATGGATTCTGCCAAACAGGTTCCAAGTTGTTCCAATACACACTCCCTTGGAGAGTTCTGGCTGCTCCCCACCACAGGCGTGGCATTTTCCAACATTTTCTAAGCTCTTTAGTAGGCATTGCTTGTGCTTTTAATCTGCATTTCCCTCATGACTAATGCAGTGGAGCTGCTTCTTGGTCATTTGCGTCTCCTCTTAGGAACGGTCTGAGTCTTCTGCCCCTTCTTCTAGATGGTCTGTCTTTCCCTTTGATTTGTAGCAATTATTTAGATATATTCCAGATGCAGGTCCTATGGGTTGCCTTCTCACTCTCGTAGTGGTATTTTTTTTAAATAAATTTATTTATTTTATTTATATATTTTTGGCTGCGTCGGGTCTTCGTTTCTGTGCGTGGGCTTTCTCTAGTTGCGGTGAGCAGGGGCTACTCTTCATTGTGGTGCGCAGGCTTCTCATTGTGGTGGCTTCTCTTGTTGCGGAGCTCGGGCTCTAGGCACGTGGGCTTCAGTAGTTGTGGCTCGCAGGCTCTAGAGCGCAGGCTCAGTAGTTGTGGTGCACCGGCTTAGTTGCTCCACGGCATGTGGGATCTTCCCGGACCAGGGCTCTAACGCGTGTCCCCTGCATTGGCAGGTGGATTCTTAACCACTGTGCCACCAGGGAAGCCCCAATGGTATTTTTTGAGGAAGAGAAATTCCTAAGTTGAAAATACTCAGTTTGTCAATTTTTTCTTTTATGATCAGTATTTATTTATCACCTGCCATTTAAGAAATCTTTGCTTGGACTTCCCTGGTGGCGCAGTGATTAAGAATCTGCCTGCCAGTGCAGGGAACACTGGTTCGATCCCTGGTCTGGGAAGATTCCCACATGCTGTGGAGCAACTAAGCCCGTGTGCCACAACTACTGAGCCTGCGCTCCCCTCTAGTGCCCGCGAGCCACAACTACTGAAGCCCGTGCGTCTAGAGCCCGTGCTCCGCAACAAGAGAAGCCACTGCAATGAGAAGCCCGCGCACCACAATGAAGAGTAGCCCCCACTCCCTGCCACTAGAGAAAGCCCATGTGCAGCAGCAAAGACCCAACGCAGCCAAAAAATAAATAAAAATAAACAAAAAGTAATGTGTTTATTTTAAGGTCATGAAGATGTTCTCCTCTGTTTTTCTTTTAAAGGTTTTTTTTTTTCTTTCTTTTTTTAACCTTCACGTTTAGACCTGTTCTCCATCTGGAATCGATTTTGCATGGTGTCAGGAGTCAAGGTACATTTTTTTCCCATATGGAAATCCAGTTGGCTCACTATTGTTCATTGAAAGGTAAATCTACACATATTTTCCCTTTAACAGATTTACAGTGCTCCCTTCTTTTTCTGTTAAGCTAAGTGTTTTATGTATCATAAATGGATATTTTAATTTTGTAAAATACTTTTTCCTGCCTCTGTCTGTTATTGTGGTGAATTGCATTTATTGATAGTCAAATGAATCCATTTTTGTACACCTGTAATAAACCCCACTTTTTATTTTTAAAATTTTTTTATTTTTTACATTTTTAAAATTGAAGTATAGTTGATTTACAATGTGTTAGTTTCAGGTGTACAGCAAAGTGATTCAGTTATACATATGTATATATCTATTTTTTTCAGATTTTTTTCCTTTATAGGTTATTACAAAATATTGAATATAGTTCCCTGTGCTATACAGTAGGGTCTTGTTGGTTATCTATTTTATATATAGTATAAACCCCACTTTTTAATTTCATTTATTTATTTATTTTTTTGGCCACCACTGGGTGGCTTGCAGAATCTTAGTTCCCTGGCCAGGGATTGAACCCGTGCCCTCTGCCGTGGAAGCGCAGAGTCCTAACCACTGGACTGCCAGGGAATTCCCAGGTTGTTTGTTTTTTTGATGTTGAGTTGTATGAGCTGTTTATATATGTTGGATATTAACCCCTTATTGGTCATATCATTTGCAAATATTTTCTCCCATTCTGTAGGTTGTCTTTTCATATTGTCCATGATTTTCTGTGCTGTGCAAAAGCTTTTAAGTTTAATTTGATCTCACTTTTTTGCTTTTATTTCCTTTGCTTTAGGAGACATATCCAAAAAAATATTGCTACGATTTATGTCAAAGAGTGTTCTGCCTATGTTTCCCTCTAGGAGTTTTATGGTTTCCGGTCTTACATGTAGGTCTTATTCCATTTTGAGTTTACCTTTGTATATGGTGTGAGAGAATGTTCTAATTTCATTCTTTTACATGTAGCTGTCCAGTTTTCCCAGCACCACTTGTCAAAGAGACTTTTTTTCACTGCATATTCTTGCCTCTTTTGTCGTAGATTAATTGACCATAAGTGTGTAGGTTTATTTCTGGGCTCTCTATTCTGTTCCATTGATCTATGTGTCTGTTTTTGTGCCAGTGCCATACTGTTTTGATTACTGTAGCTTTGTAGTATAGTCTGAAGTCAGGGAGTGTGATTCCTCCAGTTCTCTTTCTCAAGATTGTTTTGGCCAGATTCAAATGTTAATCTCATCCAGAAATAACCTCACAGACATGTCCACAATAACGTTTGACCAAATGTCTGTGCATTGTGACCCAGCCAAGTGGACACATAAAATCAACCATTACACTCAGCCTTGTTTTCTCTCACACCCAATGCACAACTCATAAGCAAAATCTGTTGCATCAAGGCTGACAGTATACCTGTAATTAGACTGCTTCTCACCACATCCCCTGTCACAACACTGGTTACACACAGTGAGCATTTTCTGGGTTATCGCAGTAGCCTCCCAGCTGGACTTCCCAAGTTTACACTCATTTCCCTTCATTCAGTTTTCAGCATAGCAGCTATGTAATTTTTTATATCGTGTCACTCCTCAGCTCAAACCATCTAATGGCTCCCATTTCCCTCTGAATACAATACAGAGTTCTTGCAGTGTCTCCCAAGGCCCCACATGATGTGACATTTGTACTTCTGCCCTCACCTCCTCTTCCTCTCACCCTCGCTCACTCTGTTCCAGCTGCACTTGCTGTTCCAGGCACAGCACCAGGCACCAAGAGCACCAGGCAATTTCCCATCACTAGTTCCCTCCCTTGATAGCTTATCTTCACACTTTTTTCTCTCAAATACCACCTTCTAATGAGACCTTTTCTTTACTGTCCTACTTTGAACTGTGAGCCCTCCAACATTCCTTATCTTCCTTCTTGCCTAATCTTACCCATCTATGGTGCCCGTGGTGGCGTTGTCACGGACCCACACAGCGTGCATTTTATCGTGGTGTGTATGACTACAGCGTAGGCTCGAGGCCGATCTCCCCACTGCCTCCCTTCTCCCCCGTCTTGATACAGAGGTGGCCCTCCATCTCCTGAAGGTCAGCACTCCTCCCTACTGGCTCCTGCAGCAGATTTTAACCCTCACACCGTTTCCAAATTAAAACAGAAAAGAGGCCTCCCTCAATCCTAGTCCTCCTGGAGTTTCCGGTCTTATTTCTCTGACAGGGTCCTCCTCCTGCCTTTCTTTCTTTATTTTTTTGGTTGCGTTGGGTCTTCGTTGCTGTGTGCGGGCTTTCTCTAGTTGCGGTGAGCAGGGGCTGCTCTTTGTGGCGGTGCACAGGCTTCTCATTGTCGTGGCTTCTCTTGTTGCGGAGCACGGGCTCAAGGTGCGCGGGCTTCATTAGTTGTGGCACGTGGGCTTAGTAGTTGTGGCTTGCGGGTTCTAGAGCTCAGGCTCGGTAGTTGTGGTGCATGGGCTTAGTCGCTCCGCGGCATGTGGGATCTTCCCGGACCAGGGCTCGAACCTGTGTCCCCTGCATTGGCAGGCGGATTCTTAACCACTGTGCCACCAGGGAAGCCCCCCCCCACCACCGCCTTTCTTTGTGACTCTCCTCGGTGCACACACGGCCCTTTGCGGAGCTCATTGCCCCCTCCCCCTCTCCCCCCACCTCCACTGGCCTCTTCATTGTGGTCTCTCTCCCAGCTCCTGTAACAGACTCTATTAGACACTGCCAGGCCCTCAAGCCGCCACTGGGAATCTTCTTCCCTTTCTGGAAATGTCCTAGGAGTGTCTATTCCCACCACACCACTCCCTTTCTGCCCTCCCCCAGCCCCAGCATTCCTGGGGTCCACTTTGTCAAGGCTGTTCCTTGGCTCTCTTCGTTCCTTTTTTTTTTCTGGCTGCGCCACACGGCATACAGGATTAGTTCCCTGACCAGGGATTGAACCTGGGCCCCCTGCAGTGGAAGCGTGGAGTCCTAACCACTGGGCTGCCTCGGAAGTTCTGGCCCTCTTTGTTCTTGACCTCCTGCAGCCTCACCATGGGCAGCGGGGCCTGGTGTTTAGGGACATGTTTTCTGGCGCCAGCTTGGGTTCAGGTCCTGACCAGCCACTTCTTGGATGCATTGTTTTGGGCCCATCACTTCCTTCGGGAGAAGGAGGCTCCTTTCCTGACAGTGGGCGATGAGTGCACACCTCCCCCCAGGATGGCCCTGAGGATGAGCTGAGGCGGAGGTGCCTGGCAGCTGACACTCAACACATGGGTGTTTCACCAGGAGGACTTTGTCTCCTGCCTGACACGCTCACTGCTGGCTCTCTGATGGACTGACTTTGGGCTAGTCCCAGCCTCTCTGACTGCCCCTTCCCTCAGAGAACAATCAGACAGCAGGAGCTATTTTTATACCTTTGTACTGATCAGTGGAGGCACCGAGAGACCCGGGCCACACAGCTGACAGCGGTAGATCCTACATCAAAAACTGGCCCCTTGGTTCCAGGGCACCTCTGCTCTGCTGTGCTCCAGGCCGCCCCAGGTGCACGGCCCTCTCTTCAGCCCTCACTCCAGCAGCCTGTAGGGCCTCTGTGTAGACATAGCCCAGGCTCCACCCCAGCCCTTGGATCTGGGCCCCCTGGATACACTCGTCCAAAGCCCTGTGGGTGCCCTCCCCGGGCCCTGCCTCAGCCTCGCCAGCTGCTGCTCTGGCCTCTCACATTCCTTTCTACCTTTGGCATTCCTGCTTCCTCATCCCGAAGCTCCTGGAGGTCGTGAAAGCCGCGATCTGGGCCCCTTGCACAGCCCCAGGAAATGCATGCTTGTACCCACTTCTGATCTGCCTCTTGCTGTTGCTCTTCTGGTCTTTCTGGATGAACTGGGTTCAAAGCTGAACTGCCTCAAGCCCACCCTCCAGCCAGTTTCCCTGCCAGCTGCCGCTAGCTGTCTCTCAGATTCCTCTTTCCCCCTATTTCCCCGGGGACTCCCCCTCCTCCCACATCTTATCCCTTCACATGTGGACAGCTGCAGAAACTTCCTTGGCCACTCCTCCCCTCCAGGTCAGATGGAGTTTTCTCATACATTGCTCTAACCGTGTCTGGTCCCTGCTGGAAACCTCCCGCGGCTTCCCCCTTCCTCTCCAGTCACGGGCAGTTCCTCAGCTCCAGCTTTGGCATTTCCCTGCTCTCTTGACCACACCCTGCCTATTCCACCCCATCTCCAGTTTCCCCCCAACACCCAGCATCAGCTCCAGGCAGCCAGGTGCCCGTACAACAGTTCAAACTCACCATGTGCTCAGTCCGACGTCTGTTCCCTTCGCTTCTCCACATCACGAGTGCTGCCAGTGAGCCTTGGCCCTCGTGGCATTTGGAATTGGAGGTGTGTCTACAGCATTGTGCAGTCCAGGGTGGAATGCACTGGACGAGATATTCAGAGGCAACTGGTGTGCTGGACACTGGGGGATTACAGGGCAGGACTGAGGCGGGAGATAGATGGGCTCCAGGCTAGGCGTTAACAACTGGCCTCCTGTTCACATTTCTTGGGGCAGGAAAAAGATGGGCTCCAGGCTGGACATTTACAACCAGACTCCTGGTTACATTTCCTGGGGCAGGAGGCAGGTGGGCTCCAGGAGAGATATTTATGACCAGCCTCCTCTCACCACTTTGAGATAGAAATGACAGGAACAGGGTAAATGGCTGGACTTTGTTTCCTGTGGACACTTTAAGATAACAGTTATGTCAGGGACAGAGAGGGGCTAAACCCTATTTGAGTAAAAGATCAAGAGGTCATATATTTCCCATCCTTGGGGCAAGGGAGACATTACACATGCTCAGAAAGGCTCCTCAGGGGTCAAAAGGCAGGGGGCGCCAGACCATAATAAATCATGTCACCCCTATCCCCCGCCCAGGCCCTTCTGCTAAAATCCATCTTGCTGAGGGGTGCATGCACACACAGGGGAGGGTCGTGAGGCAAATCAGCCACGGGGTCAAAGCAAGCTAATTGGCCAGAGGGAAAACAAAGACCCGGAAGACTGCCCCCTCATAAAGGATTGAAACTTCCCAGAGGCATGACTCTCTTGCTGAGCTTGCCCATGCACCTGTCCGCATGTTCTCTGCTTTTCCAATAAATACTTTACTTTCCTCTCTGCCTTCCATCTCCTTGTCAGAATTTTTTCTTTTCAAGGCAGACAAGGACCCAGGACCCAAACTCTAGCCACTGGTCCCTGTGGTCCAGTGGTTAGGATTTGGCGCTCTCACCACCGCAACCAGGGTTTGATCCCCGGTCAGGGAACTAAGGTCTTGCTTCAAGTTGCTGCTCACTGTAAGCTACTGCTCACTGCTGTGTGTGTCCGGAACCGGGACTTGCAGTAGGGGCTGGGATGCACGGTTAGATCCCCTCAGGACGGAGGCACTCATGGCCCCAGCTACTGGGAATAGTGACTGCTGCTGACTCTCAGCTGAGTCCCCCTCCAGGAACTGCCTTTGGCCAAGGCCACATCCCCTCCCTTGGGGCAGCCCACCTCCAGTGACTTGGCAATGCAGGAGAGTAAAGGCTCCCTTGCCTTAAGGCAGGACATCCCTGACCAGCCAGCCCAGCTCCAGAGTTCTGTGGGCTTGACCGAGGCCACTGGTGCAAAGGCGTCCTGGGCCACTCCTCCGCTGCCCGTCCCGCTTTCATCCCTCTCCCACGGATACTGTTCCCAAGAACACTTGCCAATAAAATTCCTGCATGCACGTGGCCAGTTCAGTCTTTTCCCCAGGGATCCCGACCTAAGGCACTTGGCTCCAGGGGGGGTCAAGGAAGCTGACCCTACATGGGATTCTGGAGCTTCATTGCCAACTGGCCTGGCCGCCTGGTGACAACCTCCCCCCGCCAATCACTGGTGCTGGGGGTGTATTGATGCCCCTGGCATGCTGGGAAGAGGTGAAATTGTTAACACTTTCACAGGCGGTGAATTGGAATGGGAAAAAAATGCACTGGGGACACACTATCTCAGGCTTCTGAGAGGTTCTGGAGAAGGACTAATTATAAGGTCTGAAACTGGATGACTGCTGTTGAGACCATTGACTGGGAAAAGACAATGAAAAGCTAAGCATGACTCATCACCAACTAACGGATAGTGAAGTGTCTAAGTCAGAGGGCCTTCCAGGCTGTGTTGAAAGAGACTCTATTTCCTGCTGCTAGAGGGCTGAAAATGCTGAGAATCGGGCCCAGGGCTTAATTAGAGCTGGAGCAGACACAGAACTCTCAGCCTTGGCAAGTTTCCCTCCCTGTGTTGGGACAGAAGTTCCCTGAGGCTTAGCATGTGGACATCTGAGCAGACAGTTGTACTCAGATTTCCACAAATCCTCTGCACCTGCAGAAGTGCCTCCCGTCCCCTCAGGCTCCATCCCTCACCCCTCCTGGCAACAACACCAAGAACTTGAATTGAGACTCAACTAAACTTGGCTGAAGAAGAGTTGGGCTTGGTAAGAAAGGAAAAGGACCAAGCTCTGGAGAGCTTACAGGACTTGGCCAAGGTGACTGGGAGAGTATGTGGTGGGGTCCTGAGGGTGCTGGGTCCAGATGGGGAGGGGGCAGAACCTAAAGTTGTATCAGGCAGAGTTTGTTAATGTGAGAGCACTTTTCCATGATAGAGGATGTAATATCCTGGGAGGACCCAGGAGATGGTGCCAACACGCTCCTTGGAGCTCCTGGAAGCTTGGAGGAAGCAGTAGAGATGCCAGAGTGCTGTAGAAGACAGTGGAAGAAGTGAAGTGGCCGTGCTAGAGTGGTTCTTTCTACTTACCAGCAGGAGGGCTCGAAGCCATAGAAACCAGGGGGCTGTGCTCAAACTTCAGAGGAAAGGTGGGCTCAATTATGATGATAATCAGCGTGGCAGCCGGGGAGACCCGAAATGCAGAGAGTGATGCAGGTGATTGATGCAGCAAGTTATCTCCAGGGCCAACACAGATGGGCAGCCAATGAAGTTACTGCTTAATCTACACAATCAACAGAAATCAGAGATGAATAAGCATCAGGCTGAGGGGAACCAACTCAATAAGTTTCCTTCCTGGACCCCAGTGCCAAAAAGAGAGGCTGGGTCTCCAGTAGGAAGGACCCTGTGACCCTGCAGCAGGGTGTGCAGTAATAATTCCTCTGTTCTTCCACAAAACACCTATGGTTGTTTACTTGAGTTAACATCCACTGGGTGAAAGGGAATCTAAACATTTCAAGGACTGTTGGACACAGAGTCCAAGTTAACACTGATACCTGGGGACCCAAAACATCATTGTGGCCCCCTGTTTTTGTTGGGGGCATTTGAGAGCTAGGTGATAAATAGAGTCCTGGCCCAAGTCTGGCTTCCAGTAGGTCCACTGTGTCCAAGGACCCGACAGAGATCATTCTCCCAGGTGCTGCATGCACGATTGGAATAGACATATCTGATACTTGGAGAACAATCACATTGGTCCCTGGGCCCACTGTGGGTTATGTGCCATCATAGTTGGGGGAGTCCAAGTGGAAATCTCTGAAGTCTGCTTCCCCCAACCCCAAACCTGACCAGAAGACCAAAAAGATGCAGGTTGGTGCTTCCCATCTAATTCCCATTTAATGACCACTACAAAAACCAGCTAGATCTTGGAGGATGACAGTGGACCACCACTACTCAACCAGGTAGTGGCCCAATTGTAGCTTTTGTGCCAGATGTATTATCTTTGCTGGAGCAGATTACCGTGTTCTCAGGCACACAGTTCACAGCACTTCTGGCAAAATCCACTCCTTACCATCCGTATCAGGAAGGAGGGCCAGGAACAGCTGACAGTCACTAGGAGTGGATGGTACCATACATGTAAAGTGTTGCCCCAGAGGTATGTTAATTCTCCCTCTATCAAGATATAGAGCCAAAGGACCTGGAATATCGGGGCATTCGATAGCCCACCACATTCATCCGCTGTGTGACAGCATCAGTGTCATCAGCTGACTGGCCTAGAAGACCAAGAAGTGTGGAAGTATGTGGGAAGCCTTGTATTCCAGAAGGCTGGAGATGAATTCTACAAAGATTCACATCAGTGAAGTCTTTTATTGTTATAACTTCATTGAGGTACAGTTGACAGACAATAAACTACCCAAATTTAAAGTGTAAAATTTGAAGAGTTTTTTCATGTGTATATATCCATGAAATCATTACCACAATCAAGATAATGAACATATCCATCACCTCAGAAGTTTTCTTGGTCTCTTTTATAATCCATCCCTCCCTTTTCACCTACCTCCCAATGCTAGTCCCCAGGCAACCTCTGGTGTGCTTTCTGCCACTATAGATTAGTTTGCATTTTCTAGAATTTTATTTAGATGGAACCATATAATATATACTCTTTTGTTTGGCTTCTTTCCATCAGCATAATTACTTTGAGATTCATCCATGTTACTGTATCAATAGTTCACTCTTTATTGCTGAATAAGATTCCATTGCATGGATATGCCATGCTTTGTTTAGCCATTCTTCCATTGATGGACAGTTGAGTTGTTTCTAGTTTTTGGCTATTACAAATAAAGCTCCTATCAATATTAGTGTATAAATCTTGTGTGGATGTATGTTTTCATTAAACTTGAGTAAATATTAAGGGGTGGAATGACTGAGGCATATAGTATGTGTATGATTTTTTTTTTTTTTATACAGCAGGTTCTTATTAGTCATCCATTTTATACACATCAGTGTATACATGTCAATCCCAATCTCCCAATTAATCACACCACTACCACCCCCCCCCCCCCCGCCACTTTCCCCCCTTGGTGTCCATACGTTTGTTCTCTACATCTGTGTCTCAATTTCTGCCCTGCAAACCGGTTCATCTGTACCATTTTCCTAGGTTCCACATATATGCGTTAATATGCGATATTTGTTTTTCTCTTTCTGACTTACTTCACTCTGTATGACAGTCTCTAGATTCATCCGTGTTTCTACAAATGACCCAATTTCGTTCCTTTTTATGGCTGAGTAATATTCCATTGTATAGATATACCACATCTTCTTTATCCATTCATCTGTCGATGGGCATTTAGGTTGCTTCCATGACCTGGCTATTGTAAATAGTGCTGCAATGAACATTGGAGTGCATGTGTCTTTTTGAATTATGGTTTTGTCTGGGTATATGCCCAGTAGTGGGATTGCTGGGTCATATGGTAATTCTATTTTTAGTTTTTTAAGGAACCTCCATACTGTTCTCCATAGTGGCTGTATCAATTTACATTCCCAGCAAAAGTGCAACAGGGTTCCCTCTTCTCCACACCCTCTCCAGCAATTGTTGTTTGTAGATTTTCTGATGATGCCCATTCTAACTGGTGTGAGGTGATACCTCATTGTAGTTTTGATTTGCATTTCTCTAATAATTAGTGATGTTGAGCAGCTTTTCATGTGCTTCTCGGCCATCCGTATGTCCTCTTTGGAGAAATGTCTATTTAGGTCTTCTGCCCATTTTTGGATTGGGTTGTTTGTTTTTTTACTATTGAGTTACATAAGCTGTTTATATATTTTGGAGATTAATCCTTTGTCCGTTGATTCGTTTGCAAATATTTTTTCCCATTCTGAGGGTTGTCTTTTCGTCTTGTTTGTAGTTTCCTTTGCTTTGCAAAAGCTTTGAAGTTTCATTAGGTCCCATTTGTTTATTTTTGTTTTTATTTCCATTACTCTAGGAGGTGGGTCAAAAAAGATCTTGCTGTGATTTATGTCAAAGAGTGTTCTTCCTATGTTTTCCTCTAAGAGTTTTATAGTGTCCAGTCTTACATTTAGGTCTCGAATCCATTTTGAGTTTATTTTTGTGTATGGTATTAGGGAGTGTTCTAATTTCATTCTTTCACATGTAGCTGTCCAGTTTTCCCAGCACCACTTATTGAAGAGACTGTCTTTTCTCCATTGTATATCCTTGCCTCCTTTGTCATAGATTAGTTGACCATAGGTGTGTGGGTTTATCTCTGGGCTTTCTATCCTGTTCCATTGTTCTATATTTCTGTTTTTGTGCCAGTACCATATTGTCTTGATGACTGTAGCTTTGTAGTATAGTCTGAAGTCAGGGAGTCTGATTCCTCCAGCTCCATTTTTTTCCCTCAAGACTGCTTTGGCTATTTGGGGTCTTTTGTGTCTCCATACAAATTTTAAGATGATTTGTTCTAGTTCCGTAAAAAATGCCATTGGTAATTTGATAGAGATTGCATTGAATCTGTAGACTGCTTTGGGTAGTATAGTCATTTTCACAATATTGATTCTTCCAATCCAAGAACATGGTATATCTCTCCATCTGTTGGTATCATCTTTAATTTCTTTCATCAGTGTCTTATAGTTTTCTGCATACAGGTCTTTTATCTCCCTAGGTAGGTTTATTCCTAGGTATTTTATTCTTTTTGTTGCAATGGTAAATGGGAGTGTTTCCTTAGTTTCTCTTTCAGATTTTTCATCATTAGTGTATAGGAATGCAAGAGATTTCTGTGCAGTAATTTTGTATCCGGCTACTCTACCAAATTCATTGATTAGCTCTAGTAGTTTTCTGGTGGCATTTTTAGGATTCTCTATGTATAGTATCATGTCATCTGCAAACAGTGACAGTTTTACTTCTTCTTTTCCAATCAGTATTCCTTTTATTTCTTTTTCTTCTCTGATTGCCGTGGCTAGGACTTCCAAAACTATGTTGAATAATAGTGGTGAGATTGGACATCCTTATCTTGTTCCTGATCTTAGAGGAAATGCTTTTAGTTTTTCACCATTGAGAATGATGTTTGCTGTGGGTTTGTCGTATATGGCCTTTATTATATTAAGGTAGGTTCCCTCTATGCCCACTTTCTGGAGAGTTTTTATCATAAATGATGTTGAATTTTGTCAAAAGCTCTTCCTGCATCTATTGAGATGATCATATGGTTTTTATTCTTCAATTTGTTAACATGGTGTATCACATTGATTGATTTGCGTATACTGAGGAATCCTTGCATCCCTGGGATAAATCCCACTTGATCATGGTGTATGATCCTTTTAATGTGTTGTTGGATTCTGTTTGCTAGTATTTTGTTGAGGATTTTTGCATCTATATTCATCAGTGATATTGGTCTGTAATTTTCTTTTTTTGTAGTATCTTTGTCTGGTTTTGGTATCAGGGTGATGGTGGCTTCATAGAATGAGTTTGGGAGTGTTCCTTCCTCTGCAATTTTTTGGAAGAGTTTGAGAAGGATAGGTGTTAGCTCTTCTCTAAATGTTTGATAGAATTCACCTGTGAAGCCATCTGGTCCTGGACTTTTGTTTGTTGGAAGATTTTAAATCACAGTTTCAATTTCATTACTTGTGATGGGTCTGTTCATATTTTCTATTTCTTCCTGGTTCAGTCTTGGAAGGTTGTACTTTTCTAAGAATTTGTCCATTTCTTCCAGGTTGTCCATTTTATTGGCATAGGGTTGCTTGTAGCAGTCTCTTAGGATGCTTTGTATTTCTGTGGTGTCTGTTGTAACTTCCCCTTTTTCATTTCTAATTTTATTGATTTGAGTCCTCTCCCTCTTTTTCTTGATGAGTCTGGTTAATGGTTTATCAATTTTGTTTATCTTCTCAAAGAACCAGCTTTTAGTTTTATTGATCTTTGCTATTGTTTTCTTTGTTTCTATTTCATTTATTTCTGCTCTGATCTTTATGATTTCTTTCCTTCTACTAACTTTGGGTTTTGTTTGTTCTTCTTTCTCTAGTTCCTTTAGGTGTAAGGTTAGATTGTTTATATGAGATTTTTCTTGTTTCTTGAGGTAGGGTTGTATAGCTGTAAACTTCCCTCTTAGAACTGCTTTTGCTGCATCCCATAGGTTTTGGATCATTGTGTTTTCATCATCATTTGTCTCTAGGTATTTTTTGGTTTCCTCTTTGATTTCTTCAGTGATCTCTTGGTTATTTAGTAATGTATTGTTTAGCCTCCATGTGTTTGTGTTTTTTACGTTTTTTCCCCTGTAACTGATTCCTAATCTCATAGCGTTGTGGTCAGAAAAGATGCTTGATATGATTTCAATTTTCTTAAATTTACTGAGGCTTGATTTGTGACCCAAGATGTGATCTATCCTGGAGAATGTTCCATGCGCACTTGAGAAGAAAGTGTAATCTGCTGTTTTTGGATGGAATGTCCTTTAAATATCAATTAAATCTCTCTGGTCTATTGTGTCATTTAAAGCTTGTGTTTCCTTATTAATTTTCTGTTTGGATGATCTCCACTGGTGTAAGTGAGGTGTTAAAGTCCCCCAACTATTATTGTGTTACTGTTGATTTTCTCTTTTATAGCTGTTAACAGTTGCCTTATGTATTGAGGTGCCCCTATGTTGGGTGCATATATATTTATAATTGCTATATCTTCTTCTTGGATTGATCCCTTGATCATTATGTAGTGTCCTTCCTTGTCTCTTGTAACATTCTTTGTTTTAAAGTCTATTTTATCTGATATTAGTATTGCTACTCCAGCTTTCTTTTGATTTCCATTTGCATGGAATATCTTTTTCCATCCCCTCACTTTCAGTCTGAATGTGTCCCGAGGTCTGAAGTGGGTCTGTTGTAGACAGCATATAGATAGGTCTTGTTTTTGTATCCATTCAGCAAGCCTGTGTCTTTTGGTGGAGCATTTAAACCATTCACGTTTAAGGTAATTATCAATATGTATGTTCCTATGACCATTTTCTTAATTGTTTTGGCTTTGTTTTTGGAGGTCCTTTTCTTCTCTTGTGTTTCCCACTTAGAGAAGTTCCTTTAGCATTTGTTGTAGAGCTGGTTTGGTGGTGCTGAATTCTCTTAGCTTTTGCTTGTCTGTAAAGCTTTTGATTTCTCCATCAAATCTAAATGAGATCCTTGCCGGGTAGAGTAATCTTGGTTGTAGGTTCTTCCCTTTCATCACTTTAAGTATGTCATGCCACTCCCTTCTGGCTTGCAGAGTTTCTGCTGAGAAATCAGCTGTTAACCTTATGAGAGTTCCCTTGTATATTATTTGTTGTTTTTCCCTTGCTGCTTTCAATAATTTTTCTTTGTCTTTATTTTTTGCCAGTTTGATTACTATGTGTCTCGCGTGTTTCTCCTTGAGTTTATCCTGTATGGGACTCTCTGCACTTCCTGGACTTGGATGGCTATTTCCTTTCCCACGTTAGGGAAGTTTTTGACTATAATCTCTTCAACTATTTTCTCAGGTCCTTTCTCTCTCTCTTCTCCTTCTGGGACCCCTATAATGCGAATGTTGTTGCGTTTAATATTGTCCCAGTGGTCTCTTAGGGTGTCTTCATTTCTTTTCATTCTTTTTTCTTTATTCTGTCTGCAGCAGTGAATTCCACCATTCTGTCTTCCAGGTCACTTATCCGTTCTTCTGCCTCATTTATTCTGGTATTGATTCCGTCTAGTGTATTTTTCACTTCAGTTATTGTGTTGTTTATCTCTGTTTGTTTGTTCTTTAATTCTTCTAGATCTTTGTTAAACATTTCTTGCATCCTCTCGATCTTTGCCTCCATTCTTTTTCTGAGGTCCTGGATCATCTTCACTGTCATTATTCTGAATTCTTTTTCTGGAAGGTTTCCTATCTCCACTTCATTTAGTTGTTTTTCTGGGGTTTTATCTTGTTCCTTCATCTGGTACATAGCACTCTGCCTTTTCATCTTGTCTATCTTTCTGTGAATGTGGTTTTTGTTCCTCAGGCTGCAGGATTGTAGTTCTTCTTGCTTCTGCTGTATGCTCTCTGAGTATGATGAAGTTAATCTGTATGATTAACTTCATAAAAACCCACCAAGATGTTTTCCAAAGTGGTTGCACCATTTTACCTTCCACCAGTAGCATATAACATTCCAATTTCTCCACATCCTTGCCAAGACTAGCATGGTCAGTCTTTTGTCTTTTTTTTTTTGGCCACGCTGGGTGGCATGAGGGATCTTAGTTCCCCGACTAGGGATTGAACCCTCACCCTCTGCAGTGGAAGCGTGGATTTTTTTTTTTTTTAAGATGTATTTATTTTTATATTTATTTTTGTCTGCGTTGGGTCTTTGTTGCTGTGCGTGGGCTTTCTCTAGTTGTGGTGAGCGGAGGCTACTCTTCGTTGCGGTGCATGGGCTTCTCATTGTGGTGGCTTCTCTTGTTGCAGAACATGGGCTCTAGGAACGCAGGCTTCAGTAGTTGTGGCGCATGGTCTTTGTTGCTCTGCAGCATGTGAGATCTTTCCGGACCAGGGATCGAACCTGTGTCCCCTGCATTGGCAGGCGACTCTCAACCACTGTGCCACCAGGGAAGTCCCCCCTACTGACTTTGGATTCTTTAAGACAAGAGGCCAACAGGCAGGGAGAGGAGTCACCATCTGAGGAGCCTGAGTGCCCAGAGGGGCTGGAGCCAACCTGAGCCCAAGGAACGCCAGCTCACTATGCTTGGTGCCCCTGAGTCAGGGCCTTTTCTCTCTTCCCACATCTCTCTGCTAGCTACATAGCCCTTCCTTCCTCCTGGGCCTCCATACTCTGTTCAGTCTGATCTCAAATTGGTTGTCCTTCCCCTGTCTCTTCCTATTCCATGCTAACCCTTCCCTTGCTAGATTCTCCCACTTTCTCCAGCCAGCCTTTCCATCTGTTTATGAGCATCTTTTCTCTCCATTCCGTGTCAACCCACCTGAATCCTTCCCATCCCGCCCAGTCCCTTCCTTTTCAGGCCTCATCCCCAGATAAAGCTGGTGAAGCCTGAAGGGTGAGAGGGGGCACTCTGGAGCCAGGTTGTCTGCTGGGTTTGAATTCTGGTTCAATCAATACCTGTGTCCTTGCGTAAATTAATGTTTCTGGGTCTTGTTTTCCCCATCTGCTCACAATGCTACTCACATCACAGTGTTTGGAGGAAGGTTTAAAGAACTTGTGATGGGTGGTAGGTGGTAATCAGTGTCAGCTATTTTTATGTAAGCTCTTGAGGGCACAAACCTTCTCTTTCATCTGTGTTTCCAGCCATGAATGAGGACAAAGGAAGACTCTATTCCTATCGCAGGCCCTCTGCCCATGAGCTGAGTTCTCTCTCTGCCAGCCCAGCACCATGGAAAATGCAGCCCCATCTCCAACTCTGCTGCCAGTGGTTAACATAGAATCTGTTTGTTTTGGTTATCCATAGTGGCATCTTTGATCATCAGGTGGCCACTTCTCTCTCTCTTTTTTTTTTTTTTGGTTGTGACGCACAGCTTGTGGAATCTTACTTCCCTGAGCAGGGATCGAACCTGGGTCTTGTGAGTGAAAGGGCCAAGTCCTAACCACTGGACCGCCAGAGAACTCCCAGGGTGGCCACTTCTCTTGCTCCGTGAGTGTGCATTGGGGTTACTCAGTTTTCAGCTCGTGGCTGGGGTGGTCTGGAGGGCTCATGATGGCTTCATTCACATGCCTGGTGCTTTGGTGGAGAAGGGCAGAAGCTGGTCTCAGTGAGTTCCCTCTCTATGAGGTTTCAGGGCCTCTCAACATGGTGTCTCCAGAAGGGTAGTAAGAATTCTTACCTGGCAGCTGAGAACCCCAAGGCTGAGTGTTCTGAGAGACATAAAGTGGAAGCTTATAAAACCCTGAGACCCAAGTTGGCCTAGCATCACTTCCTCTGTATTCTATTAGTCAAAACAGTTAAAGAGCCTGCCCAGATTTAAGGGCAGGGCACACAGACCCCACTTCAGTATGGGAGAAGTTCCGAAGAATTCATGGCCATCTTTCAACTACCACAGTGGAACAGCTAGAACCCTCTTTGGAAAGGAGAGTCCATATCCAGACAAAGTGTCTATTCCAGTAAGATCAAAGTGCTATTCCTTCCATGATGGAAGCTGTCCAACATAATCAACTTGGGGAATGGTGCCATACTGGGGTATCAGTATTGGTCTCTGCTGCTGGCAAGTTGGGTGCTCACCAGTGGCTGTAGCCAGGTTGGCCTTGGTGAGTGGATGTCTACGATGCTCAGCCCATACGTAACCTCCATCCCTGCCACTGTGGCCACTTTGCTTATGAGCCTAATGGGTGATGACAGGGGTGGCTGAGGAAAGAGGCTGAATGGTAACCACAGAAGGGATCATCCTATCCCCTTGATTATTAAAATTCTCCTCTGCTGAGGTCACCCTTTGGTGAGCATTCACACAGGACACAAATGTGGTTTTTTTTGCCTGTTCAGAGAAGTCTATCCACATACCTCTTCCCCAAACTTCACTGTCACCAATATTCCAATTGTGTTCCTTCTAAATCCTTGAGCATTCAACCAAACATTGGCCATGGCCCATGAATCAGCAGACTCGTACCTCTGGCCATTTCTCCCTCCAGGAAAAAATGAACAACCAAGTTCACTATCATTCTCCAGGGTCCACCTGTCTTTTGCATAGGCCAAATGAGTGAGTTGAATGGGTCTGTGGGTGGGAATCATCACTCCAGCATCCTTCAAGTCCGTCCTTCCAGGAACACAGTATTTTTGGTTTACTGTTTTCCTAGGTAGAGGCAGTTCTAGTAGCTTCCACTTGGCCTTTCCTACCATAACAGTCCTCACTCCACAGATCAGGGAACCAATGTGAGGATTCTTTCAGTTGCTGAGTATGTCTATTCCAATTCTGAAACTGGGCAAATAACCATAGGGTGGCATCAGGGACCCTCTGTGAGTGGACCTGAGCTAAATCTTCATGGATCACCTGTGCTCCATTAGCCCCTACTCTCTGAATGGTGAGTCTTCAGAAATTAGTTCAGAGCCAGTGTCCGGTAATCCCTGAAAAGTATGATTATCTCTCTCTAATGCACAGTACTGACGCTGGCAAACAGCTGTTGGTCCTTTTAGGGAAGGCTGAGAGAAAGATGAACAATATCCGTGGTTGTCTTTGGCTCTCTGCTTCTCCCTGTTTCATGGGTTCTACAGAAAAAGTTTCTTTGCGGAGTGTGGGCGGATCGGGAGTGGCCAGCAGGAGGATATTTTTGTTCAGTCCCTGTGCAGCCCCCATAAAGTGGCAAGAAGGGACATACATCTTCCTCTATCATTTTTTTTTTTTTTTTTTTTTTTGGCTGCGTTGGGTCTTCTTTGCTGCACGCGGGCTTTCTCTAGTTGCGGAGAGCGGGGGCTACTCTTCGTTGTGGTGCGCGGGCTTCTCATAGCGGTGGCTCCTCTTATTGCGGAGCACGGGCTCTAAGCACGGGGGCTTAGAGGCCTGTAGGGTCTTCCCGGACCAGGACTTGAACCTGTGTCCCCTGCATTTGCAGATGAATTCTTAACCACTGCGCCACCAGGGAAGTCTCATCTTCCTCTATCTTTGCAAGGCCCCAGCAATGAGGTTTTTACCTGAGCCTTAGATCCACAGGTCCCTTCCTGGCCACCACCCACCTGGCACCTCCAGGCCTCTCAGGCCCACCCCTCCCAGCTGGCCCCGCCCCCCCGCCCTACCAGCCAATCCGAGGCTCCGATCCTGGAGCGTCGCAATAATCGCTTCGCAGCCCCGCCCACGGTGTTCCCATTGCGACATTAAGCAGCCTGGGTGGAGAGAGCTGGACTTTCCTGGCCACCTCACGCAGGGAGACCGGCACAGGTACACTAGGAGCAGGTGAGGGGCTGAGACTGTGGGAAGACAGATTCTTCAAAGCGCCCCGTCCCTCCCCCGCACCCCTCCTTGTTGGTTTGTGAAAATTTTGGCGCCGCCTCATGTGTCTTCTGGTTCAGTCAGCTTCTCATAGGTACCCTGGCCTCTCCTTGTCCCCCAAAACAAAGCTGTAATAACATTGGTTGGGCTCTCTGAGCAAAGTGCACGGAGAACGGAGCCTCCTGAGGGCCTTTCCCTTTGTCAGGGACGGGGGCAGCCTGGCCCAGTTCTGACCATAGGACCAGAGATTTGGGACTGGGGTGTGTGTGGTCGGGGAGAGTTTTGTCCTCGTTAAATGATGTGAGGAGCTGTGGCGCCATCCATGACCATGAGGGGAAGGAAGAGCCTCTTGGAGAAGGGGACTTGGAGCCTTGCTTACAGCGGTTAAGAGGCTGAACTAGCCAAGCCCAGCACCAGTAATCCCCGTTTCAGCCCTCTCCCTCTCACCACATCGCCAAGCTTTCCAGTTTACCTCACCTTCCCTCTTCCTTGAAGCCGTTGTCGACTAAAAAATTATTCACCACCTAAAAGTTGAGAGTTATGTTTTATTCGGCGGGAATTTTTAGGGCTTCAAGCCGGGGAGGCAGCATCTCAAGTCACCCTGAGAGAACTGCTCCGAGGAGGCGGGGGCAGGTTATATATGAGTTTTGCAACAAAGGGCAGGTAGTCTGAACGTCAAAAGAGGATTGTTAATTAAAGAAACCCAGATATGTCAAGTTGAGGAATTTCGTGCCTTTCTAGGTATGGGAAGATGCGAGAGTCTGGGCTCACTGCAGTCATATCTTTGACGTGCACTTCAGCTGTCTGGGGCCAGGATCCTGTGTTTTCATATCCTCGGTTTCCTCAGGGCTCACCGTAGGGAGTGGCTGCAGTCTGATGGCTGCCAGGTGGCAGGTGTTCTTTCCTTCCCGAGTTTCCTCAGGGCTCACCTGCTCACGCTGGAGGGCTGCAATCGCTGATGACTGTGACATCCTTTGTTTACTGATGTGGCAGGCAATATTCCATTTATCACCCTTTCCCCACGTGTGTTGAGGTGACATTCCTTGGTCCTTTCTCAAGAGGCCCCCCCTCCTGAATCTCACCTCCACCTGGGGTGATGGCAGTGCCATTGGCTCAGCCCTTGGACGCTTCCTCTTTTTCTCTTTATCCCTGTAAGTGAAGTTATGGCTTTAAATTCTGTGTGCTGACTCTCCAAACCTCTGTCTCCAGTCCGTTTTTCTGGACACAAGGCTAAGCAGCCGACTACCTCATATACATCCACGCTTGGATGTCTAATAACTATCTCAAGTTGAGCATGTTCCAAATAGAACTACTGATCATCACGCCTCAAAAAGCGTTATCATTCATCAGTATTCCCCATGTCAGTAAAGGAGGTACCCTTCCCTGGAGGCCCAGGCCTGACCCCCATTTCTTTCTACCTAGTCTACATTTAAATCCCATCACTACCCTCCGCCTCCATGCTCCTGCTCTGAACTACTGCAAGAGCCTAAGAAGGGATCCCCCTGTTGCTGCTCTGGATCCCAATCAACTCTCCCCACATTTTGGCACACGTCACTATGAACTGCCCACGCCCTACCCCACGCCACGCTTCCTTGTTCCTGCTCACACTGGCCCCTTGAAGTTCTCCTGGCTTTACAAGCTCATTTTTGCTGCATGACTTACCTTCCCTGATCATTATATCTAAACCTGACCCCTGATCCAAGGCACTCCCAAATAGGTAATACTCTGAAGGAAGAAATACCACAAATAAGCATGTAAAGTAATGTTCAGCTTCACAGCTGTGGTGGAATTACTGGTCTGGATGCTTCACTTTACTGCAGTAGTGGCCTCCAGCCAAGATGACATCATGGTGAGTAGCATGGACTCTCTGCCCCTTGACATTGGGCTTGGTAGGTGACTTGTTTTGAAACTCCTGTGGCTGTGATGTGAGCAGAAGCTTGTTCTCATGTGTTTCTGCCATCGCCAGCAGAAGAATGTATGCAGATTGCCCGTTGGTCCCAGGGGAACTAGAGACCCAGGGAGCAGACCTGAGCACACCCTATTGGCTGAGGTCCAGCCACCCCAGGGTGCATGAATGTGGAACAAAGTCTTATATGCCATGGAGACTTTGTGGCTGTTTGTTACACAGCATTCTGGCAATAGCCAACCAATTTACAGTGTTGTGTTAGTTTCAGGTGTACAGCAAAGTGAATCATTTATACATATATCCACTCTTTTTTAGATTCTTTTCGCATATAGGCCATTACAGAGTATTGAGTAGAGTTCCCTGTGCTATACAGTAGGTCTTTATTAGTTATCTATTTTATATATAGTAATGTGTATATGTCAAACCCAATCTCCCAATTTATCCTTCCCTCCTCTTACCCCCGAGTAATCATTACTTTGTTTTCTACATCTGTGACTTTATTTCTGTTTTGTAGATAAGTTCATTTGTACCCTTTTTTAAGATTCCACACATAAGCGATATCGTATGATATTTGTCTTTCTCTGTCTGACTTGTTTCACTCAGTATGACAATCTCTAGGTCCATCCATGTTGCTGCAAATGGCATTATTTTGTTCTTTTTTATGGCTGAGTAATATTCCATTGTATATATGTATCACATCTTTATCCATTCCTCTGTTGATGGACATTTAGGTTACTTCCATGTCCTGGCTATTGTAGATAGTGCTGCAGTTAACATTGGGGGTGCATGTATTTTTTCTAATTATGGTTTTCTCCGTATATATGCCCAGGAGTGGGATTGCTGGATCATTAAAAATAGAGCTACTGGGCTTCCCTGGTGGCGCAGTGGTTAAGAATCTGCCTGCCAATTTAGGGGACATGGGTTCGAGCCCTGGTCCGGGAAGATCCCACATGCCGCTGAGCAACTAAGCCCGTGTGCCACAACTACTGAGCCTGTGCTCTAGAGCCTGCGAGCCGCAACTACTGAGCCCGCGGGCCTAGAGCCCGTGCTCCGCAACAAGAGAAGCCACTGCAATGAGAAGCCCGCGCACCACAATGAAGAGTAGCTCCCGCTTGATGCAACTAGAGAAAGCTGGAGAACAGCAATGAAGACCCAACGCAGCCAAAAATAATAAATAAATTAAATAAATAAATTTTAAAAAGAAAAAAGATAGAGCTACCGTATTTTTATAGGAACTTTTATACTTCACAGAGATAATTTTTCATCTATGAAACTGGCAATGATATATAGAGATATAGAGATAGAGACTATGAAATATGCGTTTGGTAAGGGCTCAGGAAACAGGAATGCTAATTTGCTGCTGGTAAGAGGGTAAATTGGTAGCAACCTGTTTGGAAGTCTTATTTGGCTATATGTATTAAAATTATTACACTAGCCCAATACTTCTACTACTAAAAATTTATTCTAAGAAACACGGACATGTACAGAGAATTATCGACAAGGATATTCACTAAAATGTTATTTCACAGGGTAGTAAAATGTAAATGTTAGTAGAGGACATTGTTGTTTTATAACTCCCAAATGATAGACACGAGAGCACTTCTAATACAGGCATCAGTTATGAGGAATGCTTAGCAATGTGCCAGGCAGATAGCTCTCTGAGCAAGGACTGGGACCCACTTCCATCCCATTGCCCAGACTTTACCCTCAGGGCTAACAACATGGAGTGAAGCTCACCCACGGCTGTCTGCTCGTCCCCCCTGCTCCTGGGGGAGCAGAAATTCTGCCCTGAAGAACTGGAGGCAAAAACTGAGACAGGAACATCAGGTCCTGCAGCAGAGAGGGACCCAAGGAGGCTCTGGCAGGAGCGTAGCGCTGCAGGGGAAGGGAACGCCATTGTTCTAGGGAAGCTACGGAAACGTACCATAATGACCTCATGAGCCTGCTCCTGTATGGTCAAGTGGCCCTTGGCGAAGCTCTTACCCGGGATCTCATTTGATCTTCAGGTCAGGGCTGAGATGGACAGCGGTCACCAAAGCTCAAAGGAACGAGCTTCCCCGAGGTCTCCGAGTGAAAATGAGAGCTAACACCACGGGCACTCACAAAGCTGTGTTCTTCTAAGTTCTCTGAACATATTAATTCATTTAAGCTTCATAACAAGCCGAGGGAGGAGGCTCTCTCATCATTATTCTATAGATAGGAAGCAGAGAAACGCAGCGAGGCCACAGCCAGCTTGTGGCAGAGCTGGGGCCTGAACTCAGGGGTCCTCACTCAGGTTCCACACACTCGGCCTCTGCGGCCTGGATCCCAGCTGGCTCCTAGGTCCACCTCACTGGTTTTTGGCTCTCAAATGCCTTCTCTGCCTCACTGCCTGGCCCTGGGAAAGGGCAGGCTGAGGGCCGGGAGTAAGTGAATTGTCCTGGCTGGCCACAGTAGGGACTGCTTCAAAATGTACAGTTTCTTCGTGATGACAAGACCGCCTTCTAGGCAGGACGGAAGCAGAGGAGCGGGAGCGGCAGACCTCTTCCAGGCATGGGCCAGGCCTCCGTTGTCTCACCGTGGGGGTGGGAGCTGGGAGGCAGGCACTCTGGGCTATCACTCTCTTTGTTTCCTTCCCTCCAGAGCACAGACACACCGGCTGTCTACTGATGGAGTTCATCAGTCAGTGTGAGGGCGCGTTGCCTGAAGATGTGACTCTGTTCCCCCTCGCCCTGAGGACAAGGCAGGGCCACCGCACGATGCAACAACATGCCGACCTCCATGGATTCCCGAAACACAGGTCAGTGCCCAGCCACACAGTCATGGTGATTTGCTTGCTTCTGTTCTGAACTCAGAGTCCTAGAAGCCCTCACTCGGTTCCCTGGGACAGTCTTACGGGTGATGTTAGCTGATGCTAAGAATCCTGTACCCAGGAGTCTTTTCTGTAGTGTCATTTGCTGAGTATGCAATCCAGTCCTTCCCACCCTGGCTTTGAGACGGTCCTTTGTTGGACGTGCAACTTCTGGCTTTTAACTTAAAATGGTTCTTCAGGCAAGCGTGGCAGGAAAGCAGAAGCCATCTGCTGAAGACAAGACTGAATGGCCTGGTTAAATTATTATGGTAACCAGCAATATCAGGATGAAGAGAAGAAATCAGCTTTCGTGAGGTTTGATACAGAACTACTTCTCAGGGTTACCCCAGGGGCATGAGCACCGTGACATAGCCAGCCTTCCGACTCACCCTGTAAAGCACACAGACTCTAAATGTTTTTTTAATGTAACATTTTTTCATACTCTGCACATTCTGCATATACAAAATTAACCTCCGAAAGGTTGAACTTCACTTTTAGATTTTAGAGCTTTTCCTGCCCTGCGGGCTGGATAAGTAGGTCAGCAGGTCAGCTCTTCAGTGTTGCATTAATAAAAAATGTGGAGCTAATTAAATGTAAAGGATAGCACCGTGCCTCTTATTCCTAGGGTCTCTTGCACGTGACTGCTGTGTCAGGTGACAGGTGAAGGAGCAAAAACCTCTGGCGCATTTGTTTATTCAGGAAGCATCAAGATGGTGTGGGTGTAAAACCACGTTGACAGCATTGGTTTTTTCTGAGTTTAGTGTTTGATCATAAGAAAGACAATATACCAAACAGGCTTGTCTGAAGAGACTGGCCCCTTGGCTGAGGCTGAGTCCTAATTTCCTGGGAGTAAGACACAGGCACAAGGCCATGGACAGAGAGTGGACAGGCCATGTGAAGCCAGGCCTTCTAGGATATGGCACGAAGGGAGTAAGACTATGAAGAAAAGCAAGGAAATCATTAAAACTGAGGATCAAAGTGAACACCTGGGTGGGTCAGGGAGTTATGGCCACATCTGGGGCCAATGGTTTGCCCCCTTGAGTTGCAGACTCAGGCTTACGCGCACACAGAGGATGTCTGAACGTGGTGGTGTGTCTACTTCACCCACTGAGACATAGTAGTACACTGGCCCTACTTCCTAGGGCTCTTTATGCCCTACCTTTATAACCTCTCATACACATAATGTGACATTTATTCTTTTAAGGTGCAAAACATGTTTACATACAAAAACTTGAATCCCCACAAAATCTATGCAAGCCAAAGACACAGCCCTGACACTCACAGCCCTGATTCCCCCTGACACAAATGTCCTGTGCAAATCTGGTCCAGGAAAAACTCACCTTCAAGATGAGATGAGGAAAAGAATCTAGCAGAGGATCACTTTGGAGATCACTACATGAGAAAAGAAGTCAAGGCAACACAAATGGGTGAGGAAGGACTGTTGCCACGAGGCCCATGAAAAGCACGACCAAACATCTTGTGTCAAGTGACACCAGATGATAGAGTCCCCTCTGCAAACAGGAGACACATGTGGAGACACAGAGATGAGGGGAAGAGGGCAGGACCTCAGAGATGAACCGTGACCTGGCAGAGCTCAGGGATGGAAAAGCCCTGCTTGGAAGTGATTTCCTCTGGGAGCAGGCAGTGGGGAAAAGAGGAGGGAGTCGCTACAAAGAGACTCTTTCTCACCCTACTCAGTGTCTGAGCCCTCTGGACCGATTCCCTTGCAGGAGGGCTCAGGAGTCTGCTCACACATCTCCAGTGGCTGGGAGGCCTGTTCTAGGACTGCTCTACCATGGAGAAGGCCTTCCTTAGGACAAGCTGTTCTCTCTCCCACCTTGACTCCCCACTAGTTGGTCCTAGATCTCTGCTTTTTAGGGCTTCATGAACCTCTGGGCTCCCTCTCATGGGTCTCCCACCCATGTTCCCAAGTCTAAGCTCCTTAAATCCCAAATCCTTGATCTCTCAGGTGCTACAGGCTTGATCCATAGGCTCATCGTCCCTGACCTCAGAGCGCTCTGCCTCCTGTCCAAAGTACCCGGGCCACCCCTTCTCCAGGACCCTTGAAACCCCACTTCTTTGTGTTCTGCCTCATTGCACCTGGACATCAGCATTGAATTAGGGATGGGGGTGTGGGGACCTGGAAGTGATGCAGAAACAAGAGTTTAGTGTTGTATGTCATCACCATGGAAACACCTGGTCCTGTGATCTGGGTGCAGCTTCAGGGAGGTGGAACCAGAGACAGACCAGCAGGGGCGCCAGTCTCCACTCCACAAGTGTTTCTGAGTGGCTGTTCTCCTGCTAGGCCTCTTCTCTCCCCTGATCTCCTCGGAGCATTGGGTCCTTGTGAAGCATCGGGCTCCTGGGGCTCATTGAGGAACTGCAGAGCTCCAGGATTGAGGGGTGCTCCACTGCAGGCTCAATGTGTGGGGGACACAGAACAAGTATCAGATGAGGAGCCCATCACAGGTCACCCACAACTGACAAGGGCAGAATAAATGCCAACTAAAGGAGACCATCAGGGGACCCTCAGAATTAAAGACAGGAGTGAGTGAGCTGAGGCCGTTCACTACTGATCAGAGAGGACCAGAGAGTGGAGAAGCAAGTCTTGGAATAAAAATGCAAGAAGAGGGCTGGGCGTACCAGAAGACCCACGTGGCCTGAGAACTCAACACCTCTGACTCTGGCTTAGAAGAAACCTAAGGCTTCAGGCTGTGGCGAGGGCAGGGCTTGTCATGAAATAACATCTGTTAAGAAGGACTGGGCGACTTAAAGGCTGTACTGCCCGAGGAGCCATGGCCTGGGCCAGATTCTTGATGTGCGCAGGCAGCCAGTGCTCACTACCGTTTTATTCTTGGAGCTCCACTCTCCTTAAGACATTGAGTGAATCAACAACGAACTGAGCCAAAGTTTAAAAATATCCGTACAGAAATGCAACAAGTGCTGGGACTTCCCTCGTGGTCCAGTGACTAAGGCTCTGTGCTCCCAATGCAGGGGGCCCAGTTTCGATCCCTGGTCAAGGAACTAGATCCCACATGCCGCAACTAAAGATCCTGTACGCCGCAACTAGAAGATCCTGCCTGCCGCAACTAAGACCCAGCGTAGCCAAATAAATAAATAAATATTAAAAAGAAAAGAAATGCAACAGGTGTTTAGAAAATGGCCAGATTGTGAAGAGAGAGCCAGAGCAACAGAGTTGCCTTTTTTTTTTTTTAAATAAATTTATTTATTTATTTATTTTGGGCTGCGTTGGGTCTTTGTTGCTGCGCACGGGCTTTCTCTAGTTGCGGCGAGGGGGGGCTACTCTTCGTTGCGGTGCGCAGGCTTCTCATTGCAGTGGCTTCTCTTTGTTACAGAGCACGGACTCTAGGCATGTAGGCTTCAGTAGTTGAGGCTCACGGGCTCTAGAGCTCAGGCTCAGTAGTTGTGGCGCACGGGCTTAGTTGCTCCGAAGCCTGTGGGATCTTCCCAGACCAGGGCTCAAACCCGTGTCCCCTGCATTGGCAGGCGGATTCTTAACCGCTGTGCCACCAGGGAAGCCGCAGAGTTGCCTTTTTAAAAACCCACAAGGCTGGCATCCAAAAGCCAACTCCTGGAAGATATTCATAAAAATCTTTCCAGAAAAATCACATCTGAGTCAAGAAGGCTCTTTTGGCCCGCCTCCTGGAATTGGAGAAGTCCTTCACAACCTATCAGTGGTGTACCAAACTGGTTCTCTAGTTTCTGAATGTGCCGAGAATGGGCCTTTGCCTCAGCTAGGGAATCACCCACGAGGCCTCAAATAAAGTCAAGCCACGTGCAGAAGGCACAAGGCTGCACTCGCTGGGGCTGCAGAGGCGCACGGGGTAGGGGCAGCGGGAAGCACAGTGCTGGTCTGTGCAGCAGCCAAGGCCTGAGATGTGCAGAAAGGAAGAGGGAAGTGAAAGGCACAAGAAAGTGCAGAGATAGAAAGGAACAAGCAAAAACCATCTGAGCAAGTAAAAATATACAAGGAGAGCAGTCAAGAACTGCAGGAAAAATGACAGAAAACCATGGACCCACCTGGAACACAGGTAGGCATCCTTGGTACCCAAGAGCCCCTGAACGCCTCACTCCCGCCCCCTAGTGGCTGCAGGGTAAGCTCTGGTCAAGGACAAGACAGAAGTGCCAACTCCAGGTGACTTTGCACAGAAGCACATCTTAAACTGAAGAGTTTCAAAGACCAAGCAGTTTAAAATCATTTCCAGGAAGACCTGGGCAGTGGGGTCTCAAGGCAACACCTCCTCTTTTTTTCATGGAATAGAATCTGGGCTTGAAGAGGGGCTTCCCCCAGGCCTCCTCTTAGGGATTGAGAACTTTAGTGTAAATGTAATTATTTTCAAGCATTTTTTTTCTAGAATTTATTGTGAAGTGAAAGTTTTATGAATCTCTGCCAAATATATCCTATGTTTAAGGTTCTTCCTGTTTGTGTATCTGTGGCTTCGTGTGAAAGAAAATTTTCAAAATTAAGTTTCATTGAAAAGTAAGAATAGGGAATTCCCTGGAGGTCTAGTGGTCAGGACTCTGTGCTTCCACTGCAGGAGGCACGGGTTCGATCCCTGGTTGGGGAACTAAGATCCTGAAAGCTGCGTGGCAGGGCTAAATAAATAAATGGCTGTTGTTTAAAAAAAAAAAAGAATACTTTTGTTTTTTATTTATTTTTTAATTAAAGTATAGTTGATTTACAATGTTGTGTTAGTTTCTGGTGTACAGCAGAATGATTCAGTTGTATATATATGTATTACTTCACTTAGTATGTATATATATATATTCTTTTTCATGTTCTTTTCCATTATGGTTTATTATAGGATATTGAATATAGTTCCCTGTGCTATACAGTAGGACTTTGTTGTTTATCTATTTTATACATAGTAGTTTGTATCTGCTAATCCCAACTCCTAATTTATCCCTCGCCAACCCCTTTGCCCTTTGGTAACCTTAATGAGTTTGTTTTCTATGTCTGTGAGCTCGTTTCTGTTTTGTAAATAAGTTCATCTGTATCATACTTTATTTTATTTGGCCACACCTGGCAGCTTGTGGGATCTTAGTTCCCTGACCAGGGATCAAACTCTTGCCCCCTGCAGTGGAAGCTCAGAGTCTTAACCACTGGATCCCCAGGGAAGTCCCTCAGTAAACACTTTTAGTCAACACGCTGCCCGTAAACTTGTGGTGTCCCGTAGTAGAATTCAGTTAGCAATGTTCTCAGAGTGTGTGGGAAGAAAGGTGAGTGGAAGCTGATTCCACCAGGCCGAGTGGAGAAGCATGGGGCGGGGGTGGAGGGCG
Source organism: Balaenoptera borealis (assembly GCF_965194805.1). Lineage (NCBI taxonomy): Eukaryota > Metazoa > Chordata > Mammalia > Artiodactyla > Balaenopteridae > Balaenoptera > Balaenoptera borealis. The sequence continues at coordinate 5,385,756 of NC_138874.1, forward strand.
TGAGGCCTGATCGCCCTCCCAAGGCAGCGGCCGGTGGTCACTTCCCCAGCCCCTCCCTCCGGCGCATGACCAGAAGCCTGTGGCGGCTGCCAGAACTCAGCCACCCAAGCCAGGTCCCATGTGCCACAGTGGTGCCCGATATCACCACCAGAGGGCGAGCGGGATTCAGCATTGTTTGGCATTGCTCTCGAGACAACAGAACAAACAACCTGGCTTCTGTTTCAGGGCACCAATCTGTTTAGCTGAGCTGCTTGCCGTGCGGGTGAACCCCCATTTCCTAGAGTTAGGTTTTTAAAAAAATTCCCTCTGCTCTTCAGGGATATAATAAGGGGGTATTTCATCCTGGTGTGACTTTGCAGTGTGTGTTTGTGAGGAGGGCATGTGCCCTCTCCCTGTACACCCCCCCTCACCGCAGCTTCCCGACCCTGAGCCTCTCTGGCACTCCTGATAGTGTAAGTGCAAGACCTGCACACTGACAACCACGATGCTGCCAAGGGAAACCAGGAAGGACCTGAGCAAATGGAGAGAGAGTTCGTGTCCATGGACTGGACGATGCAATATGATTAAGACGGCAATTCTCTCCAAAGTATCTATAGAGTCACTGCAGTCTTTTTCAAAAATCCCAGAAGCCTTTTACAGAAATTGGCAAGCTTATCCCCGAGGGCAAAAACAGCCAAAAGAATTTTGAAAAAGAACAAAGTTGGAGGATTTATGTTTCCCGACTTCAAAACTTACTGTAAAGCTTCAGTAAAAAACAAACAAACAAAAAACAGTATGGTGCTGGCATATGGATAGGCATATATATCAGTGGCACAGACTAGAGAGTCTGTTGCAGCAAAAATAGAAATGAAGTTTTCCCTCTCCTAAGAACAAGGAAAATAAAGGGAACAGTGAACAGGCTAGAGAAGAAACATAACCTGGCCTGAAAGAGTTAATCACTCCTAGTTTTTTTTTTTTAAACCGTTACTAATCTGTAGTGTCTATAACTAGATTTTACTTCACAAACCTAACCTATTTAACACTATGTGAATTACATCCTGCATTCCCTTGTAGCAAATCACCCCTTGTAGCGTTTGCATTTCAGAAAAGAGGTCTCAAGCCGATAACCCAGAGACAAACGGAGCCAGTTACGGGGCTGCCTGATGCCAGCTGTGACTGTTTTGAAATAATGCTGAAAGAAGAAGAATGCAAGACCTTCACTACTTTATCATATACCCGGGACTGCGAGCCCCACATACAAAATCTCCGATTCCCGAAGCGGGGGTTGGGCACAGTTCTTGAGGCGCTAGCCTGCTGTGTCTTCCCTTTTGCCTGGCAGAAAAATAAAGCCATCTCTCTCTTCCTCCAAAATCTGTCTCCGTATTTCTGTTCGACCTCGGTGCACAGGGAAGCCGAGATTTCAGCAACAAAATGGGGGCTCGTCCGGGACCTGCTTGCGGGCAGGCGGCTCCGCAGGGCCCCTCGGCTTGATCGGAAGCTCGGGGATCTCTCTCCACGCCAGGCTCCTTCGGGAGAGCGGAGGGTTGGAGGATATCTCTGAGTCCAGGTCGTCAGGGACTCCCTGCCGCAGGGCTGTGCCCGGATCGCACCCGGCCCGCCGACTCAGCTGCGGAACTCCGAGGCTGCGGCGGAGAACGGGGGAGAGGCTGACCTAGCAGCTGCCGAGGCTCCTTTTGCCTTGAGGACCTTGTCTTCTCTTGCCCAAGCCGGCCTGGACTTCCACTCCGAGGAAACACTGAATATTGGAGGATCAGAAAGAGGGCGAACGGAAGTCTCGACACACCCGTCAGCACCTACGGTGAGTCTCCCGGAGTGCACACCGTGACCTTTGACCGTCCGGACGCCGTACGGGAACCTCAGTTCCAATTTGGGGATTTCCCTGCAAAGGGAGATTCTCATGTAAGGCGCCGCTTTGGGGCAATGGTCCAGGTCGAGTGGGACTCGGAAGTCACGTTTGGGCAGGTCTCCGCCGGATGTTTCTCTTTTTTCTTTTTGAGCATCCCTTTGCTGTTTCCTTTTACGGTTTATGTTTTATGTGTGACTTCCAGCTGGTGAGGTGAAGGTTCATGTTTTGATTTGAGCGCGCTAACATCTAACGTCTGTTACCGACTGCTGGAGCCAAAATGGGAAGCGCTTCCTCTAAGGTTCCACCCACACCTGGGAATCCTTAGGGAAAAATTTAAACGACTGGTCGACCTATAGTTATGATCCAGTGACAAAGAAAAATGGCCTCAAAATGGGTCTCCTACAATTAGATCTTTATTGCCACAGGATGGGAAAAATGGACTAAGGTTCCCTTATGTTCTGGACTTCATGCCCCTTTTATTATAACCCTGCTCTAGGTGGCTGCATGATCATAAGCCTGAGGAATCAGAAAATCAAACAAACAACTCTCCGGACATTCTAAATGATCCTCTTCTAACTTCTCCCAGCTCTGGAGAGGGGGAGGGAGGGCGGGAAATTCCCTCAAGTTCCCTGCAAGTTCCCTCAAGTTCCCTGCAAGTTCCCTCACTCCTTCAGATTATTCTGATCAAACCAAGACCCCACCTCCCCAGAGGGGCAATCCCTGCTGGGACAACATTTTTTTTTTTTTTTTAAAGATTTCTTGATTGATTGATTGATTGCTATGTTGGGTCTTCATTTCTATGCTAGGGCTTTCTCTAGTTGCGGCAAGCGGGGGCCACTCTTCATCGCGGTGCGTGGGCCTCTCACTATCTTGGCCTCTCTTGTTGCAGAGCACAGGCTCCAGATGCGCAGGCTCAGTAGTTGTGGCTCACGGGCCTAGTTGCTCTGCGGCATGTGGGATCTTCCCAGACCAGGGCTCGAACCCGTGTCCCCTGCATTGGCAGGCAGATTCTCAACCACTGCGCCGCCAGGGAAGCCCTGGGACAACATTTTATCAGCCAGTCTGCCCCTGTTATCAGAGCCAATTTGAGCACTATCTGGTTTAAATTTTAGTTATGAAACCATGACCACAGAAAGAGAAGGATGATTTTTGACAGTACGGCCACAATATTCTTTAGACTCCAGAGAAAATTGGTTAAAATAAAACTTCTTTTAAAAAATTTATTTATTATTATCATTATTATTATTATCATCATTGGCTGCGTTGGGTCTTCATTGCTGTGCACAGGCTTTCTCCCTAGTCGTGGTGCGCGGGCTTCTCACTGCGGTGGCTTCTTGTCGCAGAGCACGAGCTCTAGGCACATGGGCCTCAGTAGTTGTGGCACGTGGGCTCAGTAGTCGTGGCTCATGGGCTCTAGAGCACAGGCTCAGTAGTTGTGGCGCACGGGCTTAGTTGCTCCGCAGCAGGTGGGATCTTTCCAGACCACGACTCGAACCCGTGTCCCCTGCATTGGCAGGTGGATTCTTAACCACTACACCACCAGGGAAGTCCCTAAAACTTTTCTTAAAATTGCAAAACGAGTTCTTTTTGCATGTGCAATTAGAAAAAGCTAGCTTATTAAAATAGTTTTCTTCAAAATTCTGACCCTGAGAGAACAAAAATATGCCTAGGACAAAGCTTGAAGTTAAGTCTTATCATGTCCTTGAGCTACAAACACAGCTCACCTTGCCTGAGACTTCAGCCTTGGGTTAATTAGTAGAACTTCAAACTAAGAGAAAAAGAAAAAAAAGAGGCAAAGAGACATTTTAAATCTCAAGTGGAAACTATGAGATCTCTGTCTGTCTGGATATATGTGTATGTCTCAGTATGTGTTTTTGTCTTTGGATAATACTGCTGAGGTTAATTTGTAAATGAGCTCTATTTAATTGGCTTAAAAGAAAAGCAAGTGCTTACAAATCAAACAATTCTAAACCCAAGAAAAATTAAGCTAAATAAATTTCAGGTTCATGTGAACTGGGAAATATTCAATATTAAATTAATACCTGGTATTAATGTTTAAGTTTTTTGATCTAATTAATATAGACATGTCTTTAGACTCATAAGGATTAAGTATAATACTTGTATTGTGCCTAGGTTTAATATTAACTAAATAAGATCTTATTATATCTGTTACAAATTTGTCAGCAATGAAAATAACTTGATGTGAAGAAACTTTTAAGAAAAAAAAATTGCAAATGAGATAAGAGCTTTGGGTAAACTTTTTAAGAATAATTATGTTTTAGGAATATTTACTTAAGAATGATCTCTCCAGATATTCAACAACTTGAAAATTTAGAGTTGTGCTAAATTAAGTTAAAGGTTCGAAGTTTATTAAATAACTAGGCCATTTCCAAATAAAATAAGATACTGAAACATTAATTACTGAACAGTGGCTTCCTTTTACAGAGAAACAAACGGTTTAGAACTATTAAAAAATGTGTTTGGTGCCACACTGAGATATTTTCTATAAGAAAGCACATTCTAGGGAGGGTGGGAAGGAGGCGCAAGAGGGAGGGGATATGGGGATATATGTATACATATAGCTGATTCACTTTGTTATACAGCAGAAACTATCACAACATTGTAAAGCAATTATACTCCAATAAAGATGTTTAAAAAAAAAAAGCAAGCACATTCTTCAAAAATTATTATTTGGATGTATGTTTACTAATCTACAGAGTGCTGATATAAAGGACAGTTCATGGTTGCTTAAGGAAAGTAGGATGTGTGTTTTTAGTAAAGAAACTATGAGGAATGGAATTGCATTTTATTAAGGGAAAAAGAAGTAGGTCTGACTTACAGGTGGCTGTTTCTGAATGGGAAAATAAAGTGATGGATACAGAAAGTGATAAAAAAAGGTTTGTGGAAAGTGGACCCTGAGAAAAGAGGTTTATGCATGGTACAAGGTTTCTTAAGATGTTGAACTGCCTTGGATGACAGATTTTAAGCTTCTTTACCTTTTAAGTAATCAGTTCGATATTTGCCTTTAAAATCTTTTATTGTTACTTTGCTTAAGTGAAAAACTATTGTTTCGCTGTGACGTATGATCTTATCTGACTGAGTGTTCTAAACCCTTTTGATATTTTTGATCAAACTTCCCAAATCAAATTGTAAGGAAGCTTCTTTGACCTCTAGCTAACTTTGGGGTGCTTCAAAGGGCCCCTGAAACAGCCCAAAGAGAGATATTACACTAATTATGTTCATTTGGTATGTTAAAAGTACATGGGAAGTATTTTCAAATGTGTAATAAATCTTCTTAGGTTATATTGTATGCTAATTGTTACTAATATAGATATTCTAGAAATTATATGGAGTTTCAAAAAATTCTGATATGTTCTGGTAAGATGTTATCAGTCATAATTCTAGTTATTATCTTAAGTGTCATATGTCACAACAGTAAGTTACCTTGTTAATTACATTGTAATCAGATTTTAAACTTGCCTTAAGTCTTTTGTCATTATAGACACTTACGGTTTCACTCTGATGCCTTTGCAAAAATGCTTCCTCTCACAGAAGATTTATAAAAAGGACTTTTGGATAAATACAAGTTTCTGACTTTCAGACCATAATGCTAAACTGGATATAAAGAAGCTCTTCTCCTCAAGCTACTTAGGGTTTACAACAATTTGGTAATTTACACCTATGGGTAAAATTAAAACATTTATCTTTTCTCTCTATCTGCTCCCTCCAGAGATTGGAAGCTCTTAGGTCCCCAACAGCTTTATCAGGTAAATTAGGAAGGCTACCTCACTAACAAGTACAGAAATCTCAAGGTATTTTCGGGACCTTGAAAAGGAGGAATTCACCTAGATCTGGTAAGCGAAATCTGTGACAAGCCCTTGGTGTGACTTTCCTGAGAGGTCTTTTAAAACTTCAGTGTGAGACTCCGTATAAAAGTTTCAGCAAGCAAAAAGCCTATATGATCAATTACCGTTATATAAATCATCAGGCCAAGTTTATCGAGACCAGACTGAAATTTGGTTCTCTCTCTCTGTTAAGAGAACAAAGTTTTCTTGGAACGCTGCTTTTTAAATTAATTAATTAATTAATTTATGGCTGCGTTGGCTCTACCTTGCTGCGCGCGGGCTTTATTTAGTTGCGGCGAACAGGGCTACTCTTCATTGCCGTGCAACGGGCTTCTCATTGCGGTGGCTTCTCTTGTTGCGGAGCATGGGCTCTAGGCGCATGGGCTTCAGTAGTTGTGGCACGCGGGCTCAGTAGTTGTGGCTTGTGGGCTCTAGAGCGCAGGCTCAGTAGTTGTGGCGCACGGGCTTAGTTGCTCCGCGGCATGTGGGATCTTCCCGGGCCAGGGCTCGAACCCGTGACCCCTGCATTGGTGGGCGGATTCTTAACCACTGCGCCGCCCGGGAAGCCCTGGAATGCTGCTTTAATAACTGACTTTGTAACTTTGTTTGCCTTTAAGTGATTTACATTTGCTTTTAAAATCTTTTGTTACTTTGGTAAAGTAGATAAGTATTATTTCACAAGGATGTATGAAGATTATGGCACATGTAGATAAAGCTCATTCTGCTTCTACAAAAATTAACCCCTCAGTGTCAGACTTTTGTCATCCTGATGTCCTTAAAACATGACAACAGTCTACTCCTAAATCAGGGAATTTAAAATGGGTAAACAATAGCTGTCAATCAAACAGTAAGGACTATGGGAAATCCAGGACGGCTTCTTGGCTTTTTCCGGCTCCCTGACAAACCTCATTTTTTATTTGATGGGCTTTATAGCCTTCCCTGGCTGCAGGGTTAATGCCCTCACAATGAAGGACAAAAAATATGTTTTACTGAAAATTAAATTCTAGTTTTGTTAATTAAAGTCTGTGTTTACCAAGACTCACTTCCCAGATAGTTCCTTGCTGTTATGTTATATTGCTAAAAAGTTTAATTGAATTATTAAAGGACACTCTAAGTTTGTTTCTAAAGTTTATCTCAGTAATCTATTTTTGGATGAAGATCAGATGCCCCACGACCTACAACCAGGGGATTATACATATGTAAAAGACATAATTTGAAGGACTATCTCCAAACTGAATGGAAGGACCCTTATCAGGTTCTCTTAACTAGCTCATACACAGTAAAACTAAAGGGAATTAACTCTTGGATTAATTTCCACTCACAAAGGGCCCCTGCACTGGTCTGGCCTATAGAGGGGACAGCTGACCTCAAAATTACCTTAAGGGCTTCCCTGGTGGCGCAGTGGTTGAGAATCTGCCTGCCAATGCAGGGGACACGGGTTCGAGCCCTGGTCTGGGAAGATCCCACATGCCGCAGAGCATCTGGGCCCGTGAGCCACGGCTACTGAGCCTGCGCGTCTGGAGCCTGTGCTCTGCAACAAGAGAGGCCACAATAGTGAGAGGCCCGCGCACCGCGATGAAGAGTGGCCCCCGCTTGCCGCAACTGGACAAAGCCCTCGCACAGAAACGAAGACCCAACACAGCCAAAAATAAATAAATAAAAAAAAAAAAAAAAAAAAAATTACCTTAAAACAGCGCTGAAACAGAGGAGAAACTACACTCACGCCAGGATGAGAAAAAGACAACATCAGAAGTAGACCGCTTACCCAACCAAGATCCTGGACCTGACTCATATGCTCATTTATAATGTTTTCTTGACTTCTTGGACTTTTGCGTATGAATCAAATGTTTTTCTATCATAGGCACGATCCTATGCTAGTTCTAAAAATCAATCCATTTGTTGGGTTTGTGGCCAATTACCTATGTCTAGTACTTCTGGGTTACCTGAGTGGATTTCTCCTCTCCAAGGCTGTAATTGGTTGACTCTTAGGAAATTTATCTTAAAAGGAAAATTATAGTCATGTTCAGGCCACTATTGATATTACTAGATGAGATCCCCTCACCTGACCAATTAATAATAACGTGCTCTGACCCTGACCATAAATGTGAATTTTCCTCTATTACTCAAAGTTCAGTTAGAGCAACAAGCAAAATTTCACCCAAGGAATAAAACCTCCCACAATTATGGGATGGATTTATGTAATTAACACCAGGCTATGGTAATTTAAGGTTAAAGGCTCCTCTATGCTGGGAACAATTAAATCATACTAAGGATAATCAGTCTAGTAACACTAGGAAACTGGACTGAGTACTTTATGGACAATGCCAGTAAATAATTTCCCTGAAGAATAGGGACTGGTACAGAACAAACTAAGTCAGACGACCTGGGATATACTGGGCTGCACCTAATGGAAGTTCTTGGCTTAATTCTTACTTATGTCTTTATTAATACTGCCAACTATGTTATTTGTATTTTGCCTATTTCAAAAAAATTATCGTTTCTTACGTTACCGAATGTGTGACTGAGCCTCTGATAAAAAGATGATTCATAGTTCCATATGAGATCAGTGATTGCAATAGTCTAACTCTAGATATGAGAAGAAGCAACAAGAGGGAATATTTTCCTGGACCATAAGAGACTGGGAAGACAGGTGGTTCAGAGACTTTTGGATACTAGTAAAGGCTAGTCCAGTAATAGCACATGGAGTGGCCTATCAGCAAAATCTTTGCCAGACCTGGGGATGAGCATTCCTAGCACCGTGGGACAAAATGGTCATGAAGTGTCCCAAACCATGGTTGAAATTATGACCATAAAGGGGCCCTGCCGACTGAAAACTGACACTTGCCATCTACTTCTACAAGGATTAAATCATGAGCTGCTGCTGTAGCTGGTGACCTTCAACACCCCCTACAAGGAGTTCAGGGTGGAGATCTGAAATGAGGCCCTCTGTGCTCTGGGAAAAACTGACAGGACAGGCCTTCAGATAATTACATACTTTCAGGAGATTTTATGAGCCCCAATTCTTGCATCTTCTCATACCTAGAGAAACACTGACATCATTAATGGTGACACTATGGTGTGATTTTAGGCAAGTCCTTTTATTGCTAAGAACTTGAGGTTTCTGAGCTGTGTTAGATTTGGGATGCCACCAGCCATTCTCAAAACAATGTCTGCTGGCAGCTGGTAACTGCAACCTTACTTCTTAAAGGTCTCCCCTTGTAATTACTACACTTTTAGACGATAAAATTGCTTTAGATCATATGTTAACAAAAAGAGAAGACACATATGTAGTGACCAGTAGCTCCTGTTATTTATATGTTAATGCCACATCAAAGGTTAAAACCTACTTATGTGAAACTAGATAACCGGCTACCTGGCTACAAGTCTCCCCAGAGTGCCAGGTCTAGACTGGGTATCAGGCTTACTGTCCTAAAAAGAAATGAGATCTATTTTGTCTATTAATGTTTAGGTTGTCACTCCTCCAAATACTTCTAACAGGGTCTGTTACACGTACATCAATCACACTGGGCTAATAAAATTATATATATGACCACACCAAATGGCTCCATTCCTTTAGACAGGGTAACCCAAGCGCTGACTCTATCTGGACCAGGATCAAAATTGCTACCAAGCATAACATTGGCTCTTAATCCTGCTTGGGCCTCCGGCTACAATAATTCTTTTACTAATCTTTGGCCTCTGTTTTTTAAAACTACTTGTTAAATTCTGTCTCTTCCAGATTACAATAGGTTCACATCAAGATAATGATGATGCAAAGATTCCAGCCATTTCTCAGAACAGATCCTGCCAAAACAATAACAGAAGTCACCCTGGGACCCTTAATATGACAGGGCGAGAGCTCCATGACCCCAACTAGGTAGGGTCTATGAGCCCCTTGCCAGCCTGAAGAAGCTACAGAAGACAGACTGTCGTCCCTCATCCTCCCAATAAAGACTTCTTGGGGTTCACGTCTCGAAGCGGGGATTTGAAATAGGAGATAGATGGGCCCCTGGGCTGGACAGCTGGTGTTTGTCAAGTGGAGCAAAACTGAAGTTTTGTCCTCAGCGAGACAAGGACTACGCCCATTTCCCTTCCTCCATTGATATGGAGGGAACGAATTAGCAGTGGGGAATTTATTGCAGCAAAAATAGAAATGAAGTTTTGCCTCTCCGGAGAACAAGGAAAATAAAGGGAACAGTGAACAGGCTAGAGAAGAAACATAACCCGGCCTGAAAGAGTTAATCACCCCTAGTTTTTTTGTTTTGTTTTTTTTAACTGTTACTAATCTGTAGTGTCTGTAACTAGATTTGTACTTCACAAAACTAACCTATTACTCTTTAACACTATGTGAATTACATCCTGCACTCCCTTGTAGCGTTTGCATTTCAGAAAAAAGTTGCAGGCTGATAACCCAGACACAAACGGACCCAGTAACAGGGCTGCCTGACGCCAGCACTGACTGTTTTGAAATAATGCAGGAAGAAGAATGCAGGACCTTCACTACTTTGATCCTTATCATATACCCTGGACTGCAAGCCCCACATATAAAATCTTCTCCCATTCCCCAAGCGGGGGGTGAGCACAGTTCTTGAGGCGCTAGACTGCTGTGTCTTCCCTTCTGCCTGGCAGAAAAATAAAGCCATCTCTCTCTTCCTCCAAAATCTCTGTCTCCGTATTTCTGTCCGGCATTGGTGCACAGGGAAGCCAATATTTCGGCAACAAGTCTAGAAATAAACCCTTACATTTATGGTTCATTGACTTTCAACCAAAATGTCAATGCAATTCACTGGAGTGAAAGGATAGTCATTTCAGCAAATGGTGCTGGGACAAAGGAATTAATGGTTGCCTGGGGGTGGGGTAGGAATGGGGAAGGACTGCCCATGGGGTGATAGAAATGCCCTAAAACTGAATTGTGGTGATAGTTGCTCAACAATACAAATTACCTAAAAATCATTGAATTTACACCTGAAATGGGTGAATTCTATGGGGGAGGGAGAGGTAGACACCTCAGCCTGGAAGCAGGTCAGGCACTGGCGTGCTGAGGTGGGAGGGTCTGTAGTGGACCGGCTGGGTCTCCACCTTCTTCCCCAGCTGAGCCTTTCAGAGCCTCTGCCCCTTCATTTCCCTAAACTAGGATAATGACACTTGCAGGCAGGTGGCGAGGATGGAAGGAAGGCACCATGTAAGGCCCTTGGCATAGGGCCAGCTGTGCCCTCCCTGGTGGGGTCCCACTCAGCTCCCAGAGCTGGGGGCAGCAATCCCTGACCGGGAGCCTCCCACTCTGGCTTCAGAGCACCCAGGGGCTGGGAGGGTCTGGCCAGCACCGTCCTGAAGGAGTAGCACGCTGCCCCCATGTACACTTTTCTAGTGGCTGCATTTAAAAAGTAAAAAGAAGCAGGTGCAATTCATTTAAATAGTGCATCTTATTTAACCTAATTCACCCTACATATTATCACTCTGACATGTGATCATTTAATTAATTATCAACAATACATTGTACATTCTGTTTTTCTTACAAAGCCTTCCAAATGTGATGTGTATTTTTCACTCATAGCGCGTTTCAGTTTGGACCAGCCACATTTCAAATGTCCAGATGCCCTCCGCTCATTTTTTGATTGGGTTGGTTTTTTTGTGGTTGTTGTTATTGAGTTGTATGAGCTGTTTGTATATTATGGAAATTAAGCCCTTGTCGGTTGCATCATTTGCAAATATCTTCTCCCAAACAATTAGCACAGGTGCTAAGACCACCGGATACCCACATGCAAAAGAATGAAGTTGGATTCTTACCTCACCCCATGTACAAAATTAACTCAAAATGGATCAAAGGCCTACATATAAGAACCAAAATTATATAACTTGTATTGATAGAGGAAAACATGAGAGTAAACCTTCATGACCTTGGATTCAATGATTTCTTAGATCTGATACCAGAATCACACGCAACAAAAGACAAAAGAGATGAATTGGACTTCCTCACAAGGAAAAACTGTTGTGCATAAAAGGAGAAAGGGAAAAGATAATCCACCCTCCAAAATGGTACAGGATGTTTGGCAATCACATATCTGATAAAGATCTGTAGCCCACCAGCCAAGACTTTGAGAGAGACATACCCAACTCTGCAGGACACTTCATTGGGCTTAGAGGGTGACTAGGAAAGAAATCAGTCTGGCAGGTGCCCAAGGCCAGTGTGGACCCCAGGGCTGGGGAGGGAGAGGAGGAAGGGCTGAGAGTTGGCGTTAGAACGGATGGCCACTAGAGGGCGCCAGAGCACCAGCGGGTGTTGGCGGAACTCCATGGTTGTAACCAGAGAGGAGGTGCTGGTTATCGGGCGGCTCTGACTCTCGCACCCAAACTGCCTCGCCTCACAGAGGGGAACAGAGGTCTGCCTTCAGCATTTGATGGGGGCACTTCCAGCCTGGTCGGGTGGCCTAGTGGTGGGACAGCCTAACAGACTGTCTGCGGACTGACTGCCCTTTGTTTCTCTAGAGGCAGGACTCTGGACCCAAAAATACCTGGCTTGACTCATGGGATTGCAGCTGTCAAGCTGCAGGCCTGCGTGGGTGTTGGCATCTAGAAAACAAGGCTGGTGGTCCTGAATGTGGAGCCTGTAAAAGCCCTGGTATTTTGGTGGGTGGGCTGTGCTCATCCCTGCTTGCTTTCTTCCTTTCCAGAGTTCTCCCCTAACTTCCTTCTTCCCCTTTCATCTGAGACTCTTCTGTCCCCACACTCCTGCCGGGTGGACCTTAGCAAATCTCGAGTATAATATCCCGTGTAATTAACTGTTTCAACAGGCTGTATTTAGATCCCCAGAGCTCATTCATCCTGCATAACGTAATTTTTGTATCGTGTCACCAACATCTCCCATCTTCCCACGCAAGTTCCCGACAATCAAGATTCTGCTGTGTTTTGTGAGTTGGACTTTAGTAGATACCAAACATAATTGAGATAAAACAGTATTTTCTTTTTGTGGTTGCTTTTTCCACTTAGCGTAATGTCTTTCAGGTTCATTCATGTTTTCCCAAATGGAAGATGTCCTTTTTTTAAGGCTGAATTATATTCATACTTATATATCACATTTTAACTATTTCTACTAGACACCAGGGAAACAATAATAGGACGGCACCTCTAATTTCTAGATGCCTAAATTAAATAGATAAATAAAAATTGATAACATTAAATTTTAGTGAGAACTGAGAGGAGTAAAAATTACCCTGTATAGCTCATGGGCGTATAAAAAATACATCCAGTTGGGAAAACTGATTGGCTTTTACTTATAAACTTAAAACTTTATTGGGAGTTCCCTGGTGGTCCAGCACTTAGGACTCGGCACTTTCACTGCCAAGGGCACGGGTTCAGTCCCCCATTGGGGGACTAAGAGCCTGCAAACCAGGCAGCGTGGCCAAAAAACAAACAAAAACCTTTATCTACGCTATTAGAAAAAAGAGTAAAAGTAAATACAGAACAGTGAAAACTCTCTGAAGTTCTTTTTTTTAAAGTTTTAAAAAAAATTATTATTTTTTTAATATTTATTTGGCTGAGCCGAGTTTTAGTTATGGCACGCAGGATCTTTAGTTGCGGCCTGCAAACTCTTGGTTGCGGCATGTGGGATCTAGTTCCCTGACCATGGATCAAACCCGGGCCCCCTACATTGGGAGCACAGAGTCTTAGCTACTGGACCACCAGGGAAGTCTCTCTCTGAAGTTCTAAGACACACTTACTTTCTGTATTCCTCCAACCATCTATAGTCAGCTTCTATTTTGTGCAAACATTTGAAAATAAAATCAAGAGTAGGGAAACAGAGACAAAGGTGAATCCCAGTATCTACATCCTCATGGTTATTATGGGACTCCTAATGCCAAAATCCCAGGGTATTATGAAGATTAACTCCAGTAATATCCATGCGGTTTCCAAAACAGTGCACTGTAATCTACTTGTAAACACATAATAGATGTGTTATGTTCAGTAACACATGTTCAGTGATTGTTGCACTAATGACTATATATATGTTGTTTTCCAAATAGAGACATACTCAAATGTTACAGCCTTTATTAGCCTTCTGTAAACTTTGACGTGCCAGCCAAACATGTGATCCTTCAAGATTGTGATGGTGGTCTTTGATAATAGTTGTTTTGAGATAAAGTGGTTGATGTAAGGGGCTGAGGTGTGGTGTGCCTACTTTCTCTAGTGCTACTAATAACGGGTCTGTGGGAGTAGCATTGGCACAAGGAAGAAACTTGTTAAAGATGCCAATTCATGGGCCCCGTTCCAAACCTGCAGAATCGCAATTTCTTCCATGGGTGCTGGAATGCTTTGTAAGCATATTAAAGTTTGAGAGGCAAGATTTACATAAGTGCTTACAATAAAGATGACATGGCTAGTTTTAATAACTACTATCACCTGTGACCTCCTTCGCAGATTCTGCCTGAGAGCACATTTTAATTTTTTTTTTTTGGCTGTGCTGCACAACATGTGGGATCTTCATTCCCCGACCAGGGGTCGAATCTGCGCCTCCCGTATTGAAGATGGATTCTTAACCACTGGACCACCAGGGAAGTCCCGCATTTTAAAAAATATGAAATGTAGTTAACTTCAATATTATATTTGATTCAAGTGTACAACGTAGTTTCAGATGAGCAACATAATTTATATAGATGACAAATAAATTTGCTTTAATTACGTTCTCCAGGCAATTCCAGGGTGAAACCAGGGTTATGCAACAGGTCTCGCAGGTATTTTTGTGGTGTGAGAGTTGAGTCCAGCCTTTGGTTCAAGGAAAGGTAATAATAGAGTCTGTGTGAGTGGGTCAGGTCAGTGCACCCCACATTCCCCATTCCTGTAGCAGCATTAGTAGCTGAGTGTGAGACAGAAGGGCCTATGGAAACAGGGAAGGAGAATATCATGTTTTGGTCTCCATGTAGGAGCTCATTTTCTTCTGAATCTGTCATGTGACAAAGGATAGGGGAGCGTGGGCTTTCTGCATTTGAGGGGCCTTCTGCCTCTGAGTTTGCGGGTAGCAGGTGAAAGTGCTGTGCCGATGTCTTCAAGGATGTACAGGTGTGATTTCTCTACAAAATATCACCTGCGAAAGAAACCTGGAAATGGAAGAGGAAGAGGAAGAAACGGCAGGTTCTCAGGTAAAATTTGTGATCCAGATCAGCAGCCGTGTCACCTTTTCTTGCTGAAACCCCATGTGTTTAGAACTTGCAAACATTTACTTCTGTACCTCTGGTAGTCCTGCCTAACAAATTTGTTTTCAATACTTCTCTTTTTTTCCTAATGATAGCCAAGGTTAGATCTCTAGGCTGTTCCTCTCTTATATCCCATTGCCTTCTCTCCATTTTCTCCATCCAGTTCCCTTTACAGCATAAAGAATTTCTACCATGAATTACTGATGTGCAAATGTTGAAGATGTTCCCTTTTTGTCATATCAACTTGAGGAGGTGTTGATATACAGGATTCTCACTGAATATGAGGTTGGGTCCTGGGATATCAGTGAAGACAGAGAATATGTAATATTTAGGTCCTGTCTGGATGCAGGATCAGTCTACGTAGACAAGGATAATGAAAATGCACCAATTAAGCTGATTGCTATAGGGCCTAGAATAACCCAGAGTTCTGAAAAAGAGAGCTCTCAATTGCCTCAAGGAAAGACTTCCTATTTAAAATACACAAGAGTACAGGACATGAGAGTTATATGTGGTTTTAAATGTGCTTAGCCTTGTTCTCATGATTAGATTAATGTTTTTTGGTTTGCTTCTTTCTTTGCTTTTTTCCAAAACTGTTCCAGCAATGATGAGGCCTGTGTGCATGGGTCAGCTGATATCAATTTGTCTCATTACAGCTGATGGTAATTTTGTTCACTTGATTCAGGGGCTGTCTGCCAGATTCCTCGACTGAAAAGCTAATAATTTTCCAATTATTGTTAATAGGGTCTTGGAGGGATTTACTAAGAGATGTGCATAAACCATCACATTTCATGTGAATACTACCTGTCTTCTTCATTTCCCTTTACTTGTAGATTGCTTTGGAAAATGAAGGCTCTCACCTTTGTTCAGGTTTTGTTAGTAAGAGTTCTGTAAATGTTCTTTTTAATTCCATTGTCATTTCAGTTATTCTCTTGTTTATTACTTTTTGTATCTCCAGGAAAAGAAAACAAGAGTCCTATAGTATATGTTCAAGTATCTTAAAATGCTATAATATAATCAGCACAAATGAGAAATGAAATAATTTCCTGGAAATAGGGATCTGTTGATGCAAAGAAAATCTTCACGATGTTTCATCTTGTCCTACTCATTTCTTGAGTTGATCTGCATCTTTCACTCTAGATCAGTGATAATTCTAGATATTTATAAAATGAAATAAGATATTTTTGCTCACATCTTAAAATCAAATATCCAACCTTATTTTTTTTTTGGCCACACAGCACGGCTTGTGGAATCTTAGTTGCCCCACCAGGGATTGAACCTGTGCCCTTGGCAATGAAAGCATGGAGTCTTAACTAGGGAATTCCCTCCATTCCTTATTTTTGATTGAGCAGTACTTGGAAGTAGAGTTATGGATCTGCAAATTAGAAGTACTTCCTAAGTGTTTTAAAGGGGCTGTCAGGAAGTACTATTTGGTAAAGTAATTTTCTATAACTTACAGTATCCTCTCTTCTCTACTGAACATAGTACTGGATTGGAAATTATAGAATCCCCAGGATGAGTCATCTTCCTTTTTTTAAATAAACAGGTCTTTCTGTCTCTAAGCTGAACCTGTCACCTTTTTTGAGCAAAGGAAGGAACCCTGGGATGTGAAGAAAAGGAGACAACAGTCATACATCAGATAGGTGGGAATGAAGAAAGCAGATAGCACAGGTGTGATGTCCAAAGGTGAAGGAGGAAGCTAGGCTTTAGAATGTTGTTTGGGAAGCTCTGCTTCGATGGAAGTTATGTTGAGAAGCCTAGGTTTGTCTCTTGCCCTCACAGAGACATATCTCCTGCTCCACTCATATCATGCTCCTAAATTCTCTAAGGATTTTCCTTTTGCTCCAGTGATCTTCCCTGGCAATCAGAGTGAGAGCCAAAGTCTTCCCAATGGCCAGTGAGGGTCTGTATGTTCTGACTCTTCTTCCATTGCTTATGGAGGCCTGGGAAAATCTGTGCACATACAGAGATCTTTCATGGAGTTTATGTGAGTTTCTCCTCCCTTATCTTTGGGGGCACTTGTCTCCTAGAGACACCTACACATTCCACTACAACACTGGGAATGTGAGATAGACTGACTGTCCCCCATTCCAGTCTACATAGAGCATGCTTCCCCATGAACCAGACCCTGTACTAGGTCCTCAGAAATGAACCTGGGAGCCTCACAGTGTTTACTCTGGCCTCACGATAGAATAACCTGGGCCACTTCATTAAGATATCATTGATCCTGGGCCCTGCCAAAGGCTAAATGACAGAATCTATCCGGGTGGGACACAGGGGATGGTAGTTCTGAAAAACACACAAATGATCCCAATGGGGAGTCAAGGCTGAAAATGACTTTGGTGAATGTTGCTCATCAGAATTTCATGGCTATACAGATCACTTATGGATCCCATTAAAAACTGGGGCCCCATACTCTGACGTTATGACTCTCCAAGTCTGGGATGAAGGTCATTAATCTGCACTTTGAGCAACCACTGCTTCCCCCAGACCTCACTTCCAGCAGCATTAATCTAGAGAAATCAAGAACAGCGCCTGAGTGCCTTACATACAACCACCCTATCTGAACGCAAATACTGCTTATTCCCAGGGAAGACCGCTAACAACTTCTGAAAAGATGACATTCTCTGCTCACCACTTTCAAACTGAGTGGGGACTAGAGAAAGCAGTGGGGTCTGAGCAAGACTGTTACAGGGAAACAACATTTATTCATTCATGAAAGGAATGTTTCATGAGAATCTACAGCACGCTCACAGGTATGTGAGGATGCACTATGTTAAGACACTGTGCTAAGATTCTCACATGATGAGAGTTAATTATCGTAATCTGCTGGGAACTGGGTATTCTATGTTCATCTTTCCCAAGAGGGTTTACATGTTGGGCTTACCTTCTTGGGAGTAGAGATTATCTTTGTCTCTTCTCTTTCATTATCACTGATGATAGAAATAAAACCCATCCACCAAATTTCAAGTCCTTTGCTCTCCTTTATCTGAGTCTGAGCATCAAAAATTGTGAATGCCAGATCCATTCACAAAGGTGACAGAGTTTCCAGAAACGCTGGTCTTTGAGCTGCTCCGAAAAGGGTGACCAAGGAATGGGGGCAGAGCCATGGCAGGACTTTTTTTTTTTAGTTGTTTGAGTGGTCATTTTAAATGGAATCTGAACTGATGTTCACTTTCAGGCTCTGCAAGTGTGATTTTGGAAGAGGGGCTATATTCTGGGTGGAAATTCTGGAGCAGCAGAGCTGTGCCCGCATGTTAAGCCTGAAGTATGAAACAGGGATCTGTGGCATCAGATGGGCTGCTCTAGAGGTGGGACTGATGGGTGCCTTATGTGTTTATATTACTCAGGGTGATTCTGGGTGGCCAGTCCCTGATTCTGATCTCGGGGAGAGAGCAGTGAGTGGTGACTTGAAGCGGGATCTTAGTTCCCTGCCCAGGAATTGAACCTGAGTAGCCTGGGTACAAAAACCAGGAATCCTAACGGCTAGGGGCTAGAGGCTAGAGGCAAAATTGCCCTGGCTCTTGCCCTGTTTGATAAATGAATTTCTCAAGGAGGCAAAAACTGCAAAAACAGGTATTAAGTTTATTATCAGAGACACAGCACAACATGTGGGAGAGCACACAGAGAAACAGTTTAAGACAGAAGCAAATATTTATAAATAAATAAATTAATTAATTAATTAATTAATTTTTAAAAAAGGTGGTTAGGAGCACTTTATCTGGAGGAAATAGGGGAGGGGTTTTTCTAGAGAAGACACCAAATCAAAGCAAGGATAATATTTGATTGTATCTTAGCCAGTCACCTTGATTTTGGAAAGCCTAGTTGGCTGTGTATGATTGGTTGTTTCTTTTTTTAAATTTTTTTTATAGTTAACTTTTATAAATTTATTTATTTATTTTTGGCTGCGTTGGGTCTTTGTTGCTGCGCGCGGGCTTTTCTCTAGTTGTGGCAAGCGGGGGCTACTCTTCATTGCGGTGCGCAGGCTTCTCATTGTGGTGGCTTCTCTTGTTGCGGAGCACGGGCTCTAGGCACACGGGCTTCAGTAGTTGTGGCTCACGGGCTCTAGAGTGCAGGCTCAGTAGTTGTGGTGCACAGGCTTAGTTGCTCTGTGGCATGTGGGATCTTCCTTGACCAGGGCCTGAACCTATGTCCCCTCCATTGGCAGGCGGATTCTCAACCACTGCGCCACCATGGAAGCCCCTGATTGGTTGTTCTTAATTTATTTTCTTAGATTAAGGTGCCTTGACTCTGTATTAAGTTTTGTTTGCTTAAATAGGCTACCAAAGCATTAGAGTCGCCTCAGCCTAATGGCCTCCTTGTTTAATTGCTTTAACACTGGATATGCAGTAGGTGGGAAATTATACTTTTCATCCCATTTGCAAGGTAATTTAGCAATTGTCTACCTAATGTAGGAATGCACAGTCATGTTGGTGCAACAATTTCATGTCCCAGAACCACCCAGATAAGCCACATGTGTAGAAATCGAAGATCCACATTCTGTGATAGCAGGAGAAAAACACATGCAGCTATGTAAATGCGTAATTAGGGGAGTGTTTTAGTAAAGTCATTTTATTCATAATTACCATGGAATATGATGTTGTGTCTCTGGGAATGCAGGAAATCCATTTCTACTGGTGTGAAAATATCACCTTCATATATGATTGGTTAAGGAAAGCAATTTGATTGACAGAAAGTTTGATTTGACAATATCTATGTAAATATTGAACTATGTACATAATATTTTAGCGTTTCTCTATGTGTGGATGTGTATTATACAAATTCAAATGTAGTTTGTTACACATGGAAATTGTATATTAAGGAGGATATACTTGGAACTGATGATATTACCTCTGGAGATAAAACTCTTATTGCTTCTGGGGGTGGTTAATTATTGGGCATTTTTACTTGATTTTATTGTTTAAATACTTTATAATTTCATATTTTATAATGTTTATTATTTTATAAATAAATTTGTCTTATGCAAAGTAGTTTTCTATCACTGCCATAACATATGACCACACATTTAGCAGTTTAAAAAACATTCTATAGGGACTTCCCTGGTGGTCCAGTGGTTAAGACTCTGTGCTCCCAATGCAGGGGACCCAGTTTCCATCCCTGGTCAGGTAACTAGATCCCGCATGCTGCAACTAAGATCCCGCATGCCGCAACTAAGACCCGGTGCAGCCAAATAAATAAATAAATAAATAAATATTTTTTAAAAATAAAAAAAATAGAAAACATCCTACAGTGCATAAGTTAGAAATCCAGTAGTCTTAGCTGGGCTTTCTGTTTAGGGTCTTACAAGGTCAGAAATCAGGGTATCATGAGGCATACGTTCTTATCTGCAGCTTCCAGGGGAGAATCCACTTGCAGGACCATTCAGGTGCTAGGCAGAATCCATTTCATTCTGGTAGTTTCCATAGTCACACCTGGCATCTGGTGTCCCTAAAGGAGAGAAGAAATAATGTGTTATTGTTTATTTTTTTCTCTAATCCTTTACTGTGTATTCAGTTGAAGGAATCATCACAAGTATTTTATGTAAGTAAGGTTATTACCTCCAGGTCCCAAATTAGAAACTATTCACGATTAGGTTATGATTTAAATGCAAATCATGGAATTAGTGAATAGGAGAAAACATTAGTGACCCTCAATCCACCCGCTGCAACTACCATCACCCCACCTCCATCCCTCTACTCCTCATTCTCTGTTCCTCACTGTGACCTCAATCTCTCCACCTCTGTGACCTTCAGATATCTCTAGAACTAATTCTTTGCCTTCTAGGCTTCTTTATTTCTCTCCCATGTCCATCCTGTGCATTTTAGACCTCCATCCCCATGAAACCTCTATTCCCCAGATTCCAGAGCTCTCAGCCCAACCCTCCTCCCCTTCTGTTGTTCCCAGGCCTTTTATCCTTTGTATCCTCCTTCTCCCTTGCCCTTTATCCTCCCCTCATTCCAGTGACTTCAGCCCATTTCTCGTGTCCTGTATGTCTAATGCCCTCAAATGTTCCAGTCATCAGTTATCAAGTGTCCTTAATTTCCTCATGACCCTGCACCCATTTCCCCCAACCCTGTAATTCCTGACTCTGCAATTTCCTCTGCAATTTTTTTTGGAATAGTTTGAGAAGAATAGGTGTTAACTCTTCTCTGAAGTTTGGTAGAATTCACTTGTGAAGCCATTTGCTCCTGGACTTTCAGTGGTTGGAAGTTTTTGTTTTTGTTTTATAACTGATTCAATTTCATTACTGGTAATTTGTCTGATTATATTTTCTATTTCTTCCTCCTTCAGTCTTGAGAGATTGTACATTTCTAAGAATTTGTCCATTTCTTTTGGGTTGTCCACTTTATTAGCATATAATTGTTCATAGTAGTCTCAGGCTCTTTGGTATTTCTGTGGTGTCAGTTGTACCTTCCCCTTTTTCATATCTGATTTTATTGATTTGGGCCTTCCCTCTCTTATTTTTTTCTTGATGAGTCTGGCTAAATTTTGTTTTATCTTTTCAAAGAACCAGCTGTTAGTTTCATTGATCTTTTCTATTGATTTTTAGTCTCTATTTCTTCTCTAATCTTTATGATTTTTTTTATTTTACTAACTTTGAGCTTTGTTCTTTTTCTAGCTCCTTTGGGTGTAAGGTTAGGTTGTTCATTTGAGATTTTTCTTGTTTCCTATGGTAAGCTTGTATCACTGTAAACTTCCCTTTTAGAATTGCTTTTGCTGTGTCCGATAGATTTGGATTGTTGTGTTTTCATTTTCACTTGTCTCTAGGTGTTTTTAAATTTCCTCTTTGATTTCTTCAGTGATCCATTGGTTGTTTAGCAGCATATTGTTTAGCCTCCACGTGTTTGTGTTTTTTGCAGTTATTTTCTTGTAGTTGATTTGTAGTCTCCTAGCACTGTGTTTAGATACTTGATATGATTTCAATTTACTTAAATTTACTGAGGGTTGTTTTGAGGCCTAGCATGTGATCTATCCTGGAGAAATTTCCATGTGCACTTGAAAAGGAAGTGTATAAGTGTATTGTGTTGCTTTTGGATGGAATGTGCAATATATATATATATATATATATATATATATATCTCGTCTCCATCTGGTCTAATGTGTTACTTAAGGCCAGTGTTTCCATATTGATTTTCTGTCTGGATGACCTGTCCATTGTTATAAGTGGGGTTTTAAAATTCCCTACTTTTATTGTGTTACTGTCAATTTCTCCCTTTATGTCAGTTAATATTTGCTTTATGTATTTAGGTGCTCCTATGTTAAGTGCATAAATACTTACAATTGTTATAAGTTCTTCTTGGATTGATCCCTTGATCATTATGTAGTGTCCTTCTTTGTTTCTTTTAACAATCTTTATTTTAAAGGATAATTTGTCTGATATAAGTATTGCTACTGTGGCTTTCTTTTGATTTCCATTTGTATGGAATACCTTTTTCCATCCCTCCACTTTCAGTCAGTGTTATGTCTTTAGATCTAAAGTGTGTCTCTTGCAGCCAGCATATATACAGGTATTGTTTTTGTATCCATTCAGCCACTCTATGTCTTTTGATTGGAACATTTAGTCCATCAATGGACTATGTATGTTCTTATTGCCATTTTGTTAATTGTTTAGGGATTGTTTTCTAGGTCTTTTTTGTTCCTTCTTTTTGTTCTCTTCTCTTGTGATTTAATGGCTATCTTTAGTGTTATGTTTGGATTCCTTTTACTTTTGTGTGTGTGTGTCTATTATAGATTTTTGGTTTGTGGTTATCGTCAGGCTTATATATAGCAATCTATATATTTGTATCTATGATTATTTTACATGGCTGATCTCGTAATTTCAAATGCATTTTCACAAGCCTGCATTTGTACTAGCCTCCCCTCATGATTACTGTCTTGATACCACATTTTACATCTAATTGTTCTGTGTATCCCTTAACTGTTTATTGTCAATATAGATGATTTTACTACATTTGTAAATGTAACTTTCCTACTAGATTTGTGCATGGATGATTTTCTACCTTTACTATATGTTTTCCTTTAACAATGAGCTTTTTTCCTTTCATAATTTTCATGTTTCTAGTTGTGGCCTTTTCTTTTTTGCTTAGAGAATTTCCTTTAACATTTCTTATAAAGGAGGTTTGGTGGTTCTGAACTCTTAGTTTCTGCTTGTCTGTGAAGCTTTTGATCTATCAATCTGATCAAGAACCTTGCTGGTTAAAGTATACCTGGTTGTAGGTTTCTTTTTCCCTTTCATCACTTTGAATATGTTGTGCCACTCCCTTTTTTTTTTTCCTTTTCTTTTTATTTATTTATTTATTTTTGGCTGCGCTGGGTCTTCATTGCTGCATGAGGGCTTTCTCTAGTTGTGACAAGCAGGGGCTACTCTTCGTTGCAGTGCACGGGCTTCTCATTGCCGTGGCTTTTCTTGTTGCAGAGCACAGGCTCTAGGCACATGGGTTTCAGTAGTTGTGGCTCGCGGGCTCTAGAGCATAGGCTCAGTAGTTATGGTGCACGGGCTTAGTTGCTCTGAGGCATGTGGGATCTTCCCGGACCAGGGCTTGAACCCGTGTCCCCTGCACTGGCAGGCGGATTCTTAACCACTGTGCCACCAGGGAAGCCCATGCCACTCCCTTCTGACATGCAGAGTTTATGCTGAAAAGTCAGCTGATAGCCTTAATGGGAGTTCCCTTGTAAGTAATGTGTTACTTTTCTCTTGCTACTTTTAACATTCTCTCTTTAATTTTTGCCATTTTTATATACAATATGGGGACTTCCCTGGTGCTCCAGTGGTTAAGGATCCACCTTCCAATGCAAGGGACGCGGGTTTGATCCCTGGTCGGGGAACTAAGATCCCACATGCCACAGGGCAACTAAGCCTGCGCGCCGCAACTGCTGAGCCTGTGTGCTCTGGAGCCTGTGTGCCACAACTAGAGAGAAGCCCATGCACTGCAATGAAGAGCCTGTGGGCTGCAACTAAGACCTGATGCAGCCAAATAAATAAATATTAAAAAAAATAATAATATACAATGTGTCTTCGTGTCTTCCTCTGTGGGTAATCCTGTATGGGACATTCTGCGCTTCCTGAACTTGGATGTCTGTTTCCTATCCCAGGTTAGGGAAGTTTTCATGTATTATGTCTTCAGTTATGTTCTCAGCCTCCTTTTCTCTCTCTTCTTTTTCTGGGTCCCCTATAATGCAAATATTAGTGTGCTTGATGTTCTTACAGAGGTCTCTTAAACTGTTCTCATTTCTTTTCCTTCCTTTTTTCTTTTCAGTATGAGTGGTTTCAACTACTCTGTCTTTCAGCTCACTGATACATTCCTTTGTATCATTCAGTCTACAGTTGATTCCTTCTAGGGTGTTTTTCATTTCAGTTATCTTATTCTTCACCTCTGATTGTTCTTTATATTTTCTAAATTTTTGTTAAAAATTTCTGACTCGTCTGTGCATCCATTTCTCCCCCGAGTTCTTTTGTCATCTTTATCATCACTACCCTGAACTCTTTCTTGGGTAGATTACCTATTTCCACTTTACTTAGTTCTCCTTTTGGGGTTTTATTTTGTTCCTTTGTTTGGAACAGGTTCCTCTGTCACCTCATTTTGCCTAATTTGCTGTTTATATTTTTATGTATCTTATAGATTGGTTATGTTTATTTCTTAACATTGGAGAAGTGGCCTTTTGCAGGAGACATCCTATATGTCCCAGTAGTGCACTCCCCTCTCATCACCAGAGCTTTATGCTCTAGAGGTTTCCCCTGTGAGGGCTGTGTCGGTCTTCCTGTCATGGTAGGCTCATTATATGGGTGGTCTGGTAGGCTTGGTTTGCCCCTGGACTTGTTGGTTGCTGGGTCCTGCCTTGTGCAGAGGCTCCTGGCTAGCTATGTGTTGTTAACTGTGTCAGGCGGTGGCTTACTGCAGAAACCTGGGGTGGGGGGACTAGTGCTGCATTACTGGTGGGTGGAGTCAGCGTCCAGGAAATCTCAGGGCTGTTGCCCAACCACTGTGGGTGAAGCCAGGTCCTGGAGTCTGGTTGCAGGTCCCAGGGGTCCCAGAACTTGTGTTTTATCATGGGTGGGTGAGGCTGCTTTCTCACACAGTTGGCTGCAGGGCCCAGGGTGTCTTGAACCTTCTGTTGGACTGCTGATGGTTAGGGCCAGGGCCCAGCTGGTCTCCAGGGAAGGATCTGGCCTGCTAGTGGGTGGGCTGTGTCTGTAGGCTGTGGGGCTATAGTTTTCTTGTGGCTGGTGTCTGCCCACTGGTGGGTGAAGCTGAGCCTGAGGCTAGAGCAGGCTTGCTGGTGGCTGGCGCTGGGGCCCAGCCAGTCCCAGGGCATGATCTGGCCTCCTGGTGGGTGGGCCAGATCCACAGACTGCAGGGCTGTGATTTTCTTATGGCTGGTGTCCACCCATTAGGGAAGCTGGTCCTGAGGCTAGAGCAGCTTCCCTAGAGGGTGTGGCTCGAGCCCATGGGATTCTGGGGATGGTGCCTGCCCACTGTTGGTTGGAGCTGGGTCCCAGGTTCTCCGGCTAGAGGGCGCCGAGAGTCTTGGGTTGGGTTTAGTGCCTGTGCACTGGAGCGTGGGGCCGGGTCCTGGGCCCTCTGTTGGACAGGATCATGTCCAGGGGTGGTTGTGGACTCCCAGGCTCATAAGGCAGTCTTCCTGCCAGTGCCTGAGGCTGTGTCCATGCCGTGTTAGTTGCTTGTCCTGAGGCGTCCCAGCACTGGCACTTATATGCTGTTTGGTCTGGGCAGAGCTGGGTATTGGGGCTATAAGCTAGAAGGAGGATTCCAAAATGGCATTTGTCAGTACCAGTGTCCATGTGGTAGAACAAGCTCCCCCCAATTGCTGCAGTCAGTGTCTGTGTCCCCAGGGTGAGCTGTAGTTGCCTCCTGCCTCTCTGGGAGGCTCTCCAAGATCAGCAAGTAGGTCTGACCCAGGATCCTATCATATTACTGCTTCTTCCCTCCATCCCAGAGCCTGTGAGATTTTTGTGTGTGCCCATTTAGAGTGAAGTCTCTATTTCCCCCAACCCTCTGGGACTCCTGAAATGAAGCCTCACTGGCCTTCAAAGCCACATTCTCTGGGTCATCACCCCTTTTTCCACAAGACTGTGAAATGGATATTGACAGTGGGGAATTGTAACAGGGAAGAGCCAAATCGGACTACATGTTGGATCTGTTTCTTTTACTTCAACCTTTGCTTTCCGCCACTTTTGTTCACTAAAAGGATACTGTCTACACATAATGGCCTGCCTCGGGGAACCCTGCCCCTCTGCCTGAATGTTAAACCAAAGTACCTTTGTTTAGGGAAACATCTGGACCCTGTTCCACCTGTGGATGGCTACAAGGAAGAAGAAATTAACACATTACCTCCCCAGGCTGGCCATTCCAGGGGACATTTGCAAAACTTATGGCCTTTTTACTTTACTTCCTCATCTCCTCCCCCTCTCTGTGCTATAAAAGAAACTGGCATCCAAACCCTGAGAAGACAGTTATTTTGAGACTTTAGTCTGTCATCTACTCGGCCTGCTGGCTTTCCGAATAAAGTATTCCCTGCCTCAACACCTCGTCTTCGATTTATTAGCCTGTCATGCGGCAAGCAGGGGGAGCTTGGACTCGGTAACAGTTACAAAATGATGACACTCTAACTTATCATTTAGCCTTCATTTATGAGCTGAAATATTTCCATAAAGGGAGTGTTTAGTTATATTACAGTTCATATAGGTAATGTAGACTAAATGCTGAATTTTTGCCTTCATTTACTGGTATTCAAAATAATGTGTTAGTTACCTAGCATCTTCCAAAGTTAATTTCTTTTTTTTTCAGTGAACTCATAGAATTAAATATCCTTGATGTATTTTAATTCATTACAGGAAATTCTGATTGCTGTTAATTAATATCATCCTTCTTTGGCCCTGGGGGCTTTGGAACAGCCCTCTGTCTCCAGTAGTTTATTTGTTTCTGATGTGACAATACGTTCCAGGCTCCTCTTATCCCTTTCCAGCCCTGGAATCAGCCATTTCTCCAGGAACCTAGTTTTCTCTTAAAGGAAAATGGTATAGAGTGATGACAGTCTGGTGCCAGAGGTTGGTCCTTGTTTGGGGACTTTTTCAGTGGACAGAGCTAGGACCTATATCTGCATTTTTAAAAGATAATATCATCAAGTGTTTATAGTGATACTTCTAATTCAAATGCAGAACTATATAGGATTTTAATTCGACCTCATCAGTCTTATATCTGCTTCTTTTCACATGTTGAAATTTTCAGGGTCCAAAACACCAAGATAATTACTTATCTGCATCATCCCACATGTGTAGAACATTTCAATAACAGAGCGTGCAGTGTCTAATTTTATCTGAAAGGTCAGGGTGAAAAGAACAGTTGTTGACAAGATGAGGATGCATATTCCGGTTAGAGCAAACAGCATGTACAAAGATCCAGAGGCTGGAGAGCACATAGTTCATTTAGGAAGGAGCAGGTCCTGTTCTACGGGAGGGGTGAGGGGTTCCAGAGTCGGGAAGGCATTGCAACACAATGGGCCTTCACATTCAATGCTGTGGATGTTAGAGCATCCACCAGATCTTGTGTTTGTTTTTAATAAACAATATGACTTTTCTACTTTGTCTATATAAGCAGAACTTCGGTGTGAGAAAACGGTAGGGGTTACTTGAAGAGTTACTACTGTCCTTAACTGTTATACAGCAGTTCAGGGAAAACACCAGTGAAAGTGTAGCTCACTTATTTTCTGACATTTGAAGATGCAGTTGCATACTAATGACCCATCGTCGCGGCATTTTTCTCCCCACAGAGGACAAAGTATGGACCATCGTGTCTCACGATTTGCAGACACAGACGGCGGTGGTGCGCTACAACCCAGAAGAATACTCAGCTCATTTTCAGCGCCTCCATGTGGGCAGGATGTCACCTATTTCTGCAAGATGTCGAGGTTGTGGAACCCCCCAGGTAGGCTGAACACGGAGGGTTACTGTTCATTGCTATCTCAGCTAGTGGTTGGAATGATGGAAACAATCCAGCAGGTGTGGCTTATTCTCTTAATAGGCCAGTCTTCAAAGTGCCGGTGGCTGTGAAAGTGAAATACAACCCCTTGGTCTGTTTTCTGGGGAAGGAAGCTAAGAACGTACCACTGGAAAAATAAATTTCCATTGTTTTCATAGATTTTTTTCAATTTTTTATGCATATATGTGTGTGTGAGTGCTTCTAGTGTTTAATTATCAGTAGTAGCTTTGGGCAAAAGTTTATCAGAGCTCCTTGTGAGCTTTCAAGTAGTTCCCTTTGAGTTCTTCAGTTGTCTTCAATGTAAAGATGAAAGAATTCCAAAGTCTGTCCACCGGTAAATAGCATATAGAATAGCGATGGAATTTAGAGCTCTTTGTTGTCTGTAGTCATTTAACAGTATCTGTTGGTCAAGAAGTCCTCCCCAAATTTCTTTTTCATGATGGCTTACTTTTAGCAGTGCTTCAGGATGTGTGTGTGTGTGTACGCTACGGATGTAGAAAATAGAGAGTTCACAAAGGGTATCCTGGAATTATCTTTAATGCAAGACCTATACCCTCTGGGGTTCTTGGCAGTAAATTCAACACGATGACAGAAAACTAAACCTCTCTGTCTCTAGTATAACACAGTGGAAATAACGCATATGCTTTGAGTCAGAGAAACATAGGTTCACATTTTTTAGCCTAGCTGCTCCTTGGGTATGTGACTTTGGGGG
This sequence comes from Balaenoptera borealis, assembly GCF_965194805.1. NCBI lineage: Eukaryota > Metazoa > Chordata > Mammalia > Artiodactyla > Balaenopteridae > Balaenoptera > Balaenoptera borealis. Next base: position 5,414,342 of record NC_138874.1, read on the forward strand.
AGTTGCCTGAACTCTCTGCCTCAGTTTCCAGTGTCTTTTTCAGTCAAATAAGGATCATAATGCCTATTTCAGGGTGATTGTGAGAATTGAATGAGGTAATGTACTAAGTGCTTATTATAGGGCTTGATGCACTTAAGGACTTAATAAATAGCAAATAGTATATTGATTACTTTTTAATATTAAGCAACTTTGGAAGTAGCATTATGTCAGAGACCAAAGGGCTGTTTGATGCCCCAAATCAGTGTTGTATTGGAGCCAATGTTGTAGGGAGTCACAGAGAAGAGTTATAAGCAAGACAGTCTATAATATTTTGAAGATTTAAGTACTTTTTATGTGCAAAGCCTTGTGCTAAAATTACAAACAAGTGTAACCTATGAACTCTAAGAAAGTAAAATCTGTAAAATAGGAAAATGATTCGTTCAGACAAGTAGTGCTTATGCTATCTGGAGAAAGAAGACATGACCATGGCTGGGATGTTAAAGTGATGCTTCATTAAAGAGGTCGAAAGACAATTCAAGGTCATGGAAAGAGAGGAAACAAGAGTCTGAAAGGCAGAATACGAATGATCCTTCAGGCCACAGTGAGAAGGAGTTTAGCAGAAGCAGAGCTCATGTCAAAGAGCAGTAAGAAATAAGGTTGGAAAGTAAAAATGGGAAAAACTGTGGAGGAAACGAAATGAGATGCTGGGAATTTTCCCTGAAGGCCCGTGCTTCTCAGGCTTTAGTGTGCATGCGAATAACCTGGAGAGATTAATAAGACACAAATTGCAGGGCTCCATTTCCTGAATTTCTGATTCAGTAGGTCTGAGGCAGGGCTGCAGAGTTTTCATTTGTTACAAGCGCTGTGGACTGAATTCTGGCCCCAAAATTCATACATTGAAGTTCTCATCCCCAATGTGACCCTATTTGAAATAGGGCTTTTAGGAGATAATGAAGGTTAAATGAGGTCATAAGGCTGGGTTCCTAATCTGATTGGATTGGTGGCTTATAAAAAGAGGAAGAGCCAGGAAGAAAGCTCTCACCAGAAACCAAACTGGCCAGCACCTTGATCTTGGACTTCCAGCCTCCAGCTCTGTATGGAAACAAACACGTTGTTTTATCCACCTAACCAGTGGTCTTTTGTAATAGCAGCCAGAGCAGACGAGTACAATGAGTCCCCAGGTAGTGATGAAATAGCTGGTCTAGAGACCACTCTGGGAACCATGGCTATGGGCAATGGAAATCCGTTAAGGTCCCTACAACCATTTTTCTGTCCACCTTCACTTATCACAATCTTTTTTTTTTTTTTTTTTTAATTGGATCCTGTTTTCACTGCCAGGAAAAGTCAACCAAGGATTATAGAAAATCTAGGCACAATTAATGAATCCCGTCAGCTTGTCTGCACTCAGTTCCATGAGTGAGTGCTCCCTGTTCATTTCACTCTAAAGATTTCAGTCAATCAGTCTCCACTCCTGGAGGGGATGGGGTGAGCAAAAATTGCTGACCAGAAAAATAACTTGGCACCATCAGCTTTATTTTCTTCCATTCTCCTATTAAACTTCAAAGTCAACTTCTACTGTTTGAATTTTGCTCTGGTGGTTAAAAAAACACAATGCAACTTCCAAATATTGATAAGTTTAACTCACGGTTCAGGCACCAGGAGAATTAGGTTGGAGGTAAGAGAAACTGTTTGCCTTTAGTGCTTCTGGTCTTGTAGTTCATTTTTTCCCTTCCCTCACTGGTACCTTCTGTCCCTTCCCCCAGCCACCAAGAAACCTCACACACTTATTACCCTCCTCTTGAAAACACAGGATGTCCAAACCATGAGAAAACATGGGTAAATTTGTTTTTAACCAGTACTTCAGTTACATTTTCTAATAATAAGCTAAACACACTTCTCTTCAACCTCCAGACACCTTTTCAGAGGATGAACTACTAGATTGAAATCAAGAGTGAACTGTTAGGGCTTCCCTGGTGGCACAGTCATTAAGAATCCTCCTGCCAATGCAGGGGACACTGGTTCGAGCCCTGGTCCGGGTAGATCCCACATGCCGCGGAGAAACTAAGCCCACACGCCACAACTACTGAGCCTGCGCTCTAGAGCCCTCAAGCCACAACTACTGAGCCCGTGAGCCACAACTACTGAGCCCGCGAGCCACAACTACTGAAGCCCGTGCGCCTAGAGCCCGTGCTCCACAACAAGAGAAGCCACTTCAATGAGAAGCCCGAGCACCACAACGAAGAGTAGCCCCACCTCGCCGCAACTAGAGAAAGCCCACGTGCAGCAACTGAGACCCAGCGCAGCCAAAAATAAATAAATAAAATAAATAAATTAAAAAAAGAAAAGAGTGAACTGTTAATCTGCACAGTAAGCACACTTTTTTGTATTTCCAGACATTTGCAGGTTATCATTGTACTTAATAAACTGTACCTTGAAAATAAGTTTATCATATGCTTCTTGCCTTTTGGGACACCCTCCATGTATCAAATTTTCACTCACATAGGATCCGTACTTAATAAATGTTTGCTGACTGGAATGAAATGAAAAATATATAGCTTTAAATATTACCTCATCCAAACTTCAGGCAGTTGTGTTTTTTTATTTATTTATTTGGCTGCACCGGGTCTTAGTTGCAGCACACAAGATCTTTGTTGCGGCATGCGGGATCTAGTTCCCTGACCAAGATGGAACCCCGGCCCCCTGCATTGGGAGTGTGGAGTCTTAACCACTAGATTACCAGGCAAGTCCCAGGCAGTTGTTTTTAAACAAGTGTGTATGTCAGAATTTTCAGGTTGCTCGTCACAATGCTGATTCCCGTGATTTTGACTTGGTAGAACTTGGTTGAGGCACAGAAATGTTTGCTTTTTTTTTTTGTGATGCCGCGTGGCTTGTGGGATCTTCTTTCTCCAACCAGGGATTGAACCCGGGCCCTCGGCAGTGAGAGCGCAGAGTCCTAACCACTGGACCTCCAGGGAATTCCCAGGAATGTTTGCTTTTAACAAACATCCAGGAGTCATTCTGTGACCCATACATTGAAAAATACCATCTTGAATTTATGGCATGAGGTCTCTCATGTTGGATTTTCAGGTGTCAGTCCTCCATGTGGGAGAGGATTAAAGGGAACATTAGAACTTGTCTGACCAATTGCCATAAAATGGCATATATAACTACCTGTTCCTTCAGCTAAAATATATTGGCGTGGTGGTATTTTTAAAATCCTTTTCATAGACTAAATATTGTAAAGTGAATTTCAGCCTCCCCTTCTAAGTCATTTTTCGCATCCCAATTTCTATTTTCCAGGCTAATTAATCAGTAGAACAGCTGAGGCAAGAAAAAGGAGTTGTTGATATAGCAAGTTTTCCTGTATTATTGTATTCTGTACATGTCCAAGTGAGAAAACATGATTTAATATAAATCTTTAATTTGCCATTTCAAGGAGCTGATGTTTGTTCTAATTAGTTTTTTCCCTCCTTCCTGGTAAAATGAAATTTTTTCTTTTCTTTTACATTTTTGGTCGTGTTGGGTCTTTCTTGCTGCGCGTGGGCTTTTCTCTGGTTGCGGCGAATGGGGGCCACTCCTCGCTGCGGTGGCCTCTCCCATTGTGGAGCACGGGCTCCAGGCGCATGGGCTTCAGTAGTTGTGGCTCGCGTGCTCCAGAGCACAGGCCCAGCAGTTGTGGTGCACGGGCCTAGCTGCTCTGCAGCATGTGGGATTCCCCCAGACCGGGGATCAAACCCGTGTCCCCTGCATTGGCACGTGGACTCCCAACCACTGCGCCACCAGGGAAGCCCTGCAATTTTAATACTCACTCTTAACTAAGGCTGAATTATATTGGAACTGCTGCAGTAGAACTTGGGACATCAGTTTGAATACAGAGTATATTCATTAGCATTATGGCAATTAAAATGAATATCAAATGGGTTTGTAATAGCTATGCACTTAAAATGTTGTTTTAAGAGCCTTACTACCCTCAAGAGTTCATGTGGGGCTCTATAGTTTCTAGTGATACTTATGATAAAGAGTTGATTTTGTATGTATATGGGCCTCATTTTTATTTTGATAAGTGGTTGTACCATACCATTAGCTAATAAATGTAGAATTACTCATTCATGGTTTCTCACAACTTTTACAAGGATAGTAATATATGACCTGCAACGTTATCTCTTCTTTTTTATCACTACAAAATTCTTAAAAAGAATGAATTTAATTTTAATTTTATTATTATTTTAATAAATTTATTTATTTATTTTTGGCTGCATTGTGTCTTTGTTGCTGCGCACGGGATTTCTCTAGTTGCAGCGAGCAGGGGCTACTCTTTTTTGCGGCACGCGGGCTTGTCATTGCGGTGGCTTCTCTTGTCGCGGAGCACAGGCTCTGGGCACGTGGGCTTCAGTAGTTGTGGCATGTGGACTCAGTAGTTGTGGCACACGGGCTCTAGAGCGCAGGCTCAGTAGTTGTGGCGCACGGGCTTAGTTGCTCCGCGGCATGTGGGATCTTCCTGGAACGGGGCTCGAACCCGTGTCCCCTGTGTTGGCAGGCGGATTCTTAACCACTGCGCCACCAGCAAAGTCCAAAAGAATCAACTTTATTATTATTATTTTTTAAATTTTTATTTATTATTTATTTATGGCTGTGTTGGGTCTTTGTTTCTGTGCGAGGGCTTTCTCTAGTTGTGGCAAGTGGGGGCCACTCTTCATCGCGGTGCGCGGGCCTCTCACTGTCGCGGCCTCTTTTGTGGAGCACAGGCTCCAGACACGCAGGCTCAGTAATTGTGGCTCACGGGCCTAGTTGCTCCGTGGCATGTGAGATCTTCCCAGACCAGGGCTCGAACCCGTGTCCCCTGCATTGGCAGGCAGATTCTCAACCACTGCGCCACAAGGGAAGCACAAGAATCAACTTTAAAGTAATGCTTTTGCCATTCTTTATGGTCATATATATTCTTGCAATTTAACTGTTCAATTGTCCTTAATCAACTTTATAAAAGACATAGAAACAAGACAAAGTTATTTGATTTCATGCCAAGTTGAAAATAAACAAATTAATTCTACCCAAACAGACAAAACATTAATAGGTATCCAAAACCACAGGGATGTCAACATGTTTTATATTTATATCCCTGAGACTGCAAGTATACTGATATCTGAAGTTAATGAAGGGCAGAAATCTTTAAAGTAGAATGAAATCTACTTCTGAAATAAATACCTTAAGAACTTGAATTTGATAAATTAGATACCAGGAGAAAGTTTCACTTAGATCCCACTTGAGTCAAGTCTTAGGCAACAATCCTAATGCTTTTAGATGTCAAAAATATTTCTCTATATTTGGACAAGACTTACTAGCCTGATTGAAAATGCTTCTTTGTGTATCTAAGATGCACCATCATCATGTATTTATTTTACAAAACATTGTGCTTTCTAATTAAGAATTTTCTGCTGAAGTGTTTATTCCCTACTATATAAATATTTATTTAATTATAGAGGTATAAAGTTGATATGTTTTCTATTTTTCTGACTATATTTAGTGTTGTTTTCATTGGTTCCCAGTGTTTCATTTCTTTTAATTTCTCAATGTAGTCTTGTTCTCATAAGTCATAGTTTTATTGTTTCTTTTGTTGAAAGAAGCAGTATAAATTATCCATCCTTTTTGGGTAGTTTACTATTAGATTTTGTATCCATTGAAAAGGAGTTAAGTTCACAATTTTTGCCTGTAAAGTAAGTTGCATAAAATTCAATATACCTTTTTTTTTTTTTTAGACATCTTTATTGGAGTATAATTGCTTTACAGTGGTGTGTTAGTTTCTGCTGTATAACAAAGTGAATCAGCTATACATAAACCTATATCCCCATATCTCCTCCCTCTTGTGTCTCCCTCCCACCCTCCCTACCCCACCCCTCTAGGTGGACACAAAGCACCGAGCTGATCTCCCCGTGCTATGTGGCTGCTTCCCACTAGCTATCTATTTTACATTTGGTAGTGTATATATGTCCGTGCCACTCTCTCACTTCGTCCCACAGTTTAATGACACTAAACTGTGATTTGGTCGCATCCAGAAGACAAGAAAACATGACTCTGATGTTGTAACTTATAACCTATTTTTAGCAAAAAATTCTAAACTTTGGTGAAGCTATCAAGAAAGTGAATTTTCCAAGTTTGTGATATGCATTATAAGAAACTATGATGTTTAACTATTGAAACAATATCTTAATAAAACACTGCTCAGCTGCAACTAAATATTGACATTTTCAGTAAATGAGATCTATGGTGATTAGTCTGTATATTAATCAAAAGATTAATGATTTATCTAATTAATTATTGTGTTAAATAATTGTGCTGAAATCAGAGGATACAATTAAATGGGACAAGCAAGGAAGAGAGTAATAACTAAAAGGTAAAATTAGAAAATTAAATCTAGTAATGCTCCACACCCAGGCAACTAGCATCTTCACAGAGGACACTGTAGTTAAAAGGTACAGAGTGGTACAGAGGAGCGTAGAGGCTATTTCAGCAATGTGGATAGGAGCTGATGAAAGCCTCAGCTGGAATAATGGATGAGAGACTCAATCCATAAATATTTATTGCTTTTTGTATAACGTCTAGGCTGAGATGTGAAGGATTCATGCAATTCAACTAAGAAAAAAATGGCAGGGGCACTCCTAGGTCTGAGATGTCAGAATGGGTAATATTCTGAGATGCAGGTCAAGGAACACAGAACTTTGAAGGAAATGAGAGAGGTTAGAGTGGCTGCAGCAGAGAACTTGAGTGTGAGAGAGAGGAAAGCAGACTGAGGGGATCAGTCCAGAGTCTCCGCGTGATGTTAAGGATTTCACTCGAAGGGCAAAAAGAATGGTTGTAAGTATGGGAATTCTGACTGTGATGTGGAGAATAGAATCCAGGAAGGGCAGAGTTTGTATAAAGAGACCATCTGGCACAGTGTCACAGGAGTACAGATGAGACAGGATGACTGGGAGGTTCACTGGGAATTAAAAGGAAAAAACATTTTTTTTAAGTTTAGATAGTAGAATATACAGGGTCTGTGATTGCTTCTATGTGGAATAACTTTAGGGGCAGTGAAAATGCAATCCTCCCATGTACCCAGGGGTAAGGATAAAATGAATGACTGCGAACAGTTGTAAAGCCTTCATAAGATGACTCAAAAAGGTCACAGGAGGAGCAAGAAAAGAACAGAAGGAAGAAGGGACTTCTCTGGTTGTCCAGTGGCTGACTCCATGCTCTCAATACAGGGGGCCCAGGTTCTATCCCTGGTCAGGGAACTAGGTCCCACATGCTGTAACTAAGAATTCCCATGCCTCAACTAAAAAAAAAAAAAAAAAAGATCCCGCGTGCTGCAGCAAAGATCCCGCGTGCTGCAACTGAGACCCGGCACCGCCAAATAAATAAATATTTAAAAAAAAAGAGAATAGAAGTAAGAAAACACTAGTTTGAAAAAAATGATTTAAGGAGAGGATACTGCTAATTAAAGGGACTCAAAAGTAATGATCAGGGCTTCCCTGGTGGCACAGTGGTTAAGAATCCGCCTGCCAATGCAGGGGACACGGGTTCGAGCCCTGGTCCAGGAAGATCCCACATGCCGCGGAGCAACTAAGCCCGTGTGCCACAACTACTGAGCCCACGTGCCTAGAGCCTGTGCTCCACAACAAGAGAAGCCACTGCAATGAGAAGCCCATGCACTGCAACGAAGAGTAGCCCCTGTTCACCGCAACTAGAGAAAAGCCCACGCGCAGCAACGAAGACCCAAGGCAGCCAAAAATAGATAAATAAATAAATTTATTAAAAATAAAAAAGGAGTCAGCTCTACTCACCACCAGAGCCTCCCATCAAGCCTCTTAGATAGCCTCAACCACCAGAGGGCAGACAGCAGAAGCAAGAAAAACTACAATCCTGCAGCCTGTCGACCAAAAACCACAGTTACAGAAAGATAGACAAGATGAAAAGGCAGAGGGCTATGTACCAGATGAAGGAACAAGAAAAAACCCCAGAAAAACAACTAAATGAAGTGGAGATAGGCAACCTTCCAGAAAAAGAATTCAGAATAATGATAGTGAAGATGATCCAGGACCTCGGAATAAGAATGGAGGCAAAGATGGAGAAGATGCAAGAAATGATTAACAAAGACCTAGAAGAATTAAAGAACAAACAAACAGAGATGACCAATACAATAACTGAAATGAAAACTACACTAGAAGGAATCAATAGCAGAATAACTGAGGCAGAAGAACGGATAAGTGACCTGGAAGACAGAATGGTGGAATTCACTGCTGCGGAACAGACTAAAGAAAAAAGAATGAAAAGAAATGAAGACAGCTTAAGAGACCTCTGGGACAACATTAAACGCAACAACATTCGCATTATAGGGGTCCCAGAAGGTGAAGAGAGAGAGAAAGGACCAGAGAAAATATTTGAAGAGATTATAGTCGAAAACTTCCCTAACATGGGAAAGGAAATAGCCACCCAAGTCCAGGAAGCGCAGAGAGTCCCATACAGGATAAACCCAAGGAGAAACACGCCGAGACACATAGTAATCAAAGTGGCAAAAATTAAAGACAAAGAAAAATTATTGAAAGCAGCAAGGGAAAAACAACAAATAACATACAAGGGAACTCCCATAAGGTTAACAGCTGATTTCTCAGCAGAAACTCTGCAAGCCAGAAGGGAGTGGCATGATATACTTAAAGTGATGAAAGGGAAGAACCTACAACCAAGATTACTCTACCCGGCAAGGATCTCATTTAGATTTGATGGAGAAATCAAAAGCTTTACAGACAAGCAAAAGCTAAGAGAATTCAGCACCACCAAACCAGCTCTACAACAAATGCTAAAGGAACTTCTCTAAGTGGGAAACACAAGAGAAGTAAAGGACCTCCAAAAACAAACCCAAAACAATTAAGAAAATGGTCATAGGAACATACATATCGATAATTACCTTAAACGTGAATGGATTAAATGCCCCAACCAAAAGACATAGACTGGCTGAATGGATACAAAAACAAGACCCATATATATGCTGTCTACAAGAGACCCACTTTAGACCTAGGGACACATACAGACTGAAAGTGAGGGGATGGAAAAAGATATTCCATGAAAATGGAAATCAAAAGAAAGCTGGAGTAGCTATACTCATATCAGATAAAATAGACTTTAAAATAAAGAATGTTACAAGAGACAAGGAAGGACACTACATAATGATCAAGGGATCAATCCAAGAAGAAGATATAACAATTATAAATATATATGCACCCAACATAGGAGCACCTCAATACATAAGGCAACTGCTAACAGCTATAAAAGAGGAAATTGACAGTAACACAGTCATAGTGGGGGACTTTAACACCTCACTTACACCAATGGACAGATCATCCAAAATGAAAATAAATAAGGAAACAGAAGCTTTAAATGACACAATAGACCAGATAGATTTAATTGATATATATAGGACATTCCATCCAAAAACAGCAGATTACATGTTCTTCTCAAGTGCGTACGGAACATTCTCCAGGATAGATCACATCTTGGGTCACAAATCAAGCCTCAGTAAATTTAAGAAAATTGAAATCATATCAAGCATCTTTTCTGACCACAACGCTATGAGATTAGAAATGAATTACAGGGAAAAAAACGTAAAAAAGACAAACACATGGAGGCTAAACAATACGTTACTAAATAACCAAGAGATCACTGAAGAAATCAAAAAGGAAATAAAAAAAGACCTAGAGACAAATGACAATGAAAACACGACGACCCAAAACCTATGGGATGCAGCGAAAGCAGTTCTAAGAGGGAAGTTTATAGCTATACAAGCCTACCTAAAGAAACAAGAAAAATCTCAAATAAACAATCTAACCTTACACCTAAAGAAACTAGAGAAAGAAGAACAAACAAAACCCAAAGTTAGCAGAAGGAAAGAAATCATAAAGATCAGAGCAGAAATAAATGAAATAGAAACAAAGAAAACAATAGCAAAGATCAATAAAACTAAAAGTTGGTTCTTTGAGAAGATAAACAAAATTGATAAGCCATTAGCCAGACTCATCAAGAAAAAGAGGGAGAGGACTCAAATCAATAAAATCAGAAATGAAAAAGGAGAAGTTACAACAGACACCGCAGAAATACAAAGCATCCTAAGAGACTACTACAAGCAACTTTATGCCAATAAAATGGACAACCTGGAAGAAATGGACAAATTTTTAGAAAGGTATAACCTTCCAAGACTGAACCAGGAAGAAACAGAAAATATGAACAGACCAATCAAAAGCAATGAAATTGAAACTGTGATTAAAAATCTTCCAACAAACAAAAGTTCAGGACCAGATGGCTTCAAAGGTGAATTCTATCAAACATTTAGAGAAGAGCTAACACCTATCCTTCTCAAACTCTTCCAAAAAATTGCAGAGGAAGGAACACTCCCAAACTCATTCTATGAAGCCACCATCACCCTGATACCAAAACCAGACAAAGATACTACAAAAAAAGAAAATTACAGACCAATATCACTGATGAATATAGATGCAAAAATCCTCAACAAAATACTAGCAAACAGAATCCAACAACACATTAAAAGGATCATACACCACGATCAAGTGGGATTTATCCCAGGGATGCAAGGATTCTTCAATATACGCAAATCAATCAATGTGATACACCATATTAACAAATTGAAGAATAAAAACCATATGATCATCTCAATAGATGCAGAAAAACTTTTGACAAAATTCAACACCCATTTATGATAAAAACTCTCCAGAAAGTGGGCATAGAGGGAACCTACCTCAACATAATAAAGGCCATATATGACAAACCCACAGCAAACATCATTCTCAATGGTGAAAAACTGAAAGCATTTCCTCTAAGATCAGGAACGAGACAAGGATGTCCACTCTCACCACTATTATTCAACATAGTTCTGGAAGTCCTAGCCACGGCAATCAGAGAAGAAAAAGAAATAAAAGGAATACAAATTGGAAAAGAAGAAGTAAAACTGTCACTGTTTGCGGATGACATGATACTATACATAGAGAATCCTAAAACTGCCACCAGAAAACTGCTAGAGCTAATTAATGAATATGGTAAAGTTGCAGGATACAAAATTAATGCACAGAAATCTCTTGCATTCCTATACACTAATGATGAGAAATCTGAAAGAGAAATTATGGAAACACTCCCATTTACCATTGCAACAAAAAGAATAAAATACCTAGGAATAAACCTACCTAGGGAGACAAAAGACCTGTATGCAGAAAACTATAAGACACTGATGAAAGAAATTAAAGATGATACCAACAGATGGAGAGATATACCATGTTCTTGGATTGGAAGAATCAACATTGTGAAAATGAGTATACTACCCAAAGCAATCTACAGATTCAATGCAATCCCTATCAAATTACCAATGGCATTTTTTACGGAGCTAGAACAAATCATCTTAAAATTTGTATGGAGACACAAAAGACCCCGAATAGCCAAAGCAGTCTTGAGGCAAAAAAATGGAGCTGGAGGAATCAGACTCCCTGACTTCAGACTCTACTACAAAGCTACAGTAATCAAGACAATATGGTACTGGCACAAAAACAGAAACATAGATCAATGGAACAGGATAGAAAGCCCAGAGATTAACCCATGCACCTATGGTCAACTAATCTATGACAAAGGAGGCAAAGATATACAATGGTGAAAAGACAGTCTCTTCAATAAGTGGTGCTGGGAAAACTGGATAGCTACATGTAAAAGAATGAAATTAGAATACTCCCTAACACCATACACAAAAATAAACTCAAAATGGATTAGAGACCTAAATATAAAACTGGACACTATAAAACTCTTAGAGGAAAACATAGGAAGAACACTCTTTGACATAAATCACAGCAAGATCTTTTTTGACCCACCTCCTAGAGTAATGGAAATAAAAACAAAAATAAACAAATGGGACCTAATGAAACTTCAAAGCTTTTGCACAGCAAAGGAAACCATAAACAAGACGAAAAGACAAACCTCAGAATGGGAGAAAATATTTGCAAACGAATCAACGGACAAAGGATTAATCTCCAAAATATATAAACAGCTCATTCAGCTCAATAATAAAGAAACAAACACCCCAATCCAAAAATGGGCAGAAGACCTAAATAGACATTTCTCCAAAGAAGACATACAGACGGCCACGAAGCACATGAAAAGATGCTCAACATCACTAATTATTAGAGAAATGCAAATCAAAACTACAATGAGGTATCACCTCACTCCTGTTAGAATGGGCATCATCAGAAAATCTACAAACAACAAATGCTGGAGAGGGTGTGGAGAAAAGGGAACCCTCTTGCACTGTTGGTGGGAATGTAAATTGATACAGCCACTATGGAGAACAATATGGAGGTTCCTTAAAAAACTAAAAATAGAATTACCATATGACCCAGCAATCCCACTACTGGGCATATACCCAGAGAAAACCGTAATTCAAAAAGACACATGCACCCGAATGTTCATTGCAGCACTATTTACAATAGCCAGGTCATGCAAGCAACCTAAATGCCCATCAACAGACGAATGGATAAAGAAGAAGTGGTACATATATACAATGGAATATTACTCAGCCATAAAAAGGAACGAAATTGAGTCATTTGTTGAGAAGTGGATGGATCTAGAGACTGTCATACCGAGTGAAGTAAGTCAGAAAGAGAAAAACAAATATCATATATTAATGCATGTATGTGGAACCTAGAAAAATGGTACAGATGAGCCGGTTTGCAGGGCAGAAGTTGAGACACAGATGTAGAGAATGGACATATGGACACCAAGGGGGGAAAACTGCGGTGGGGTGGGGATGGTGGTGTGCTGAATTGGGCGATTGGGATTGACATGTATACACTGATGTGTATAAAATTGATGCCTAATAAGAACCTGCAGTATAAAAAAACAAACAAAACAACTAATACTAAACTTTCATTGGGTTATTTGTATGGAAATATGTTAATATAAATGTTTCAGACATTACATGAAATTTCTAAAAATCTTAAAAAAAAATAAATAAAAAATAAAAAAGGAATGATTAGAGCAGTAGGAGGAGAATCAAATTAGATTTGATGCCTTACAGTGGGGAAGCTAAGGAAAATGAGTGTTTAACAATCAACAAGTAAAAAATAAACAAAACCAGGAAAACTGAGATGTAGTCAGTCTCGAGACATCAAAGAAGGAAGCCAGCCCCTGGCTTTGGGTGTTGGGAGGCCACTGGAGTTTCTTGTCTGTGGGGTCTGGTGGGTAGAGTCACTGAAGAATGAATGGGAAAAGGAAACAGCAAGTAAAGTTTTTCAAAACGTTCCATGTAAAAGGGATGGCTAAATACAGAATTGCTGCTTAATCAGAAGGGAGAGCCAAAGCAAGGGTTTCGGATTTTTAAAACAATAAATAAAATTTTAAATAATAATATTTTGAATATTAAATATTAATTCATTAAATATTAATTAATAAATTAATATTATTAAATAAATATCGAATATATTTATCAACTATATTAATATTTATTAAAAATTAAATATTAAAATATTAATCTTTAAATATTAATTAATTAATATTATTTATTAAATATTAAAATAAATACCTAAATTAAATATTAAATTAATTATTTAATATTAAATAATAATATTTCAAAATAATATTTTAAAATAATAATAAAATTAAAAAAAATTTAAGGATGAGAGAGTTATGCATAAGTTTATAAATGTAGAAGATAGTGCAAGTGATGAGGCTAAAGATATTTCTACAGCTTTTAAGCTGTAGGCGTCTGTGGGTGTTGGCATCTGGAAAACGGGGCTGGTTTTCCTGAACCTGGAGCCTGTAAAAGCCTGGATATTTGCTGGGCGGGCTTTGCTCATCCCTGTGCCCTTTCTTTCTCTGGAGAGTTCTCCCCAAACGTTTGTCTTCCCTTTCTATCTGATCCTCTTCCTTCTGTTTCCACAACCCTGCCTGGGGAAAACTGACCTAAAACCAGGTCAACTGAAGTATGTGGGAGATGATTGATTTAAAGCCAGGTACATCAGTGACTTCAGGGGGCTATTATTTATTTATTCTTTTTTGGCCACGCCTTGTGGCATGTAGGATCTTAGTTCCATGATCAGGGATGAAACCCGTGCCACCTGCAGTGAAAGCGGGAAGTCTTAGCCACTTGACCTCCTGGGAAGTCCCGGGCTATTTAATTTAAAGTAGTGGGGTGCGGTAGGGTGGGATAGTACCCTGGGAAACTTGGAGAGAGAAAATATCCCCATCTGTAGGGCACTTCATTGTGCTAAGAGGGAGAGGGGGAAGGAAATCAGGCTGGCAGTTGCCCAAGGCCAGTGCAGCTCCCGGGGTTCCGCAGGGAGGCAGGAGGAAGGGCTATGAGTTGCTATTAGAGCCGATGGCCACAAGAGGGCGCCGGAGCACCAGCGGTACCCTCGTGTGCATCCCTGGCCAAACCTCCAGGTTAGGAGATGGGGTTTGCAGAACCTCAAGTACGTGCCCAGAGGAAAGGGGTTGTTACTGGGCACCTCTGATTCACTTGCTCAAATTGCCTCATCTCACAGAGCAGGCTGAATTCTGCCTTCAGCTTGCCATGCGGGCACTTTCAGCCAGGTTGGGTGGCCCAGTGACCCAACAGCCAGAGAGGCTGTCTGCAAACTGACTGCCCTTTGTTTCTCCAGAGTCAGGACTCTGGACCCAGAAACACCTGGCTTGACTTGGGCTTCCAGCTTTTAAGCTGCTGGCCTCTGTGTGTGTTGGCATCTGGAAAACGGGGCTGTCGTCCTGAACCTGGAGCCTGTAAAAGCCCTGGTGTTTGCTGGGCGGGCTGCGCTCATCCCTGTGCCCTTTCTTTTTCTTGAGAGTTCTCTCCAAAAGTTTGTCCTCCCTTTCCATCTGATCCTTTTCCTTCTGTTTCCACAACCCTGCCTGGGGTAACCTGACCTAAAGCCAGGTCAACTGAAGTATGTGGGAGATGACTGATTTAAAGCCAGGTACATCAGTAAATGCAGTGGGCCTATTTATTTATTTATTTATTTATATTTGGCCACGCCGTGTGGCATGTAGGATCTTAGTTCCCCGACCAAGGATCAAACCCATGTGCCCTGCAGTGGAAGCAGGGAGTCTAAACCACTGGAGGACCAGGGAAGTCCTGGGCTGATTAAAGTAGTAGGATGTGGTAGGGAGGGATGAGTACCCTGGGAGACTTGGAGAGAGAAAATATCGCCATCTCTAGGGCACTTCATTGTGCTAAGAGGGAGAGGGGGAAGGAAGTCAGGCGGGCAGGCGCCCTGGGCCAGTGCAGCCCCCAGAGCTGGCAAGGGAGGCAGGAGCAAGGGCTATAAGTTGCTATTAGAGACGACGGCCACAAGAAGGCTCCAGAGCACCAGCGGAGCCCACCTGTGGATCCCTGGCCAAAATTCCAGGTTTTGAGATGGGTTTGGAGATGGGGTTGGCAGAACCTCAAGGACGTGCCCAGAGCAAAGGGGCTGGTTACGGGCCCCTCTGATTCACTGGCTCAAATTGCCTCGCCTCACAAGGGGGCAGTGGTCTGCCTTCAGCTTCCGATGGGGGCACTTCCAGCCAGGTTGTGGCTCAGTGGCCAGACGGCCAGACAGGTTGCCTGTGGACTGACTGCCCTTTGTTTCTCCAGAGTCAGGACTCTGGACCCAGAAATACCTGCCTTGACTCGGGCTTGCAGCTTTTTAAGCTGTAGGCCTCTGTGGGTGTTGGCATCTGGAAAACGGGGCTGGTTTTCCTGAACCTGGAGCCTGTAAAAGCCTGGATATTTGCTGGGCGGGCTTTGCTCATCCCTGTGCCCTTTCTTTCTCTGGAGAGTTCTCCCCAAACGTTTGTCTTCCCTTTCTATCTGATCCTCTTCCTTCTGTTTCCACAACCCTGCCTGGGGAAAACTGACCTAAAACCAGGTCAACTGAAGTATGTGGGAGATGATTGATTTAAAGCCAGGTACATCAGTGACTTCAGGGGGCTATTATTTATTTATTCTTTTTTGGCCACGCCGTGTGGCATGTAGGATCTTAGTTCCATGACCAGGGATGAAACCCGTGGCACCTGCAGTGGAAGCGGGGGGTCTTAACCACTTGACCTCCTGGGAAGTCCCGGGCTATTTAATTTAAAGTAGCGGGGTGGTGTAGGGAGGGATGAGTACCTTGGAGTGTTGGAGAGAGAAAATATCCCCATCCTTAGGGCACTTCATTGTGCTAAGAGGGAGAGGGGGAAGGAAATTAGGCTGGCAGGTGCCGTCGGCCTTTGCAGCCCCTGGAGCTGGCGAGGGAGGCAGGAGGAAGGGCTATGAGTTGCTATTAGAGCCGACGGCCACAAGAGGGCGCCGGAGCACCAGCATAGCCGGCGTGTGGATCCCTGGCCAAACCTCCAGGCTCTGAGGTGGGGTTGGAGTTGGGGTCGGCAGAATCTCAAGGACACGCCCAGAGCAAAGGGGTTGGTTACCAGGCCCCTCTGATTCAATCACTCAAACGCCTCGCCTCACAGAGCGGGGCAGAGGTCTGCCTTCAGCTTGCGATGGGGACATTTCCAGCTTGGTCGGGTGGCCCAGTGGCTGGACGGCCAAACAGGCTGTCTGCAGAGTACTGTCCTTTGTTTCTCCAGAGGCAGGAACCTGGACCCAGAAATACCTGGCTTGACTCGGGATTGCAGCTTTTAAGCTGCAGGCCTCTGTGTGTGTTGGCACCTGGAAAACGGGGCTGGTTGCCCCCAACCTGGAGCCTGCAAAAGCCCTGGTATTGCTGGGTGAGCTGTGCTCATCCCTGTGCCCTTTGTTTCTCTTGAGTTCTCCCCAAACTTCCTTCTTCCCTTTCCACCTGATCCACTTCCTCCTGTCCCCCCACCCTTGCCTGGATGTCCTGACTTAAATGCAGGTGAAGTCAATTATGGGTGTTGTTTGATTTAAAGCCAGCTGACCTGACGTAGATGGCCGGGCCGCTGACTGATTTAAAGTAGTGGGGTGGGGTAGGGAGGTGAGAGTGCCCTGAGAGACTCTGAGAGAGAAATACCCTCCTCTGCAGAGCACTTCATGGCGCTTAGAGGGAGAGACGGAAGGCAATCATGGTGGCACGTTTCCAAGCCAGTGCAGCCTCTGGGACTGCGGGGGGAAGCAGCAGGAAGTGTCGAGAGTTGGCATTACAGCAGACGGCCTCTAGAGGGCTTCCGAGCACCAGTGCAGCCCCCCTGAGGCTCCCCAGCTGGACCTCTAGGTTTGGAATTGGGGTTGGCTATGGCGTTGACGGAACTCCAAGGATGTGCCAGTTTGGTTTTCACAGCAGCTGTACCATTTTACATTCCTGTCAATAGTTCCTAAGGATTCCGATTTCTCCACATTCTCACCAACACTTGTTATTTTCCATTTTTAAAAATCATAGCCCTTGTAGTAGGTGTGATGTGGTATCTCATTTTGGTTTTGATTTGCATTTCTCATGATTAATGATGTTGAACATCTTTTATGTGCTTCTTGACCATTTGTGATTTTCTTTGGAGAAATGTCTTTTCAATTTCTTTGCCCATTTTTAATTGAGTTGTTTGTCTTTTGTTGTTGTTGAGTTGTAGGAATTATTCTCCTGCAATTAAGGAGAAGAAGATTCTGCTTTGTAGGAAAACAAAGACTGTCACGTGTAGGGATAAATGGGTTTCACATCAGCATAGTGAGTATCTATAAGAACCCAACTCAAATCCCACTAGTGAGCAAATGTAGATATCCCTGATAATGACATGCAAAAATAATAATGATGTAGTTGTTCAAAGAAGAGTACCGCCCTAGAGAACCATAGCAAATTCTTTCAGCAATACTTATTGAACACCTCCTATATCCAGGCACTATTCTAGATGCTTGGAAGACAGCAGTGAACCAAATAAAGAAATCCCTGCCCTGGTAGCACTTACATTCTGGTGTGTGTGTGTGTGTGTGTGTGTCGATGCAATAAATAAAATAGTAAATGTACACATACATTTAAAAAAAGGATTATGGGGACTTCCCTGGTGGCGCAGTGGTTAAGAATCCTCCTGCCAATGCAGGGGACACAGGTTTGAGCCCTGGTCCAGGAAGATCCCACATGCCGCAGAGCAACTAAGCCCAAGCACCACAACTACTGAGCCCACGTGCCACAACTACTAAAGCCCACGTACCTAGAGCCTGTGCTCTGCAACAAGAGAAGCCACCGCAATGAGAAGCCCGTGCACCGCAATGAAGAGTAGCCTCTGCTCGCCGCAACTAGAGAAAGCCTGCTCACAGCAACGAAGACCCAACACAGCCAAAAAAAAAAAGAAGCTGGTCCAAGAAGTCTTCACTAAGAGCTGACACCTGAGCAAGGTTTTTTTAAAATAAATTTATTTATTTATTTGTTTGTATTTTTGGCTGTGTTGGGTCTTCGTTGCTGTGTGAGGGCCTTCTCTAGCCGCAGCGAGCGGGGGCCACTCTTCGTTGTGGTGCGTGGGCTTCTCATTGTCGTGGCCTCTCCTGTTGCAGAGCACGGGCTCCAGGCACGCGGGCTTCAGTAGTTGTGGCTCACGGGCTCCAGATCGCAGACCCAGCAGTTCTGGCGCACGGGCCCAGTTGCTCCGTGGTATGTGGGATCTTCCTGGACCAGGGCTCGAACCTGGGTCCCCTGCTTTGGCAGGCAGACTCTTAACCACTGCGCCACCAGGGAAGCCCATAAGCAAGGTTTTAAAGCAAGTGTGGGGCAAGCCATTGTGACACCTGGGGGAAAGATGTTCCAGATGGAGAGCACACATGCATCCCAAGGTGGGATCACAGCTGCAGTGTTTGAGGAACAGCTGGGAGGCCATGCGGATGGTGCAGAGTGAGCTTCGGGCAGGGCAGAGGGAGGTGAAGTAGGAGAGGACTGGGGTCAGAGGGCCATCGCATGGGTGTGGCAAGCACTCCTAGTGAGGTAGGGCCCAGTTGACCTTTTAATAGGGTCATTCTAGTGCTTTTTGAAGCATAGATGGTAGAACTACAGAAGGCAGACCAGAGACACCCTGTAGGAGTCTGCTCTAATAATCCTTTGATAGATGCTGGGGGCTTGGACCAGGGTGGTGGCCGTGGAGGGGATGCAGAGTATATTTGCACAGTCAAGCCAGAAGGATTTGCTGATGCATTGGGAGTTGGGTTTGAGAAAAATAGAACAGTCCAGGTTAACTCCATAATTTTTGGCCAGAGGATCCAGAAGGATGGTGTGGCCTTTAACTGAGCAACTGAGGAGGAGCACTCTGCGGGGAGAAGGTCAGAAATTTGGATGTGAGAATGTAAAGTTTGAGACGTCTCTTAGACATCATGTAGAGTGATCAAGCAGGCTGTTAGCCATAGGAGGCTGGGATGCTGATTCCAGATAACAATGCCCAGGCTAGACAGGTGGGTTTGAGACCTGTCAGCACCCACGTGGTGTTTGTAATGCCAGGAGAGAGATGAGAGATTGGAGCCCAGGCACTGAGCCATGGGCTCACCAGTATAGAAGTTGGAGGGATGAGAGGGGACCAGAAAAGGAGGCTGAGGAGAAGAGGAAACCAGGGGGTATGTCCTGGGACAGGTGAAGCAGGCGGGTCAAGAAGGAGGGCAAGAGCCCATGCAAATGCCAATGACAGTTTAAGTCCTCTGGGAACTAAGGGTTAGTCCTTGGATCTGGCCATTGGGGGGCAGGTGCAGTCACTGAGACCTTACAAGACCAGTTTTGCTGGATGAAACTAATTGGAATGGGTTCAAGAGTGATTGGATGGGAGTGAGTATAGAATGTGAATATAGACGCACTTCTGAGAATGTTTTGCTAAAAATGGGAGCAAAAAAGAGGCACAAGAGATATAATAGAGTCAAGAGAGTATTTTTTAAAGGGTAGGGTTAATAAAAATGTGTTTGAGATTGATATTAATGATCCATTTGAGATGGAAAGTGATGCTGTAGGGGTGAGAAGGCATCCCTGCTGAAGCACTGGCCCCGAGGCAGTGGGCTTACCCGTTGTGTCAGAGGGGCAGAGTAGCACAGCATCATTGCAGACAGGTAGGGGAGTGCAGTGCTAAATCCAGTGGCCCAGGGGTCCCACTGAGGCTGAGACTCTTCAGGCAGCAGCCCTAGTGGGCAGAGCATAGCAGGACATGAAGAGCTGCGCCATCCACACCCCCTTTACCTGCTTCCAGGCCACCACTTCCACCGAGAGCAGGAGAACCCGCAGAAACGATTATACGGCTCACAAAGCTGCAATTTGGGCAGGTTTGGTGGAGACTTCTCATCTCTCTCCACTCTGCATCAGCTGGGTTAGCTTAAAGGCCAAGGCTGGACTCACTTGCTGGTTTCATCCCTCCCTCACATCTACGTCTGGCAGTTGATGGTGGGGAGAGGCAAACAGCCGGGGGTTGGGACACCGGGCATTCTCGGGCATCTCTGTCTCATGATGGCCTCTCCATGTGGCCTCCCCAGCATGGGGGCCCAGACTTCTCACCTGTCAGCTCAGATATCCAAGGCTCATGTCCCAAGAGAGGTCCAGGACAAGGCTGTGTTGATGTGTATGACTGAGCTTGGAAATCACATGCTTTTGGTTGAGGCAGTTATTGAGGTCTTCCCAGGTTCAGGGGGAGGGGACTCGAGCCCCACCTTTTGATAGAGGCAAGTCCATGTAACACTGTAAAAAGAGCATATGTGACCACCTTTGGAAAATACTGCTGCAAGAGTTCCCACATTAATGTGCAACCTAGATCACAATCCATTAAAAATATGTAGTCCATCCTGTTGATAAGTTTCTCCTGTATCTTTCTAAAATGCCTTTTCTCTAACACCACTCCTGTGTCTATCTTGACCATTGAGAAGAGGCTGAATTGTCCACACCCACCGAAGGCAGATTGAAACCTTTTGGGTCCCAGAGATCTGAGTTCTGGTTCTGCCACCTACGAGCCATGTGGGTTTGGGCAAGTCTCTTAATCTCCCCAGCCTCCGTTATGTTATTTTTATTTATTTATTTATTTTTTGGCTGTGTTGGGTCTTCGTTGCTGCACATGGTCTTTCTCTAGTTGTGGCGAGTGTGGGCTACTCTTCATTGTGGTGTGTGGGCTTCTCATTGCAGTGGCTTCTCTTGTTGTGGAGCATGGGCTCTAGGTGCGTGGGCTTCAGTAGTTGTGGCACGTGGGCTCAGTAGTTGTGGCTTGCAGGCTCAGTAGTTGTGGCACACGGGCTTAGATGCTCCGCAGAATGTGGGATCTTCCCAGACCAGGGATTGAACCTGTGTCCCTGCTTTGGCAGGCGGATTCTTAACCACTGCGCCACCAGGGAAGTCCCCATTATGTTATTTTTAAGATGTGGATGATAATGATATCCCTTTTTATTATTTATTTATTTATTTATTTTTTAAAAATAAACTTCTGTTGTTTTTTTTTTTAGAAGTTTATTTATTTATTTATTTATATTTGGCTGTGTTGGGTCTTCGTTTCTGTGTGAGGGCTTTCTCCAGTTGCGGCGAGAGGGGGCCACTCTTCATCGCGGTGCGCGGACCTCTCACTGTCGCGGCCTCTCTTGTTGCGGAGCACAAGCTCCAGACGCGCAGGCTCAGTAATTGTGGCTCACAGGCCTAGTTGCTCTGCCGCATGTGGGATCTTCCCAGACCAGGGCTCGAACCCGTGTCCCCTGCATAGGCAGGCAGACTCTCAACCACTGCGCCACCAGGGAAGCCCATGATATCCCTTTTTTAAAAACCAAATATTTATTGAGCTCCTACTATGTGCCAGACCTGCTTTAGATGATTGGATGCAGTGATAAAACAACCCCCATGGGGCTCATACTCCAGTGGCTGTGCTGCCTCGTGAGCTGTTGAGAAAATTCAAAGAAACGATGCATGGGACACAGGCACGCAGCCCAGCCTGGCCATAAGAACTGCCTGGGAATGCAGGTCCTCATCGTCTTCCTCCTCCTCCTCCTCCTCCTCCTCCTCCTCCTCCTCTTCCTCCTCCTCCTCTCTTCAGTGTTCTTCCTCCTACGACAGGCAAAATAAATATGTTTCCACAAACAATGGTGCCCAGGAAACCTTAAGACAATGCATTTGCGCTGCAAATCGAGAGTCTGAATCTTTTGGGACAAAGAAAGAGAACTGGCTGGGAAAAAAAAGTAAAAGCATTTCAAGCCCATCATCACCAGCGCTATAATCACTTAAGAACAGTTAAGTCAACCATGAAATTAACAAGGAGCAGAAATCTGTGCTCCTTACACTCAGATCTCTGTGGCTGGGCTTCATATTTACTGAGATAAACGTCTCCCACGATCATCCCGCGCCTCCAAGGAGAGCGTCCCTTCTTGGAGATAGTATTCTCATTAATGCTAGACAAACAGAAGCAGGCTTTGGCAGCAGTCCCAGTCCTGGCAATCTCTGACCATGTGACAGTCTCCCTCCTGTGGAGAACCCTGGGCCAGGGACAAGGACAGAGGTTGTCTACATATGGCTCTGCCCTATATCCAGGCGACCCCACGCACCCCAACCAGTGCACCTGCGCTCTGCCTCCAGCCTCTGATCTCCTGGGTCTGTGCCATCCCGCCTACGCTACCTGGCCCGGGGATCTGCCTTAAGCCTTCGGCCCATGCTAACACCCTGGGACACCTGGCTTGGCTTCTACCCAAACATCTAAAACGGATATGTGACACCCTATCCCAAATAAGGCACTCACGAAATTTCATTATTACTGAAAGGCTTGGGAGATAAGTAATAATACTATTTTTTGCATTGAAACACAGCGAAGGATGCAACATCCCCTGGTCCCTCTAGGTCTTCAACCCATAACATACAAGGGCCTCCACCTGCCCAGCCCCTTCCCCTACTCCATCACTCCTAGCAGGGCCACTCCCAGCCGCTGTCCTTGCCCCCCTGCTATGCCTCTGAAAATCGGAGCATTGTTCTTCCTAATTCATTATACTAAGCATGATGGATGCCTCATCCTTAAAGGGGAGATGGTGAGGAACCAACATATACCACTGGTCCTCTGTGCTTATATCAGTCAGCGTGGGCTAAGAGGTGTTGCTGAAACAAATGATCCCAAATCTCAGTGCTGTATGACAGCAAATGATTATTTCTTACCCACCTCTATAGTCCAATGCAAGCTGGCCTCGGCTCTGCTCAGTTAGGGCCTCAGGATCCAGAAGCAGTCGGTACCTGGGACCTACTAGTCTCCCAGACGAGAGAAAAGAGCAATGGGAGAACAACACGATGGCCCCTTATGTTCCGCTTGGAAGAGGCACACGGTACTTCCGCTCAGATTTCTCGGGCCAAAACATGTCAGTTGCCAAGCCTGCTGTCAATGGATGGGAAGCATGATCCTAACAGGGAGGGGCTGTACGAGGGACATCAGACATTTAGAACAAATCACGCCAAGCACAACGGACCCACTCACTGGGCTGATGCTTCTCTGATGATAATGCCTTTAGTTCCCTCCATGGAACGCTGTGAAGAAGGTAGAAGTGACTTGTTTTACAGATAGAAATGGAGGCTCTGGGGCCAGGCGAGCAGCGACTCAGGGGAGGTCTGGAATTCTCTGTGGTGAGCCCTGGGGTGCTGCGTTCCAGCACCAGTTTGGAGCCAGAGTGACCTGGGGAATTCCATAGGGAATCCCAGCTCTAACCCGGGTGGGTGGAGGGACGCACAGTATTTAGGGAGACACACAGAGGCAGGTGGAGTTCTCCTAGAGTCCAGTCAGACTGGTCAGGAGGGGGCAGGGTTGCCCTTAGGAAGTGGGCAGGACTGCCTCTAGGTGGGAATGGGTGGGGACTGGGGTGATCCACAGGTAGATCAGCCTCGCCCGAGGGGAGCAGCCCCTCCACTCAGCAGAATTCCATCCGAATTTCCCTTCTGCGACTTTCTCCAGAACCAAGGGAGGACTTGCCGGTCCTGGCTGACAAGGACCCTGCTTTCCCCAATCCTAGTTTTTCCCTCCATGATCCTGGGCTCTCAGAAGTTGGGCTTAGCAATCCATGGCCAAAGGCTTTTGCTCACAGATATTCCCTGGACCCAGAGGACTGTGGAACCCCTTTCCCTGATAGGCGGAGTCCAGTTCAATGAACTTCGGCAGCGCAGTCTTTCACTGCCCACCAAGTCGGAGTCCTCGGGCAGGACGAGGCCCAGAGCCCTTGGTCCAGACACTACCGCTAGGCTCCTTGAGCCCATCTGCAAAGAAAAGAGGCTTCACAGTCTCACACAGTTTTCTTTCTGGAGATCACCCAGTTGTAGAGCTCCAGAGCTAGGAGGGCTTTCAGAGACCCTAGAGTCCAACATGCTCTTTCCAGAACTCTCGCCCAAGGAGAGGAAGATCAAGAGCAAGGTCACCAGCTGTTCAGCGCTGAAACAGCAGCCAAGCATATCACGGCCAACACACCCCACCCCGGCCCGGCCCCAACAGTGTCTGGTTCTATGAACAACGAGAGCCATGCTGGACCCCCTCAGGTGTTCACAGGGGCCAGAACATGCTGCGTGGTCAAGGACCAGCCCCACACCAAGCCCCCTCCTCCAGAAGGCTCCCGTGGACATGTAGCAGAATAGAGTAAGCAGTGGATTCAGAGCCACAGGCAATGAGTTCAAGTCCTGACTGCCATTTATTGACTCTGTGACCCCGAGGAATTGACTTAAACTCTCTGAGCATCTGTGAACTTGGACTGGAGCTGCATCGACCTTATTTGGCGGGTGTCGGATGACAAGAAGACTGCCCTGCTCTTTCCCGCCCCCCCTGGATTTCCTACAGACTAATGACTTCACTGGGTGTATGGAGTTGATGGGAGAGAAACAGTGCATTTAATCAGTTCAGAAATGTATACTTGTACACCTCAGCTTTTCAGAAATCAGGTCATATCTCTCCATCAAGAGTTTTAACTTTCTGTTAGCTAGGTGGCAGCCCTGAGGTTAATATCACTTCCTGCACATGTCCCTCCTGGTAGCTTGACTGGATGACCTCACCCCCTCAATGTTTCTGTCAACAAATCATTGAAGGACCCTTGGGTGGAAGGACCGAGAGTCCTGGATGGTGTCTGAAATGTTCTGCTGACGCCTTCTGGTAAGATCTAGAAAGTGCCAGCACCAAACCTTGTAGAACGGTGATCAGTGGCGTATCCAGAAAAAGCTAATGGGGTATTGTGTTCAGAAATGCACATCATGCAGGCTCCTGCTGGCACAGAGGACAGCATCGTGTGGAAAAACCTGGACATTGATGTCGCAGAGTCAGAAAGTGACCATCAGCACCTCTCTCTCTCACACACACACTCACTCATCCTCTACCTCGGGGACAAGGTATCTCCGACGACTGGGCAGAGACTTGAGTTCTTTTCTCTTCTTTCTGCCCCCGGGAGCCTTTGTGACTGGGAAAGCAGCCCAGGAGTCCATGTTATGCCTCACCAAGACCTGGCAGGTGCTTTCACATGGTCTTTGCCTCCAACCAAAACAAATCTTTTATGTTTATATTTAATTATATTCTAATTGCACAAATAATACATGTACATGTTCTGTTATTTAGAAAAATGAAGCTTACAGATGCATCAGAAATCCTCCCACATGGCTACCTGCTCCCTGCCACCATGCCCAAGGCCCTCCCCAAAGATGACGTCATAACTGGTGTAGGGGCTTCCCTGCCTGTCCAGTGGTGAAGACTCTGTGCTTCCACTGCAGGGGGCACGGGTTAGATCCCTGGTCGGGGAACTAGGATCATGCATGCTGCGTGGCACGGCCAAAAAAAAAAAAAATTGAATTTTCTTAATCTGCTTTTGCATAATTTGGGTTTCATCAGTGAGTTAACACAAATAGTTAACATAAACGATATTCCATGTATTCATGCTTTTGCAATATGCTGTCTCCACTTAACAAGAAATCTTGTGAGAACTTCCCATATTAAATGAATATAGGATGACCTCATCTATAAACTGCTGAATAGTGATAATTTATTTACCCTTTTCCATGCTGATAGACATTTGGTTGTTTATTTTATATGTTTGTGTCGCTACTATAAACAAGACTAAATAAACATCCTTGTTTAGCCAGCTTATGCATATGTGTAGGAAGTGAAATTGTTTTGGTCTAAGGGATTGCAGCCTTTAATTTTAGTAGATATGGTTAAATTGTCCTCAAAAATGCTGTTCCTATTTACACTCCCATCAGTTCTAAATAGTATCCGGTTTTCCAAACTGTTGAGTGAAAAATGTATCTCGTATCTTGAGGTTGCACAGTGTACTATTATTATTATTATTTTTTATCAGTGTAACTCCCAATGATTTTAATTAATTAATTTATTTATTTATTTATTTTCGGCTGTGTTGGGTCTTCGTTTCTGTGCGAGGGCTTTCTCTAGTAGTGGCAAGCGGGGGCCACTCTTCATCGCGGTGCGCGGGCCTCTCACTATCGTGGCCTCTCTTGTTGCGGAGCACAGGCTCCAGACGCGCAGGCTCAGTAGTTGTGGCTCACGGGCCTAGTTGCTCCGCGGCATGTGGGATCTTCCCAGACCAGGGCTCGAACCCATGTCCCCTGAATTAGCAGGCAGATTCTCAACCACTGCGCCACCAGGGAAGCCCCTGTTTTTTTAAATTTAAAAAAAATTTTTTAAAATTTTATTTTGGCTGCATTGGGTCTTCATTGCTGCGCGTGGGCTTTTTATCTGGTTGCAGAGAGTGAGGGCCACTCTTCGTTGCGGTGCGCAGGCTTCTCATTGCGGTGGCTTCTCTTGTTGTGGAGCACGGGCTATAGGCGCATGGGCTTCAGTAGGTGTGGCACACAGGCTCAGTAGTTGTGGCACACGGGCTTAGTTGCTCCGCGGCATGTGGGATCTTCCCGGACCAGGGCTCAAACCCATGTCCCGTGCATTGGCAGGTGGATTCCCAACCACTGCACCACCAGGGAAACCCCAATTCTATTGTCGATAGAAGGATTTTAATGAAATTTTAAAAATTGATCTATCATTTTCCATTTTATTTATTTACTTCTTAGTTTATTTCTTAGGAGATATTTGTATATCTCCTACTATAAGAGAGCTATTTTAATACCTTCTGATATGTCCATCAGTTTTAAAAAATAGCTTTATTGGGAGTTGCCTGGCCGTCCAGTGCTTAGGACTCGGTGCTTTCACTGCTGTGGCCCAGGTTCAATCCTTGGTTGGGGAACTAAGATCCTGCAAGCCATGTGAGGGTGCCAAAAAATAATAATAATAAAAATAAAAATTAAAATAAATTAAAAATAAAAAATAGCTTTATTGAGATATAATTCACATTCCACAGAGTTCACACATTTAAAGTGTACAATTCAGTGGTTTTTAATCTATTACATTATGAATTTTTTTAAAACTGTGGTAAAAATATATAACAAAATTTGCCATTTTAACCATTTTAAAGTATACAGTTCAGGGGCATTAATGACATTCACCATGCTGTACAAACTTCACCACTGTCTATTCCCAAGACCTTTTCATCACACCAAACAGAAACTCTGTATCCATTAAACAGAAACTCCCCATCTTCTCCCCAGCCCCTGGTAATCTTTAATCTATTTTCAGTCTCTAAGAATTTGCTTATTCTGAACACCTCATATAGTGGAATCATACAATATTTGCACTTTTGTGTCTCGTTTATTTCACCTTATTTTCAAGGTTCATCCATGTTGCAGTATGTATCAGAACTTCATTTCTTTGTATGAATGCTATTTCATGTATGTATATAATACACTTTGTTTATCCATTCATTTAATGGATGCTTGGTTTATTTTCACCTTTTGGCTACTGTGAATAATGCTATGAACACTGGTATATAAATATCTGTTCCCGTCCTTGCTTTTCAATTCCTTTGGGGTGTATAACTAGGAGTAGAAGTGTTGAGTCATAGTAATTCCATATTTAGCTTTTTGAGGAACTGCCAAACTGTCTTCCACAGCAGCTGCACCATTTTAACATTCCCACCAGCAATCTATGAGAGTTCCAATATCTGTGCTTTTGGTGTCTAATCTAAAAAATAATTGCCAAATCCAATGCAATGAAGATTTCACTTATGTTTTCTTCTAAGAGTTTTATAGTTTCAGCTCTTATTTTTGGGTCTTGATCCATTTTGAGTTATTTTCTTTTTAATATGGCTTAGGTAAACTCCAACTTTATTTGTTAACATGTGAATATCCAGTTTTCCTAGCACCTTTTTTTGGAAAGATTATCCTCTCCCCATTGAATGATCTTGGCACCCTTGTCAAAAATCATTTGATCATATGTGAGGGTTTATTTCTGGGCTCTCTATTCTATTGCATTTGTCTAAATGTCTGTCTTTAGGCCAACACTGTACTGTTTTGATCACTGTAGCTTTGTAATATATCTTGAAATCAGAAACTGTGAGACCTCTAGCTTTGTTCTTCTTTTTCAAGATTGTTCTGGGGTCCCTTGATATTCGATATAAATTTTAGGATTTTTTTTTCTGTAAAAAATACCAGTGGGATTTGATAGAGATTGCGCTCATCTGTAGATTGTTTTGGATATTATTGTCATCTTAACAATATTAAGTCTTCCGATCAATGAACATGGGTTATCTTTTCATTTATTTATGTCTTCTTTATTTCAGCAACGTTTTACAGTTTTCAGTGTATAAATCTTTAAGCTCCTTGGTTAAAATTATTCCAACAAGGACCTACTGTAGAGCACAGGGAACTATACTCAATATTTTGTAAAAACCCATAAGGGAAAAGAACCTGACAAAAAAATTATAGCTGGGGCTTCCCTGGTGGCGCAGTGGTTGAGAATCTGCCTGCTGATGCAGGGGACACGGGTTCGAGCCCTGGTCTGGGAAGATCCCACATGCCACGGAGCAACTAGGCCCGTGAGCCACAGTTGCTGAGCCTGCGCGTCTGGAGCCTGTGCTCCGCAACAAGAGAGGCCGCGATGGTGAGAGGCCCGCGCACCACGATGAAGAGTGGCCCCCGCTTGCCGCAACTGGAGAGAGCCCTCGCACAGAGACGAAGACCCAACACAGCCATAAATAAATAAACGCAAAGTTTAAAAGAAAAGAAAAAAAAAGAAAGAGCAGACATTTGAGAAGATAACATACCCAGATTTAGGGGTTTGGAACACAAGATTTAAAAAAAAAAAAAAAAAAAATTATAGCTGAATCACTGTACTATACACTGAAACTAACATGACATTGTATCAATAAATCAATTACACTTCAATAAAATAAAATAATAAATAAAAATTATTCCTAAGAATTTTACTCTTTTTGATGCTATCACAAATCAATTAAATTTTATCTTGCAGTGTGTTTATTGTGAACATACAGAAATAGAACTGATTTTTGTGTACTGATTTTATATCCTATAACTTTGCTGAATCATTTATTTGCTCTAACAATTTGTGTGTGTGTGTGTGTGTGTGTGTGTGGTTAAGAGCTTTACTGAGTTATAATTTATGTACCATAAAATTCACTCATTTTGTGTAAATGATTTTTTAGTAAATTTACAGAGCTGTATAGCTATTATGACCATCCAATTCTGAACATTTCCATCACCCCAAAAAGATCCTTTATGTCCATCTGCAGTAAATCCCTATTTCTACTCCCAGCCCTAGGCAATCACAATATACTTTCTGTCTATAGATTTGCCTTTTCTGGGCATTTAATATGAACTGAGTCATACAATATGTGGCCTTTTTCTTCTGGTTTCTTTCACTTAGCATAATGTTTTCAAGGTTCATCTTTGTTGTAGCTTGTATCTGTACTTCATTACTTTTTATTGCCAAATAGTATTCCTTTGTATGGATACACTAATTTTGCTTACCAGTTCACCAGTTGATGGACTTTTTGGCTATTATGAATAATGGTGCTATAAACATGTGCATACACTTCTTTGTATGGAGATAAATTTTCATTTATCTTAGGTGCATACCTAGGAGTGGAATTGCTTGGATCATATGGTAAATTTATGTTTACCTTTTTAAGAAAATAAGTGTTTTTCCAGAGTAGTTGCATCATTTACGTTTCATTAGCAATGTATAAGTGTTCCAGTTTCCCCACATTCTCACCAAAAGCTTGTAAGGACGGTCTTTTTTTATTATAGCTATGCTAGTGTCTGGCAAATGATGTCTCATTATGGTTTTGATTTGCATACCCCTAAATGACTAATGATGTTAAACATCTTTTCATTCATTTACTAACGATTCCTACATATTCTTTGGTGAAGTATCTCTTCAGATCCTTCGCCTATTTAAAAGTTAGTTAAAAAAATTTTTTTTGCTACTTTGTAAGAGATCTTTACATATTCTGGATACAAGTCTTTTAGCAGATATTTACATTACAAATATTTTCTCCCAGTTTCTGCCTTGACCTTTAATCTTCTTAATCATGTCTTTGAAATATAAAAGTTTTTAATTTTGACAGAGTCTAATTTATCTATTTATCTTTGGTTGCTTGTGCTTTAGGTGTCATATCTAAGAAACCATTGTTTAATCCAAAGTCATGATGATTTATACCTGTTTGCTTCTAAGAGCTATATAAATATAGCTCTTACATTGAAGTTTTAGATGTATTTTCAGTTAATTTTGATACGTGGTGTGAGGTAGGATCTAACTCCATTCTCTTGCATGTAAATGTTCAGTTGTCTCAATACTATTTGTTAAAAAGATGATTCTTTCCTCCATTGAGTTGTCTTGGCAACCTTTTCAAAATCAATTGCTAATAAATGTGAAGGTTTATTTTTGGGCTCTCAATTCTATTTCGTTGATCTCTCTGCATATCCTTATGCTAGTAACACAGTCTTGTTTATTGTAGCTTGGTGGTAAGTTTTGAAACCAGAAAGTGTAAGTCCTCCAACTCTGTTCTTCTTTTTTAAGGTTCTTTTAGCTATGCTGGTTTCCTTGAATTTGCATGTGAATTTTTGGGTCAGCTTGTGAATTTCTTCACAGAATACACCTGGGATTTTGGTAAGGATTGCTTTGAATCTATAGATTTACTTGGGGAGTATTGCCATCTTAACAATATTACGTCTTCCCGTCATGAACATGGGATGACTTTCCATTTATTTAAGTCTTCTTTAATTTCTTCCAATTATGTTTATAAGTTTCAGTGTATAAGTCTTTGTTAAATTTATTCATAAATATTTTATTATTTTTGATGCAATTGTAAATGGAATTTGTTATGGGTTGAATTATATCCCCTCAAAATCCATATGTTGAAGGCCTAACCCCCCAGTAGCTCAGAATGTGACCTTATTTGGAGGTAGGGTATTTACAGAGGTAATCAAGTTAAACTGAAGTCTTTAGGGTGGGCCCCAATCCAGTATGTCTGTGTCCTTATAAGAAGGGGAAATTTGGACATAGGCATGCACACAGAGAGGATGCCATGTGACGATTGGAGCTATGCTGTGACAAGCCTAGAAACTACCAGAAGCTAGGAGAGAGGCCTGGAAGAGACCCTTCCCTCACAGCCCTCAGAAGAAACCAAACTTGCCAACACCTTTGTCTTAGACTTCTAGCCTCCAGAACTGTGAGACAAAAAAATTTCCATTTAAGCCACCTGTTTTGTGGCATGTTGTTATGCCAGCTCTAGCAAACTAACACAGAATTGTTTTCTTTTTTTATTTTTTTTATAAATTTATTTATTTTATTATTTATTTTGGGCCACATTGGGTCTTCGTTGCTGCACGCAGGCTTTCTCTAGTTGCAGTGGGTGGGGGCTATTCTTCATTGTGGTGCGCAGGCTTCTCATTGCGGTGGCTTCTCTTGTTGCGGAGCACGGGCTCTAGGCTTGCGGGCTTCAGTAGTTGTGGCACATGGGCTCAGTAGTTGTGGCTCACGGGCTTAGTCGCTCCATGGCATGTGGGACCTTCCTGGACCAGGGCTCGAACCCGTGTCCTCTGCATTGGCAGGCGGATTCTTAACCACTGCGCCACCAGGGAAGCCCCCAGAACTGTTTTCTTAATTCTATTTTCAGATATATCAGACTTCTGATATATAAAGATACGAGTGATTGTTTACTGATCTTGTATACCCTGCAACCTTGATGAACTCGTTTATTAGCTCTAACAGCTGTGTGCATGTATGTTCATGTGTGTGTGTGTGTGTGTATTCCTTCAAAGTTTTCTACGTCCTAGAGTGTGTTATCTGCAAATAGAGACAGTTTTACTTCTTCCTTTCCAATCTGGATGCCTTCAAATTTGTCACTGAATATTTTTCTGGCTTCCTATTCAGTCATATCTCTCTGTGGATATTAATTATACTTTTTCTAAAGTCTTCTCTCTTTACTCAATTAACTCTAAGTCCTTGAATGTTGATTTCCACGGGATGCATTGGTTTCCTTTTTTTTTTTAATTTAAAAATTAAAAATAAATTTTTGGTTTCATTGGGTCTTTGTTGCTGCACGTGGGCTTTCTCTAATTGCGGAGAGCGGAGGCTACTCTTTGTTGCGGTGCGCGGGGTTCTCTTTGCAGTGGCTTCTCTTGCTGCAGAGCACAGGCTCTAGCCACGTGGGCTTCAGTAGTTGTGACACTCAGACTCAGTAGTTGTGGCTCGCGGGCTCTAGAGCGCAGGCTCAGTAGTTGTGGCACATGGGCTTATTTGCTCGTGGCATGTGGGATCTTCCCGGACCAGGGCTCGAACCCGTGTCCCCTGCATTGGCAGGTGGATTCTTAACCACTGCGCCACCAGGGAAGTCCCTGGTTTCCTCTTTTGTGGTGTTTGTTTTCCTTTGGGGTGTGTTAACTCACAGGAACACATGACTGCGCATCCTTGCCTTGCCATTTCCTTTTTACCCCTGTATGAAGGTTCTAGTTCTTCCTACAGCCTCTTGCCCAAGGAACACGAGTGGAAGGGACAAGCCTTGTGGTCAGTCATGAGTCCCAGTGATGGAGGTTTCTAGACCGGGGCTACTTGGCCTCCTGGGAATTGCCCCAGGCTCTGTCTGTCCTCTGAAGCCCAAGTGCCCACACCTACTGCCCCTGTCCTGGAGCAAGTGAAGGAGGACACCTCACCCGCTACTTACTGCCCCCAGTGTCCCAAATCTTCACCCCTCAGGAGCCCAGGCCCCCTCTGCTCTGTGTCTCTTTCCTCTCAGAACCTCCAACACAACCCACCTTTCACAGTGGTCCTCTTCTGATGTGTTTTTTAAAAAATTTTTATTGGATTACAGTTGATTTACAATGTTGTGTTAGTTTCAGGTGTACAGCAAAGTGAATCAGTTATACATGTACATATATCCACTCTTTTTTAGATTCTTTTCCCATATAGGCCATTACAGAGTATTGAGTAGAGTTCCCTGTGCTGTACAGTAGGTCCTTATTAGTTATCTATTTTATATATAGTAGTGTGTATATGTCAATCCCAATCTTCTAATTTATCCCCCCCTTACCACCCCCCATAACCGTAAGTTTATTTTCTACATCTGTAACTCTGTTTCTGTTTTGTAGATAAGTTCATTTGTAGCCTTCTTTTAGATTCCACATATAAGTGATATCATATGATATTTGTCTTTCTCTGTCTGACTTACTTCATTCGGTATGACGGTCTCTAGGTCCATCCACTGATGTGGTTTTTTAACAAAGATATTTTTTTATTCCATAAATTTGTGGCCACAAGGGACTAAAAGACTGACCTCATAGGTTTCATCCTCTCATCTGTAAAATTGGTGTACTATTCCTTTCTCAAAATGTCATCTTGTAAATGAACATGGGGCAAATTACAGACAGCACCTGTGCATTAAAGTGCATTTACATGTCCAAGACTGTCCCCATTGCCTCACTGCAAGCGAGTTTGGAAAGTGCCTGCACCACACTGGCTTGTCTGTAGCCCCCAGACCCTGACAAGTGGGTGGCCGGAGTGTATGGCAACTCAGGGGAGCAGGAAAGGCCAAGCACTATCCCACCCTGGCTCCAACCCCTTGAAATCTCTAGAAATTCCTTACTGGCAGTGCCCACGTGACGGATGCCCAAGCCCATGATGGCGGCCATTTGACTGACGCTCCCCCGCAGCGGCAAGGCTTAGGGCTGCATCTGTGAACGTGCACTATTCCCACACATGCCCCCTACACCTGGCTCATGTGTGTGCGCCAGCAGACACGCACACACAGCACACATGCACGCACACGTGCTCACACACACAGGCACACGCTGTCCTCTTCAGGAGTCAGTTTTATTCTTTCTTTCCCCATGTTTATAGCTGTTTATTCTTTTTTTGTTTTCGTGCTGCGAGGCATGCGGGATCTTAGTTCCCCAACCAGGGATCGAACCTGTGTCCCCTGCAATGGAAGCGCAGGGTCCCAACCACTGGACCGCCAGGGAAGCCCCCTATCTCTGTTTATTCTCTATCTTTTCCTGTCCCTTTCCCTCTCTTTCTCAAGGAATCTTCTCTTCCTCCATCTGTCTGTCTCCCTTTCTGTTCTCTCTGCCTCAGTTTTGGTTTTCCGTGTTTTGTTTTGTTTTTACCAGACATCAGCTGTGCTACACGCGGAGCAGGGGTGGTCAATTCAACGCCAGTCACAACGGCCCCCGAGCATAGGAGGCAAGGCTGAAGCTGCCCTGCTGCCCTGACTGAGGAGGGCTGGTTGTGGTGTGAAAATCAGGACCAGGGACCCGCTGCAGTGGGTCCATGGAGCACAGACCCTGCTGCCCTGGCATGAGGCCCAGGGCGTCTCCCAGAGCACCTCATCTCTCAGCCCTCATCTGCTGGGCAGGGCTTCGTGGGCCACCCCTACAGGGACAGCTGTGGGTCCAGTCCTGAGGTCACCAGAGGAGGCCCCGCTGGTCCAACCTGGAAGAATGGCTGGGGGCCTGGCTGTGAGCAACTCAAGCCCAGGTAAGCGGCTGCGTGAGGGGCGGGGGTGGGCCTGTTGCTGGGGGGGTCTGGGCTCTGCCCAGTCCCTCCCATTTTCTCGGAGCAAGCCCCCCAGCCCCTCAGCTCAGTCTCCTCCTCTGTACGACAGCTGCGTGTTTTCCCTGTGGGATGTGAGCATTAGGGTACCTGAGTGGCCATCTTACCCAGCTGAGAAAACACAAGTTCTTCCCTGAATTTCCCACTTCTATGCCTGTTTTCTCCATCCATTCATTCACTCATTCATTCGTTCAGCCTGCCATGTGCTGGACATGGCTCAGTGCTTTGGGGGTGCAGAAACATGATCAAGCCCTGGCCCTTTGAAAACCCTTTGTTTCCTCTTCCACGCATCCCCCCTCTGCTTCTCTTCTTTAGCTTATGGGCCCCCCAACCCGGAGCCCATTGTCTGCTTCCTTGAAGCTGGCACATAAAAGCAGATAAATCAGAAGAATGGAGAAAATTTTCTATCCGGTTATGATCTGTTTAGATTAAAGACAAATATTGTTCACAGAAACACCCACGTAGGAACTTTTTATCTACATTAGAGCTTTTTATCCAAATGAGAAATGAGTCATTTAATCTGTGAGGAGGGGCAGAAGTTGGATTTTGACAAACACATCAACCTTCAGAAAGACAAGAGTACTCAACTCTCTCTCCCTCAATTAGCAGAACACGACACTTCCGCGTGTGGCTCCCCGTTTTCTAGTGGAGAGCGGAGTGGGGAAGGGGGAAGGGGGAAGACGAAGGGGCATCCACAGACCACCGGTGCTCTGACTGGTGCCAGGTCAGGAGGCTGGGAGGTGAGGGAAGTAGAGGTGCGGCCCACAGGGCTCCATGTCTTTCCTCTTCAAGGACCAGCCACACGCTCTTCCCGGGGGCACCCAACACACCACTGGGGCAGGGCACCAGCTACACTTCCTGAGAAATACTGTTGGCCTCCAGGCATTTATCACTCTCAAAATGTTTGCATTATTCAAAACCCAGTCTTGGAGAGCTTGCCCCGATGGACTAGTTAAGCAGGCTTTGGGAGGTGTGTGTGTGTGTGTGTGTGTGTGTGTGTGTGCACTGTCAACCTCTGTTGATCAGTGCCACTGTGGGGAACTTTTCTGGTGTCTTCCACATGTTACCTCTTCTTTTATCTGGAGAGGGAGCCTCAGTTTACTCACTTGACTGATGTAGAAACTGCTGCTTGTGGGTACCAAGTCCAAACAGCCAGTATGTGGCAGAGCTGGAACAGAAATCAGCTGTGACCACCTTCAAGCCCTCTGGGGCCACAGCTCTCTCCACGTCTAGTGCAGGTGCACCTACTGGCTTCCCTCACCTGTCAGTTTGGGACACAGCCCCTCCCTCCAAACTCCCATGCTCTGTGGGTTCAAGCAATCTCCTTTCTGAGAAGCACCTTGGGCTTCCAAAGAAGAGAATCATGTGGCCAGGGGGCCCCCATGCTGATCTTCAGCAGCATAAGAGTGAAGGAAAGGGAAGTGACCAGGAAGTGGTCACGGGGAAGATCCCAGCCTCCACCCCCAGGACAGCAGATCCACCACGGTGCAGAGGCTGCTCAACCTTCACGACCCCTGGCGGGAGACCTGCTGCCGGTGACTCAGTGTCCAGGAGGAACAGGCTCAGTTCACAGGTCCCCCACATGCAGCTCAGAAGGAAGTCATGCCTATTGAACCTGTACCCTGGACCAGACACCTTTTAGTGGAATTTCTTCCTGGGCAGTGTGCGAGAGAGACATGATTGTCATGTCTCTCATTGAACAGGCAAATAGTGGAGGCTGGGAGGTTAACACTGTATGACTATTTGTGCATTAAGGCTGGCCTTCCTGTTGGACTCTTGGCTTCAGGAGCAGAGACCTTGTAAGCCCAGCACAGAGCAATGCCATTTGTTGTCTGACCCCCAAATCTAAATGGCCTCTGACTACCTAGAGAAGGAAGGTTATAGGGCTTGGCTGTGGTGTGTCCTTTACCCCAGAATCCTTGCCCCAGGAGTCCTCTGCCCTTGGAGTCATACTCTACAGAACAGGGACACTGGTTGGAGGCAGATCTGAGTGACAGTCCTGGCCACAGTTACTGGCCATGATTTAGCCTCTCTGAGTCTCAGTTTCTTGTCTGCAGAATGGGAGAAGCAGCAATACCCACCCACAGCGTTGCTGTGACGATCAGAAGAGAGGACATAGGTAAAGAGATTAGTGTTTGCGGGACATAGGAAGTGGTCAGTAGAAGATAGCTCCTCGGAAGGCAAAGAAGGAACAGTGTTGTGCCACTCAGTGATCTGGGAATGGCGCTCTGCCCCGACCCAGCAGCCACGTTGGAACCTGCATCAGGAACATGGGGCAGCCTCATCCCACTGAGACCTTCTCCCGCTTGCAGTGTCTCCTACTGCTCCCAGGATTTCTCCATGTAAAGGGGGATCTATAAAGGCGTATCCTTTCCCACATCGAGGGCCTTTGGAAAGCTCAGCATCCCAGGTCAACAGCATGAGCACACAAACTAGAGAGAAAGTGTGCTCTGAGCCGGGAGGGAGCCATGAGGCCAGTCTGTGTTGGTCAGGCAGAGCTTGCCATTTTGGGGGACACATCGCATATCTCTCTCCAGGGAAGTTGTCCAGTCCCCAGGCTTCTCGTGGCATCCACTTGTGCCAAATGTTTGGCCTCCCAGCCCCTAAGTGAGTCAGTGCCCCCTACTTTAGAAGGTGTAACTAGATGACTCTGGCTGTGATGACAAGAAGGGGGATGTCAACTGCTTGTGGCATTTGCAGGGCACCTGAGCACACCCCTACCCTCAGTCTGACCCTTTCCGGTATCTGTAAGGAGGCCCTTCTTTCCCAGACTTGACATCCAGGAATTCTACTAAGTGCCGATTCAGGCGCTGTCCGTGGTGCTGACCAACATCACACCTCCTTATGGCCAGGTGCCAAGGATCCCTACCACAGCGAGTGGGCTTTAAAATTTTTTTTTTAAATAAATAAATTTATTTATTTATTTATTTATGGCTGCGTTGGGTCTTCGTTGCTGCACGCGGGCTTTCTCTAGTTGCAGTGAGCGGGGGCTACTCTTCGTAGCGGTGCGCAGGCTTCTCATTGCGGTGGCTTCTCTTGTTGCGGAGCACGGGCTCTAGGCACGCAGGCTCAGTAGTTGTGGCTCGCGGGCTTAGTTGCTCCGCGGCATGTGGGATCTTCCCGGACCAGGGCTCGAACCCGTGTCCCTTGCATTGGCAGGCGGATTCTTAACCACTGCACCACCAGGGAAGTCCGGGCTTTTAAATATTTGTATACAGCTGCATTTGGCTTCAGAGTTGCAAGTTTCCAAGGCTTCATGCTACCTGAAGCCTAACACCTCCTGGCTTCTCAGACTCAAAAGGTGCTGAGGCCCCGTTTAGCCTCAGGAGTAGCACGGCACGCACAGCCTGCTGCTTGTAGAGCAGGGACCAACAGGTCACAGGGTCTAGAGCAGAAGCAGCTGCAGTGGACGTACTTCCCCATCAGAGGCAGAAGCTCTCCAGGGCAGAGAGATACCAGTCTTGGCCATCGTCCTAAATATGTGTTTATTTGATGTTGTACGCTTTCCCTCTTCATGTAGTTTTAAAAAATCCCCATTCTTTTGTGAAATGAGAGAAATTGGACATCTTTAAGGAGACAAATTGAATCCCAGCCTTGGATACAGATGGGACTGGACTCGCCACCATTGCCTGGGGCAGGGTCCTTCTGGCTCTGCCATAGAACTTCCTGGCTCAGGATGAGGACTGAACCTCAGAAGCCCCCATGCCCTCTCACAAGGATACACCTGGCTCAGTCCTACTTATATCATCCATAAATGTGTGACCAGGACTCAGGCCATGTTTCTAGCATAGATACACACAGAGCTGCTTGGATGAAGTGGGAATAGGGGATTCTGGGGTCTCATACCCAGCCTCTTTCCCACTCACCAGGGACCCACAGAATTCATACTGAAAACCATGACCCTAAATAGAGCCTTGTAAACAGTGGCCTTTGAATGGGTCCGGGTGGGGTGAACAGAAAATTTCAGCATAGGGGCATCTGAAGGACCCAGCCTTCCTCTACCTTCCAGCTTCTCCTGGCCCTGCTAATTTGGTAAAGTATGTACTGTGGAATATCTTAAGGTATGAGCTCTTAGCCCAGATGAGAGAGAGAAAGAATGTCTCAGTTCAGAGAACTTGCCCATAATCATGCTCTAGAGGCAAGAAAAATGTTTAGCTTTTGTACTTGATAGAATAGACTTCCGGATAAGATGGCTACATTTGTATGCAGCTCTAACTTCTTTCCAAATTTCCATTGAAATGACCATCAACAGACTATAGAAATAGGAAGAGCATGCGTAAATGCTAAAAGGTGGAGAAGTGTGGCATTGCCAAATCATAAATTCAGATGTTCAAGATACTCCAGGAAAAAATGGGACAAGACCAAATAGAAATAAGGACCAAAGCAACCCCTGGTAGAGAACCAGGAACATCACCCATGGATATCCAGGGATTAGAGGCAAGGGCAGCTGAGGACACATATAGGTTTCATCCTCCCCCTGAGAAGGGACTAGAACCTTGGATCATAGCAAAGGTGTAGCATAAGGTTGCACTTGATTTGTGTCCAATAAAAAGGATGACTGCACTAAGCAAAGAATGGGGATATTGCCCCAACTGTAGTTGCCATTACAAATATGGTTAAAGCAGTCTCTCTGATCAGGGTCAGAGATATCTGGATTTTCATCTAACCCTCAATAGCTGAGTGACCTTGGGAAAGTTACTTCGTTATCTCTGCTTCATTTTCTTCCATCAGTGAGGGTTATCTTAGAATCAACTTCATAGAGCTGTGAGAATTAAATACAATAATCTATATTATAGACTCAGCAAAGGGATGGTACTTAGTAGGTAAATATTACTTCCTGAATTGGTTCCAGTGTTAGGTGAGCAAGATGATTCATTTATATCTATTTATTTAAAAATAGAGAAGTCCAGCTTTACTAATAGCTAATGTGAAGGCTGAGTCTGGCACCTGCCTTGACCAAATGTCAGGTGGATTTTGGTCATGTCTGGTAAAGGCCACGTGCTAGGGCAGAGCAGGAACTCCCACTGCAGAAGGTGGACAGTAGTTCCCCCACATGTTTCCTACTTTCAGAATTTTGCACCTGTTGTAGTTTCCATGCACCCGATACAAATACATGTAGACTATATTTTCTTAAGTAGTTGAAACTTTGCTTGTACTGTCTTTGTCTGGTCCTGCTGTTAGGGTAATA
This sequence comes from Balaenoptera borealis, assembly GCF_965194805.1. NCBI lineage: Eukaryota > Metazoa > Chordata > Mammalia > Artiodactyla > Balaenopteridae > Balaenoptera > Balaenoptera borealis. Next base: position 5,454,351 of record NC_138874.1, read on the forward strand.
CTAGCCTCATAGAATGATTTAGGAAGCCATCCCTCTACTTCTATCTTCTGGAAGAGATTGTAGAAGATTGGTATACTTTCTTTCTTAAGTGTTTGGTAGAACTCATCAGTGAACCCATACGGGCCTGGTGTTTTCTGTTTTGTTAGGGTATAAATTATCGATTCAAGTTCTTTAATAGATGTGGGCCTATTCAGATTGTCTATTTCTTCTCAGGTGATTTTTGGCAGATTGTGTCTTTCAAGGAATTGGTTCATTTCATCTAGGTTATCAAATTTGTGGGCATAGAGTTGTTCATAATCTTCGTTTTTTTATTTTTTTATAAGTTTATTTTTATTTATTTATTTTTGGCTGCATTGGGTCTTCGTTGCTGCACACAGGCTTTCTCTAGTTGCGGTGAGCGGGGGCTACTCTTCATTGCAGTGTGCAGGCTTCTCATTGAGGTGGCTTCTCTTGTTGTGGATCATGGGCTCTAGGCGTGCGGGCTTCAGTAGTTGCGGCGCATGGGCTTCAGTAGTTGTGGCACGCGGGCTCAGTAGTTGTGGCTTGTGGGCTCTAGAGTGCAGGCTCAGTAGTTGTGGCACACGGGCTTAGTTGCTCTACGGCATGTAGGATCTTCTTGGACCAGGGATTGAACCCGTGTCCCCTGAATTGGCAGGCAGATTCTTAACCACTGCGCCACCAGGGAAGCCCATAATCTTCCTTTATTATCCTTTTAATGTCCATGGGATCTGTAGTGATGTCCCTCTTTCATTTCTGATATTAGTAATTTGTATCCTTTCTTAGTCTGGCTAGAGACTTACTGATTTTATTGATATTTTCAAAGAACTAGCTTTTGGGTTCATTGATTTTCTCTGTTGATTTCCTGTTTTCAGTTTCATTGATTTCTGTTCTAATTTTTAAATTATTTTTCTTCTGCTTACTTTGGATTTAACTTTTGCTTCTTTTTCTAGTTTCCCAAGGGGGAAGCTTAGATGGTTAGTTTTAGGTCTTTCTTCTTTTCAAATATAGGTATTCAATGCTATAAAATTCCTTTTAAGCATTGCTTTTGTTGCATTCCACAGATTTTGATTAGTTGTATTTTCATTTCATTTAGTTAAAAATACTTCTTAATTTATTTTGAGATTTCTTCTTTGAACCATGTCTCACTTAGAAGTGTGTTGTTTAATCTCCAAGTATTTTGGGATTTCCTAGCTATTTTTCTATCATTTATTTCTAGTTTAATTCCATTGTGATCTGAGAGCAGATATTATATTTTATATTTTAAAAAATTTGTTAATATGTGTTTTATGGCCAAGAATGTGGTCTATCTTGGTAAATGTTCCACGTGAGTTTAAGAATGTATATTTTGCTGTTGTTGAATGAAGTAGTTGATAGATGTCAATTATACCCAGATAATCGATGGTGCTGTTGAGTTCACTATATCCTTACTGATTTTCTGTCTGCTGGGTTTGTCCATTTCTGACAGAGGAGAGTTTATGTCTCCAACTATAATAGTGGATTCATCTATTTCTCCTTACAGTTTTATCAATTTTTGCATCACGTACTTTGATGCTCTGTTGTTAGGTCCATACATGTTAAGGTTTATTATGTGTTCCTGGAGAACTGACCCTTTTATCATCATGTAATCCCCCTCTTTATCACTGATAATTTTCCTTGCTCTGAAGTTGGTTCTCTCTGACATTAATACAGCTACCTTGCTTTCTTTTGACAAGTGTTAGCACAGTGTATCTTTCTTCATCCTATTACTTTTAATCTATACAGGTCTCTATTTAAAGTGGGTTTATGTAGACAACATATAGTTGGGGTCTTGTTTTTTGATCCACACTGACAATCTCTATTTTTAAATTGGTATATTTAGATAACTGACATTTAAAGTGATTATTGATATAATTGGATTAATATCTACCATATTTGTTACTTTTTTCTATTTGTTGCTCTTGTTTTTTGTTTCTATTTTTGTCTTTTTACACTTTTTTCTGCCTTTTGTAGTTTTTTTTAAAGGTTTTAAATTTTTTATTTTTATACACTTTTAAAAGGTTACATTCTATTTACAGTTATTGCAAATATTGGCTATATTCCCCATGTTGTACAATACATCCTTAAGACTATCTTATACCCAATAGTTTGTACCTCCCACTCCCCCATCCCTATATTGCCCCTCCCCCCTCCCCTTGCCCCACTGGTAACCACTAGTTTGTTCTCTATATCTGTGAGTCTGTTTCTTTTTTGTTATCTTCACTAGTTTGCTGTATTTTTTAGATTCCACAGATAAGTGATATCCTACAGTATTTGTCTTCCTCTGTGTGACTTATTTCACTTAGCATAAAGGCCTCAAAGTCCATACATGTTGCTGCAAATGGAAAAATTTCATTCTTTTTTATGGCTGAGTAATATTCAATTGTGTGTGTGTATATATATATATACCACAACTTCATTTATCTGTTGATGGACACTCAGGTTGTTTCCATGTCTTGACAATTGTAAATAATGCTGCTGTGAACATTGAGGTTCATGCATCTTTTTTTTTTAAAACATCTTTTTTGGAGTATAATTGCTTTATAGTGTTGTGTTACTTTCTGCTGTATAACAAACTGAATCAGCTATATGCATACATATATCCCCATATCCCCATATTCGCTCCCTCTTGCGTCTCCCTCCCACTCCCCTTATCCCACCCCTCTAGGTGGTCGCAAAGCACTGAACTGATCTCCCTGTGCCATGCAGCTGCTTCCCACTAGCTATCTATTTTACATTTGGTAGTGTATATATGTGAATGCCACTCTCTCACTTCGTCCCAGCTTACCCTTCCCCCTCCCCGTGTCCTCAAGTCTATTCTCTACATCTGCATCTTTATTCCTGTCCTGCCCCTAGGTTCATGAGAACGATTTTTTTTTTTAGGCTCCATATATATGTGTTAGCATATGGTATTTGTTTTTCTCTTTCTGACTTACTTCACTCTGTATGACAGACTCTAGGTCCATCCACCTCACTACAAATAACTCAATTTCATTTCTTTTTATGGCTGAGTAATATTCCATTGTATATATGTGCCACATCTTTATCCATTCATCTGTTGAGGGACACTTAGGTTGCTTCCATGTCCTGGCTATTGTAAATAGAGCTGCAATGAACATTGTGGTACATGACTCTTTTTGAATTATGTTTTTCTCAGGGTATATGCCCAGTAGTGGGATTGCTGGGTGGTATGGTAGTTCTATTTTTAGTTTTTTAAGGAACCTCCCCTCATTGTAGTTTTGATTTGCATTTCTCTAATGATTAGTGATGTTGAGCATCTTTTCATGTGTCTGTAGGCCATCTGTATATCTTCTTTGGAGAAATGTCAGTTTAGGTCTTCTGCCCATTTTTGGATTGGGTTGCTTGTTTTTTTGATATTGAGCTGCATGAGTTGCTTGGGTATTTTGGAGATTAATCCTCTGTCAGTTGTTTCGTTTGCAAATATTTTCTCCCATTCTGAGGGTTGTCTTTTCCTCTTTTTATGGTTTCCTTTGCTGTGCAAAAGCTTTTAAGTTTCATTAGGTCCCATTTGTTTATTTTTGTTTTTATTTCCATTTCTCTAGGAGGTGGGTCAAAAAGGATCTTGCTGTGATTTAGGTCATAGAGTGTTCTGCCTATGTTTTCCTCTGAGAGTTTTATAGTGTCTGGCCTTACATTTAGGTCTTTAATCCATCTTGAGTTTATTTTTGTGTATGGTGTTAGGGAGTGTTCTAATTTCATTCTTTTACATGTAGCTGTCCAGTTTTCCCAGCACCACTTATTGAAGAGGTTGTCTTTTCTCCATTGTATGTTGTAGTTTTAATTGAGCATTTCATGATTCCATTTTCTCTCCTTGTTTAACATATTTGTTGTACTATTTTTTAACTTTTTTTTGTACTAGAATTTTTACTATACGTTTACAACTAATCCAAAATCACTTTCAAGTAACACTATGGGGCTTCCCTGGTGGCGCAGTGGTTAAGAGCCTGCCTGCCAATGCAAGGGACGCGGGTTCGAGCCCTGGTCTGGGAAGATCCCACGTGCCGCGGAGCAACTAAGCCTGTGAGCCACAACTACTGAGCCTTGCTCCAGAGCTCACGAGCCACAACTACTGAGCCCGAGTGCCACAACTACTGAAGCCCCAGCACCTAGAGCCCGTGCTCCACAACAAGAGAAGCCACTGCAATGAGAAGCCTGCACACCACAATGAAGAAAATCCCCCACTCGCCACAACTAGAGAAAGCCCATGCACAGCAGCAAAGACACAATGCAACCAAAAATAAAAAAAATATAAGTAAAATAAATAAATTAAAAGAAAAGTAACACTATGGATTCATGAGTAGTGAAAGTACCTTATAATAATAAAATACTTCTAATTCCTCCCCCCATCCCTTGTATCATTACTGTCATTAATTTCACTTATATATAAGTATATATATGCATATATATGTAATTATTTTGAACAGTTATCTGTTAGATCAATTAAGAATAAGAAACTAGGGGCTTCCCTGGTGGCACAGTGGTTGAGAATCTGCCTGCCAATGCAGGGGACGTGGGTTCGAGCCCTGGTCTGGGAAGATCCCACATGCCGCGGAGCAACTCGGCCCGTGAGCCACAATTACTGAGCCTGCGCGTCTGGAGCCTGTGCTCGGCAACGAGAGGCCACGATAGTGAGAGGCCCGCGCACCGCGATGAAGAGTGGCCCCCACACCGTGATGAAGAGTGGCCCCCGCTTGCCACAGCTAGAGAAAGCCCTCGCACAGAAACGAAGACCCAACAAAGCCATACATACATACATACATAAAAAGAATGTAAGCAGACAAGAATAACATTAAAAAAAAAAAAAAAAGAATAAGAAACTAAAAGTTTTTATTTTACCTTCACTTATTCATTTCCCAGTGTTTTTCCTTTCTTTATAGATCAGACTTTCTGACCTATATCATTTTCCTTCTCTCTGAAGAATTTCTTTTAACATTTCTTGCAAGCCCGGTCTACTGGAAAGAAATTCTCTCAATTTTTGTTTGTCTGAGAAAGTCTTTTTCCTCCTTCTCTTTTGAAGGAGATTTTCACAGGGTACAGAGTCTAGGTTAGTTCTAGACACTTTAAATATTTCCCTCCATTCTCATCTTGCTTGCATGGTTTCTGAGGAGAAGTCAAATGTTGGTCTTATGTTTGCTTCTCTATAGGTAAGTTTTTTTTTTTTTTTCCTTCTGGCTTCTCTCAAGATTTTTTCTTCATCTTTAATTTTCTGAAGTTGGAACATGATATGCCTAATTATAGGTTGTTATTATTGTTGTTTTGGTGTTTATCCTCCTTAGTGTTCTCTGAGCTTCCCAGATCTGTGGTTTAGTGTCTGACATTAATTTAGGGGAAATTATCAGTCATTATTCCTTCAAATATTGCTTCTGTTTTTTTTTTCTCTCTTTTTTCTTCTGATAATCTCATTATACATATGTTACACTTTTTGTAGTTGTCCCACAGTTATTGGATGTTCTGGTCTGTGTTTTGTTTTGTTTTTTTCTCTTTGATTTTCAGTTTTGGAAGTTTCTATTGTCATGCTGTCAAGCTCAGAGATTTTTTTCCTCAGCCATGTTCTCTCGACTAATGAGCCCATAAAAGGCACTCTTCATTTTTGTTATAGTGTTTGTGATCTCTAGCATTTCTTTTTGATTCTTTCTTAGAATTTCTCTCTATCTGCTTCCATTACTGATGTGTTCTTGCATGTTGTCTACCTTTTCCATTAGAGCACTTACTTAGCATGTTAATTATACTTGTTTTAAATTTCCAGTCTGATAATTCCAACATCCCTACCATATCTGACTCTTGTTCTGATACTTGTTCAGTCTCTTCAAACCATGTCTTTTGCCTTTTAGTATGCCTTGTAATTTTTTGTTGAAATCTGCAGATGATGTACTGAGTGAAAGGAACTCTGATAAACAGGCCTTTAGTAATGTGGTGGTAAGGTGTGGGGGAAGGGGAAGCATTCTATAGTCTTATGATTAGATCTCAGGCTTTTGATGAACCTGTACCTTGGTCCTTGGTCTGTGAACTTCACAAGTACTTCTCAGTTGTCTTCCCCCCTTAGGTGGGACAGGATGGCTAGAAGGGACTGGAGTTGAGTATTTCCCTTTCCCTGGGTAGGTTAGGCTCTGATAAAATCCCAGTAGGTTTTGGTAAAACAGTTTTTCATGAGGGCAGGCATTGTCAAGAAGAACAGAATGTGCTGGTATATTTCAAAATGGCTCCTTTCCCACTTTCTCTGCCAGAAGCTTGAGGGGATTTCTCTGTGATAGTCACTGTGAGGACTTGGTAGAGCTCTTGGAGGTAAAACCCACAAAGGTGTGGGGTCCCCCTGATGACTAGGTCCCCCTGGAGTTTTTAACTCTCAGACTTGTCCATGTTGGGCCTCCAGAAATTAATCAGTTACAGTTTACGTTGCCCTGGCACTGGTTTCTGCTCCATTGCCTTGTGATTCTCCACATCTGCCTGTCTATCTCTCCAATTTGGGGAATAGCAGTTTGTCCTGTGATTTCACTTCTCTGAAGAATCTAAGAAGAGGTGGTGATTTTTCAGCTTGTTCAGTTTTTTGCTTGTTAGGACAGAGTGGCAACTTCTAAACTCCTTACATGTTGGACTAGAATACCAAATAGTTGAATCTTAATGTGCTCTGTGAGGAGACAGAGAACAACCATGAAAGTCCTCTGTATCATAGAGAGGTGTGCTGGTTACCACATGCAAATCACTAAAAGGAGTTACTAGAATTCATGATGTTACACCTTTTTCTTAGACAAAAAGACAAGTGTTCTAAATTGTTAACATTAATGACTCTGTCCTAAAGGTGATGGAAAATGAACGTTACCTCTCAAGGAAGGGAGAGACCTGGTCAGATTTGAGTGTTTGAAAGATCACTCTGGCTGCATCAGGCAAAATAGGTCTCAGGCAACTTCAGCAAGAATGTTTTTTTTAAAAAAGACTCAGTCCCATAAGACTGCCCTCACTTCAGACACCGGTCACAAATGTCAGGTCTCCAGGTTACCCACACTACTGTCTAACTTGGATTCCCATGACCCTCCCAAGTTTCAGTTCATAGAACTCAGGAAAAGAGTTTACTTACACTTATTGGTTTATTATAGAGGCTATAGCTCAGGAACACCCAAATAGAAGAGACAGGTAGGGCATGAAAGGAGGGCATGACTTCTCCAGGCTCACCACCCTCCCAGTACCTCAATGTGTTCACCAACCTGGAAAACTCTCTGAATTACATTGTGTAGGGGTTTTTATGGAGGTTTAATCATGTCAGCATGATCGATTATTAAATCAATCTTCAGTTCCTCCACCTTCTGGAGCTTGGGGAATGGGGCTGAAAGTTCCAGGATTTGAATCAAGGTTTGGTTTTTCTGGTGACTAGTCCCCATCCTGAAGCTAAGGCATTTGCCAAGAGTCATCTTATTAGAAGAAAAGACACTCCTCTCACACAGGAAATTCCAAGACATTTAGGAGCTCCATGTCAGGAACTGGGAACAAAGACCAAATAGGTATTTCTTATGCCACAGAGGTTCAGGCAGATTGGAAGGAGACCATTAATTCTTTTAAGAAGCGTGGCTCTGAATGGGAAAAGAAGGCAGGATGGAATCTACAAGGCATGGGTGTTCCAGGTAGTTTTTGAAAATGAGAAAGGTTAGATGTTTAAATGGAGGACATTAAAGAGAGAGAAGAGAGAGGGTATATTTAAATGCACAATATTGAAGAGGAGGTGTGTGGAATGGCATCCAGGGCAGGGGAGGAGAGAATGACCTGTGAGAGAAAAGGGATGGTGTCCTCCATTATGACAGGAGGGAAGGATGCAGACAAATGTGTAAATTTGGGGATAAGAGTTGAGACAGTTCCTGATGATGGTTTTGAATTACCCTATGAAGTAAAAGAGGGAGGGTCACCATCTGACAGGGGGAGAAAGAGAGGGCAGCCTGGGGTTTGGTAAAGGCCCAGAGGATTTGAAATTCTTGGGAATGCTTGGGGAATTTAGAGAGGAGTAGAGTGAAAAACTCAAACCATGAAAAAAGAAAGCCATACAAGGATATACAATGGAGAAAAGGCAGTCTCTTCAATAAGTGGTGCTGGGAAAACTGGACAGCTACACTACATGTAAAAGAATGAAATTAGAACACTCCCTAACACCATACACAAAAATAAACTCAAAATGGGTTAGAGACCTAAATGTAAGACCAGACACTGTAAAACTCTTAGAGGAAAACATTGGAAGAACACTCTTTGACATAAATCACAGCAAGATCTTTTTTGATCCACCTCCTTGAGTAATGGAAATAAAAACAAAAATAAACAAATGGGACCTAATGAAACTTAAAATCTTTTGCACAGCAAAGGAAACTACAAACAAGACGAAAAAACAACCCTCAGAATGGGAGAAAATATTTGCAAACGAAATCAACAGACAAAAGATGAATCTCCAAAATATATAAACAGCTCATGCAGCTCAGTAGTAAAAAAACAAACAACCCAATCCAAAAATGGGCAGGAAACCTAAATAGACATTTCTCCAAAGAAGACATGATGGCCAAGAAGCAAATGAAAATCTGCTCAACATCACTAATTATTAGAGAAATGCAAATCAAAACTACAATGAGGTATCACCTCACACCAGTTAGAATGGGCATCATCAGAAAATCTACAAACAACAAATGCTGGAGAGGGTGTCAAGAAAAGGGAACCCTCTTGCACTGTTGGTGGGAATGTAAATTGATACAGCCACTATGGAGAACAGTATGGAGGTTCCTTAAAAATCTAAAAATAGAATTAACATATGACCTAGCAATCCCACTACTGGGCATATACCCAGAGAAAACCATAATTCAAAGAGACACATGCACCCCAATGTTCATTGCAGCACTATTTACAAAAGCCAGGATATGGAAGCAACCTAAATGTCCATCGACAGACAAGTGGATAAAGAAGATGTAGTATATATATACGATGGAATATTACTCAGCCATAAAAAGGAATGAAATTGAGTCATTTGTAGAGATGTGAATGGATCTAGAGACTGTCATACAGAGTGAAGTAAGTCAGAAAGAGAAAAACAAATATCATATATTAATGCATGTATGTGGAACCAAGAAAAATGGCACAGTTGAACCGTTTGCAGGGCAGAAATTGAGACACAGATGTAGAGAACAAACGTATGGACACCAGGGGGGAAAAGTGGCGGGGGTGGTGGTGTGATGAATTGGGAGATTGGGATTGATATGTATACACTGATGTGTATAAAATGGATAACTAATAAGAACCTGCTGTATACAAAAATAAGGTATAATTCAAAAAAAAAATAAAAGAAAGCCATAAATGGAACTCTATTATACAGATTAAGACATCAAAAGATAACACAAGGACTTCCCTGGTGGTGCAGTGGTTAAGAATCTGCCTGCTGGACTTCCCTGGTGGCGCAGTGGTTAAGAATCTGCCTGCCAATGCAGGGGACACGGGTTCGAGCCCTGGTCCAGGAAGATCCCACATGCCGCAGAGCAACTAAGCCCACGTGCCACAACTACTGAGCCTGCACTCTAGAGCCCGTGAGCCACAACTACTGAGCCTGTGTGCCACAACTACTGAAGCCCGCACGCCTAGAGTCCGGGCTCCGCAACAAGAGAAGCCACCGCAATGAGAAACCTGCGCACCGCAATGAAGAGTAGCCCCCGCTCGCCGCAACTAGAGAAAGCCCTCATGCAGCAACAAAGACCCAACGCAGCCAAAAATAAATAAATAAATAAATAATAATTAAAAAAAAAAAAAAGAATCCGCCTGCCAATGCAGGGGACACGGGTTCGAGTCCTCGCCCGGGAAGATTCCACATGCCCCGGAGCAACTAAGACCGTGCTCCACAACTACTGAAGCCCTCGTGCCTAGAGCCCGTGCTCCGCAACAAGAGAAGCCGCTGCAATGAGAAACCCATGCACCGCAACGAAGCGTAGCCCCCACTCACCGCAACTAGAGAAAGCCCAAGTGCAGCAACGAAGACCCAATGAAGCCAAAAATAAATAATAAATAAATAGATAAATTTATACATTAAAAAAAAACACAAAGGGGGTAATAATACAAGCTACGACAATCTTGGGAGAAGATTGTCCAAACAGTTGGACATTCACCAATTTGTAACACATTTAACTCTCATTGCACCAATATCTAGAGTATACAGAAAGCTTCTATATCAATTAGAAAAAAGAATAATCAATAGAAAACTGAGCAAAAATGTTGAACAGGCATTTTACTAAAGAGTAAACTCAAATTACTAATAGACAGATGAAAAGATGTTTGATATTATTCGTCATCAGGAAAATAAAAATTAAATCTACAATGAGACAATACTATACAAAAAACAGATTGGCAGAAATTGAGAATTCAACACTTAGAAAGTATTGGCAAGGATTACATATTAGTTTCCAAATCCTGCTGGAATAAATTACCACAATCTCAGTGGCTTAAAACAACACAGTTTCTGGAGGTCAGTCTCATTGGGATAAATTCAAGATGTTGGCAGGACTAGTTCCGTCCGGAGGCTGTAGGAGAGAATCTGTTTTCCAGACTTTTACAGCTTCTACAGGCTGTCTGTCAATACTTTCCTTGGCTTGTAGTCCTGAAACTGTACACCTCAGGTTGGGACTTGAACCCACAGCCTGGGGCACGAACCCAGCCAAAACCCAGATTGGAACTTGAACTCATGGTCTTTTCATCAGAATCATTCACCTGGTGTCAGGACTTACTGAGGCTCAGGTTCTTTGTGTCTCAGCATAGAAGGAATTCAGCGAGAAGCAAAGCAATAGGCAAGAAGTAGATTTATTAATATACTTGTGAGGGATACAAGTGGGCAGGCAAGGGGGCTCTGCCCCGAGAATTAAGTGGGCTACATTTTTTTGTTATACGGCAGGTTCTTATTAGTCATCCATTTTATACATATTAGTGTATATATGTCAATCCCAATCTCCCAATTCATCCCACCACCATCACCCCTCACCTGCTACATTTTTATAATCAAAAGAAAGTGGGGAGGAGGAAAAGACCACCTTCTTCCTCATTCTTTGAGTAGACGTCAGGCTTACATCACTAGCTGCTCCTTCGCATTGGGCAGGAGAGTGTTTGACCCTATAAGGTCAAAATAGGACTGTCGTGGCGCTTATTCAAATCAGCAGGAGGGTGGTAACATATACTAAAAAAAAAAATTTTTTTAGAGTGGCTTTTTATTTATTTATTTTTTGGCCACTCTGTATGGCTTGCCGGATCTTAGTTCCCTGACCGGAGATTGAACCCGCATCTTCGGCAGTGAAAGTGCTGAGTCATAACTACTGGACCGCCAGGGAATTCCTTATACTAAAATACTTTAAGTCATCTCAGGTTTCAGTATAATGAGGGTCTCCTGCTTTGGAATGTCACCTTTCCCTTATATTCGTGTCCTTGGTTCTAAGGATCATTATCTTGCTGGACTTGACCAGCAGGATGAAGGCCTCATTTTTTCACTTAATGGCCTGGGGCATATCTCGTGCTTTTATTGATGGCTTTATAGTTAAGCAAGGCTGCTTTGTTCCATGATGTTCCGATAGCTTTCTCGAGCAATCATTAAATTACAGTGGTCTCCCAAAATTCCCTAAGTTTCCCTCTCTATCTATAATCCCCTAGTGGGATTTCTAAAACTACTTGTGTAACTATCCTACTCTGTCCCTATCAGTCCCTTCTTCCATCTTCAAAGCCAGCAATGTAGCATCTTCAAATCTCTCTCACTCCTTCTGACCTCTGCTTTTCTCATCATGAAACAGGAGGGAAGGGGGCAGGGCACAACCTTTCAAAGAATGACATAGCCATAGGACATGACAAAAACTAGTTAGAACCGACTAGGTCCAAGATGGCAGAATATCTGACTTCCAGTGGACCTTGAGCCTAATCATATGCCCATTGTAATACATTAGCATAAGCTAAGTG